>NW_025113140.1:9234395-9694395 GCF_010416935.1 Polistes fuscatus | reverse complement strand
ATATAGTCGACGAAGGGCAGAAAGAGGAGTAAAAGAAAATTGAAGGAGGGGGGAAGAAGAAGAAGAAGAAGAAGAAGGAGAAGAAGAAGGAAGAAGAGGACGTGTCTGTATCGGTGGAATTCTCGAAACGTTATGCAACTACTTGGAAGGGAGCAATGAGACTTCGGAGAAGGTGCAACGAGTTGGTTTGCTCGTTGCACTGCTGCAACAACGCGGTGTGGCCCCTTGAGCAAGAGCCACGATAAATTTTCATTCCTCCTTGACCACTCCTTCCACACGGAAACTCACAGAACCGAGTATTAATTTTCTAATACGGTTCCAGGTTTCGCGCACCTTCCTATCGGCACGATACTCTCTTTCTCTCTCTCTCTCTCTTTCTATCTTTCTAATCTTTTTACGTCTATTTGTCTATCCTTTCCTCTCATTTTCTATCTCCTTTCAATTCACTTCTTATATTAATTGCACGCACAAGGTTAGATCTTCCACGTATATATTATTAAACTATCAACATATATATATTCACACATACACACGCGCACACACACACACACACGAGTAGATTCCGTCGATTCTCGCTACTTTGTGTCATAGTAGACAGCCCAACGGTTGTCGTTAGCCTAACGACTTCGATAAATATCGAAAAGGGGAACTCGTTAGCGTACGCGCGTCATAGCGAAGAACGCGATTACACCTGCGTAAGTGCGATACGATTATCGCTCTTTAAATGTTCCATCTAGGTATCGTTCTTTCTTCTTCTTCTTCGTCTGCTTCTTATTTTTTTTATTATTATTATTATTATTCTTATAATATCATTTTCTTCTCGAGGCTAAAGTTCTTCTCTCTCTCTCTCTCTCTCTCTCTCTCTTCTCTCTCTCTCTCTCTCTCTCTCTCTCTCTCTCTCTCTACTTGCTTATTGCGATCTCCAGCAAGGAGTAGGTGCAAATACGAGTTTGAACAAATAAGAATATGGCTTATTAGATCCGAACCCGGGTTACATAGATATACTTTTATATTAGTCGTAATTATCTGAAAACCACACACGTATTATACATACACGCGGTTTGTCTTACGATGATGATAATAATAATAATAATAATCCTCTTTTTCTTATTGTAAAGCAACCTCCTCGGATACTTTGAATTTCTCTTTCGATCCTATTATCGTAAACGCTTTTAGTTAGTAATTATCGTATAACTAAGCGATTTTACTCATATACCTTTTAATTCTTAATACAACGGGTGAGATATTTAAAACATGCCACCCGAATGACTCTAATTGCTAATTGTTATTTTGTTCAAAGAAAAATACTATGTGTCAGACGGAAAAAATTAAAATATACAATCTCAATAGCAATTGAATTATCCAGGTGACCTGTTTTCAATGTTTCACCAGGTATAGATACGTATGCTATGACTACGAGTTACAAGTTGGTTTTCTTCAAAAAGATTTTTAACATTGTAATAGGACTGTACCGAGTATATCGCAATAGTTTATACAAAACGGGGTGTAGTCTTACGTAGACTGATAAATGCGACGAACGTCAAGATGAAGAAATCCTGCGTGGGTTATCTATCCTAGGGTAGGATAAATACGAACGTTAGAAATAGAAAGAGAGAAAAAGAAGAAAGATTGAAGCAACGGGAATCGAATGTAGCGGCATATACAAAGTAGAACGATATATGTCTATCTCTATCTTTTTCCCTTCATACCCCTTTACTGCCGTTCCTTTCATGGGAGTAGCCACGTAACAAATGAGCTCGCTTTCAGCCACATATTATACATTGGTCGCGCTGAATTACCTTACGGAAATACCGAGTTACGGTGTCACCAACCAGCAACCGATAGCAGCCGGCAGCAGCAACAGCAGCAGCAGCTCTTTCGATTGAGAAAGACGAAAGAGAGAAAGAGAGATAAAATGAAAGATAGAAAGAGAGAGAGAGAGAGAGAGAAACAGATAGAATGTTCTTGTAGTAGAAGCAACCAAAGATCGTTTCCTCTGCACGTTCGTCGTTCTTTTCTCTCTCATCTTGGGAGGTGAGAGCGTTGCCAATCGTTTGATAAGCACGCTCCTAACCTAGCCCTTATCTCAACTAAACTAAACGTCTACGAGCTGTTATAGGAACATCTAGCTTTACCGGTTACCTTATTTCTTTTTACAATCATCCCTTTTTCTTTTCTAATATAACTATCTTCTTAATCTTAAACGTACGAGAGAAGAGAACATCTTCTTATTCCAACGATTGCCCCCCCTCTCCCCGAACACCATGCTATTTCAAATATACAAAATCTTCCCACCTTTTTTTCATTACAATCCATTATTTATTCTTTACCTTTTCTTTCGTCGATATCAATTTCAATCCTTTCGAGATAGTCGTCTCAAATGGAATAACAAATGAAATGTTTGTTAAGTCCGTTGGGTACGATGATCTTTGTCTTTTTCTAAAGTTATGATCATTGGCGGTTGGTTTCTCTAAAATACGCTTTCCCATGTAGGATTTAACTTGGTTAGCATAGATAAAGTGTTAAATTTAAAGTCGGCTTATTATTGCTTTACGTCTCGGGTGCAAACTCAAGGAATAAAGGTTACGATCGAAAGTAAAGTGACAAGACAAGTGGATCGGATTAACGACGTGACCTGAACTAACTTTGTTTCTGTCTCTCTCTCTCTCTCTCTCTCTCTCTCTCTCTCTGTCTCTCTCTTTCCCTGTACGTTTCTTTATAACCCTTTTCTTATTTTCTTCTCTTTCTCTTTCTCTTTCTCTTTCTCTTCAACGTGTCACAGCACCCACGACGGGTAGAGCGTGAAAACGGCGGATTAACCTTTGTAATTGTAGAATTATGTGGCGATTAATAACTCGACAAGGCGTGCGTGGGACTGCCGTGCTTTGTGGTTCAAACGCGGAGCGCGGAGATAATCATCGGTCGTGCCTGAAGCCAGGACGATACCTACATATTATACCTACGTATACTACACTATACATATATATGTCTCTCTTTCCAAACGTATATACATATACATATACATATATATATATAAATAAATTTGTAAACGTATTCACAGGATAAATGACTGTTAATCACAATATCTAAATTTAAATATGTAAACTGAAAATAAGAAAAAAAAATATAAAAGAAATTATATATAAATTATTCGTAATATATATATTTATATATATATATATATATATATATATATATATATATATGCATGTGCGTATTGAATTAAGCACTGATATAATAAGATTGAAGCTTATATATAAGTGGATATATACACGCATATGTGTAAGTACTCGTAAATAGCTGTTCAGGTACATTCCTTCTCTCCCTCCCCAACCCACTTCCCTTCTCTCTCTCTCTCTCTCTCTCTCTTTCTCTTTCTGTCTCTCCTTTCTCTCAGAGAGCAGAACGGTGGAGACATGGAAGACGAGGATGAATCAATGTCTCGGTAAGAGAGCGGTGTGCAAGCGTGTCCCAGCCGTTCGAAACAAAACCATTACGATGGCACGTAACAGGTCGCGGTGCATCGAGAGCCAATCTGCGTGCTGCTGCTGCTGCTGCTGCACACACTGCAACAGCAAGGAGAGTGAAGAACAGAATCAGGAGACAAGGATGAGAATAGAAGAAGAAGAAAAAGCAAAAGAGGTGGTGGTGGTGGTGGAGGAGGACGTTGTGGACGCGTCGCGTCTCTTCGTTCGAAGAGAAATTGCAAAGAAAAGAAAAGAAACTGTGATTTCTTGAACAGGCGACACGAAGAGGAGCACACGATGCCGACGATTCCTGTTACCTGCTTCCGCGTTGATATCCACTCTCGGCCACGTGCAGAATACGCTCTCTTTTCTTACCTTACATTTTTGTTTCTCTTTATCTTGTTTGTCTTCTTCTTCTTCTTCTTTTTCTTCTTTTTATACTACTTTTTCTTATTTGTATTACTTTTATTTCGTGTCTCTTTCTTTTTTTTTTTTGGTTACATTACTCTTATACTATTTTTTATTATTTTTTAATGTTACACATTTTCATCGTTTTTTTCTTTTTGTAGGAGAATTTTTTCCTCATATTCTTCATTCGATTCAGTGTGTCTATCTTACTCTATTTCCTTTATCTTCATTTATAATTCTTATCATTCACTTTTAAAATAATGTGACATACAATTTATATTAACAAGTCAATATAATATCAGAATGACTATTAAATCTATGTGGAAAGAAATTTATCTTCTCATCTTTGATACTTTTTTTCTTCCTTCTTTTTTCCTTATTCACATTGATGACCGTCATAGAATAATACCGTTAGTAGTGTAATTACATTGATAAGTATGATAAATATTGATAGCCGTCATAGGATTATACCGTTATTGTAATTACGTTTATAAGTATGATAAATACTGGACTGTTCTGAACCAATGACCACACGTAAATGCTCCCATTAAATAGAAATTGTCTCGCTTCTAAATCAAATAGAATACGAGAGAGAGAGAGAGAGAGAGAAGTAAGTATGTGTACCAAGAAATTATTTTCTAGATAAAGACAGATAAATACCTACGTGCTAAGAAATAAACCAGGATACAACACACGTAAAGAGGGAGGAAGAAAAGGAGGAGGAGGAGGTGGAGGAGGAGGAGGAAGAGGTGAGGAGGTTTGTGTACGGTGGATTTAATGGCACGAAGAACAATCGTCATCGACTCGAGTTTCTTCCTATGGCGTAACGACACTCACTTACTCGAACTTAAAATATCACCGCATTAATCTCCGCCTCTCACACTGCGAAAGATATTTTCGATAAAATGGGTCGCGGTCATTTTTCTTTCTAGTGGCCATTTCAACCAGCTAATAAACGTCCAACGAATAATAATGGAATTATCGTTCAACGTAAAATATACATAAGATAATATAAACAAACGAAAAAATTGAGAAATCCATAGATCGTTGAATAAGTTAATTAAAATAATTGATCAGTATCCTGCAGGATACCTATTATCCTTATATATAAAAACAAAGTAAAACAAACGTACCAAAAATGAAGATTTGCAATCGTTGAGTAATCAAAATATAATAAAAGAATCCAACGAAATATTTAAAAAATTGTCATCGTCGAACGTGAAATTGCAAAATAAACAAAAATATTATTTAAAAATAATAAAATTCGTAAGAAAAACTTAGGTGGAAGATCTGACAGAGGTAAGAGAAAGAGAAAAAGAAAACAAGAAAAGAAAATAAAATAAACAGATAAAAGAAGGGGAAACAAAGTAATAGAAGGAAAAGTTAAGAAATAATCCATGAAACAAAGTTTTAACCCCGGACGGTTGTAATTAAAGTCTCGTGAGAGGATATCTTGAATCGGTTAGGGTAGTAAGAATAAGGCCGTAAGATACTCGTAAGAGAGTTTTAAATTCGCTCGTTTTACGAAAGGACGGTATCGGGACGCATCGTCGAAATAGATCGTACGTGGTAAAGGATCCGGTAGGATGCTATTACTCTCTCTCCCCCTCTCTCTCTCTCTCTCTCATTCTCTTTATATCTTTGAAGACAAAGGTGACTCTTATGGCCGAAGTTGGTAAGCCGCTTCTTCTTCGTGGCTCCACGAGACATCGGCGATCTCTAAAAGCGATCGGTATCGGATCGCGTTATTTCTCTAGCCTATCGTCGCTCGGTACTTTCCTCTATATCGTCCTTACTATACTATTAATCGTCGGCGGGTTCTCCTAGTAGACGTTCACCCACGCCGGTTGCTGCTGCTCATTAGAGAAAGAGAGTCAGTGACTAAGAGCTTGACTAAGAGAAACGCGTGGCTCTCTTATTTTCTAACCCACCACCTGAAATCTTAAATTCACTTACACCAGTACCACCAAAAACAATCCTTGCACCATGCTCATCTATGAATGCATCTATGCACTTTAAATGTGCACGTGTATTGTATGGGATGATCATGGTATAGAAAAGTCTGACTGAATTCAACGATAGTTAAAGGCGTTCCGATATTGAGTTACTTGAGTTACTCACTGGCGGTGCTATCAAACGTATACCAGAGTGAATTTATGCTAGCCAAGTTTTACGTAGATTTCTTCTTCTTCTTCTTCTTCTTCTTCTTCTCCTTCTTCTTTATTTCTTTCTCTCGTTTTTTTTTCTTTTTTCTTTAGAACTCTCTTTCGCACGAAATCGGTAACCCAGAAGGAGTCTGACAGAACAGTGGGCAGCAACGATAGGATTCCGATACTCTTTCCTTACTTCTCTTCAATGTATATTGCACAGTGCTGTTTAGTATAAGGACGAAGAGATCGGATCGATTGGGAACCCGCAAATGGTAGTAGCACCCAACACGCTGCGCGACTATTTTTTAGCAAATCCTTTTAAATTATCGATCCGTGGTATCCTGTGTGTATTCGCTTAAAATGAATGAATCGATCGAACACACACACACACACACACACAAATATATATTTATCATTTTTCTATCGTATAATCGAGAGTCTTATTCGAGCTCATTTCGAAATTATTTCAATCAATAAATTAATCACATGCATCATCGTTTTTGTCTTTTTTTTTGTTTTTTTTTTTTTTTCATTATCTACCATAACGATATACAAAAAAGAGAAAGGACGCGTTTCGAAAGTAATTTTATTTCCTTTTATTTTCCACCCGTCATCGACTTCATTATGCTACTCAATGGTTAGTCAAGAGTAACGGCTACGTACAAAACCATTTTTCAAGATCGCGGGAAACAAACCGAGCACATACATCAGAAACAGCATTGTCCAAGAGAGGGGACATGTGGGAAGGGGGGGGAAGGAGGGGGAAGATCCTGACCGTTCGCTGGATGATCGTTCTCTTTGTCGTTTCTTCTTCTTCTTCTTCTTCTTCTTGCAATTGCACCAATCGCTTTTAACGACAATACGACGCAAGACTTGCCATTTCTACCTGTATGTGTGTGTATGTGCGTGCATGTGTGTCTATGTATTTGTAAGTAAGATGCATCGATGGGAAATTAGAACGACGTTGTTACGCGACAACAACGACGACGACGACGACGACAACGAAGACGAAGAGACACGAAGATCTTTCTTTACTCTTGCATTTGAGCAACCAACCAACCAACCAACCAACCAACCAACCAACCAACTAAGCAAGCAAGTGAGCTAGCAAACAGGCAAGCAAGCAAGCAAGCAAGCAAGCAAGTCAGCGAACGAACGAGCGAATTCTTCTGGCGACTACATTTATGGGAGAGCATTACGTAACTACGCGATTGCGTTCTCACACGGAGACGCTTTGTGGGTGTTATGAAATAGATATCGTGTTCCACGTACATTTATTCCGCTTTAAAATTCCGCCGGGTAAGAAAGCGCACTACTCTACGCGCGCGACCCCGTCTTGCGCAACTGTTACCGAAGTAACGCGCGCATATGACTTATTTTTTTATATAAATTTAATAAATAATATCTATCGTTCCGCAATTTTATTCAATTCATTTAATCATCATTCGAACGAACTTGAATTATTTATCGGATTGTTAACAAATCGTTTATATAATATCCCACGTGGCATACTTCCTGCATATTATGTAAATTGAAATAAATTTTTGTTTATATACCACAAATTGAATCAACTATTAATTTTGTTTTCCCTTAGATTTAATAAATAATCCTTTTTCAATACCCATCTAACTGTACAAAGTTTCTTCATGAATATTTCCTGTATACGTTCTTTCTGTATATATATATCCTGTTATATGAAATGAATAAAAAAAAAGAAAAAAAAAGAATCTATGGGAATTGATAAAAAGAAAATTTTCTTCTCGCTTGGACTTATGCAAATACATACGTCCGGTCGTAAGGATTACCTTTCTCACGGGGTGTCCAAAGAAAGAAACAAAGTGAAAGAGAACTTTACGTAGAACCTAGTCGCGATTTCTTCTTCTTCTTTTTCTTCTTCTTCTTCTTTTGCTTCTTCTTCGGTCGGTCACCATTTACATCGTACGCGTCGTGTTATCTTCTCGTTTTACCATAGTAAGAGCACAAACCAAGAGACATTCCGTCGGAATAGATTTTCTCTGGAAATGTCATGAGCACGTTTTACCTGATGATCGTCTTCACTACGATACTAATTTAACGTATTTCAAGATAACATTGTGATACCTCTAATATCAATTATTCGAATTATGTTTCGTTTATTTCATCTTATGTCAAATTTGTATATAAAAATATCGAGCTTCGATTATGGATCGATTAATCCTTAAATTGAAAACAAGAAAATTCAACACTGTAAAAACCCCATAATTTAATGATCAATATTTTGCATAATATTATTAAAATATTTCCATATACCTAAGAGAAATATATTCATTACTTTTTTAAATGAAAAATCTTTCCTTAATTTCAGATAAAATTCTAATCATTGGGGATTCATTAAATAGAAAAGTTTTGTCAATAAAAGAAATGCAAATGACAATTGGCAAAAGATTTGTCAATACTTCGTTTTCTCGTTGTACAAAACCCGGAACTGAGGAATGAAATAAAACGGAAAATTATACTCACGTCCATTACGATAAACGTTTCAGCCAGATAATACTTTCCTCTTTATTCCTTTGACGTACATACATAAATACATTTGCATATATACACACACACACAGACAAATGCGTAAGGATACGTAGGCAACAACGATTTGCTTTGATATCGAGCTCATCGAGTTCGATTCTCGTTATTCTATTGGCGAGTTAGCAAACGTTTTACAACATATGACTCATAAGAAAAAGTGAACACGTACAAATGCATTTATGTAGTCTTACACCTGCATCTTTGTATGCATATCCAACATGTAACTATCGATCCTCGCTCGAGATGCAATTAGAGACTCGTAATATGTATCAATTTATATTAATCGATAGAAGCATTAGTCAGTCACAACAAATCTAAAGAAAATTTCACGCTTGCGCCAACTGGTGTGCCAACTTTTATAAAGTTGCGGTCAACACTGTGCAACGTTAAACATAGAAATCTTTCGTAATAATTATATCGATCAATCCTTCGTACATATTTTTCTTTCACTTTATTTTATTAAAATTAATTTCATTTTCTTCTTTATTCTTTTTTATATCATTCTCATTTCTAAGTTCCGGTCGTTATTTTTTTTCTTTATTTTTTTTTGGGGAGGGGGGAGAAGGTAATTTCATTAATTAGACGCGGTCGGTTAAATTTTTCGCAATCGTTCAGTTTTAATCGTACGATAAAGTTTCCCCTTATAATCTCAACAAATTTCTATCAAACTGTCCGATATTCTCAGAATTTGTAATGCACAAGTAACGTTCTACCTAAACCTGATTCATTCAAATGAGAATTAAATCGTCGAATAAATAAACGCTAATTACGAAAACGTTTGTTATTAATTTTCCCGATAGATCCTACAAATTCATATTATAAACAGCCGATATAATAACGATAATGTGCATCACCTTTCGTGAAACTAATTAAAATATTCGTAGGTGGTTGCCGGGCGTTACGCCGTTAACAGATAATTCATTTTCCTGGGACCGAATGAAATTTATTATCGATGATACGTTACAAATTAACAATTAATAAAGCAAGCGTATAATCATGCGAGCTAAAACACACACGAAATAATATATATATCCGATATCTTTGACTTGTAGTTTCTCGTTACTTTTAATTAACCAATAGAATTCTCTCTCTTTCTCTCTCTTTCTCTCTCTCTCTCTCTCATTCGTATTTTCCTTCCCTCATTTGGTTATAGTATTTGAATGAAAAAAAGGACCAAATAATAATAAGAAGGAGGTTAGATTATAAGAGCAAAGAGTATCGAGCGTGTCGATCATCGTCATCTAGGTTTTCAAGCCAACCGATGGTGGTGAAAGTTTTGACCCCACGGTTTGACCCGCGGAAGCAGAAGGAAAAGGCGCGACGCGTGCGGAACGAATTCGTGGAGGAAGTAAATATGTATGTAAGTAAGTAAGTAAGTAAGTAAGCGGCCTTTATAAATCGTTTCGGTCTTCGTATCTTCGAGCTAAGCTACCTTGCCGAGTACGTTAGACCTCGATACGATCGATCGATGAAATTTCCTCACGGAGGAGAATCGTGCAATCGTGTGCGTGACCGAGTCACGTTAATAACGAAAATAACTTTCTACCTATCTTCTTTCTCTTTCCATCTCTTATACTAATTCTTATTCTATTTCTCTCTTTTACGAAAAGAAACAAAAAATAGAAGATAACACCTTGCGAGGTGTGGTCGATTACAAAGAATTTTTCTTTTCCACATTATATTTGTACTGGATTGAGCAAATCGATCGATTTCATAGAAATTTTGATAAATTATTTCACGATATTATCGATTCGATATAGATTTGATATATAATTTTGTGTGATTATTATTAAACAAATTTTACATCGATTATATTCTTCTTTCTCTTTCTCTTATGATTCGCTCGCAAAAGTATTTTGTTTTCCTTAATTTTTGCTTGTTATACTTTTAAATATTACTCGATTCGAATCAAATCGTACCATTCGATATTGAAATTGATATCTCAAATATTGCATAGAAGTAAGAAATATTTGGCGTGCCTGTGATAAACGAAGCACTCCTTGTACGCGTTTATATCCTTAAATATGTTCCACGTAGTCATACATAAGGTTTATCATAACGGCCGAGTCGTGTTTTCGCGGAATGGCACGGTAGAAATTAGCTTAAATAACGTTACCGAGAGCACGTCTCGAGATAAAAGGCGTACGGTAATAATTAAACTCTCGGTAGGACGTTTGCGGGAAAATCGAAAGATACCGAGTGAAATATGATCAAATTTAACGAGAAACAACAAAAATTGTCTTATAAAAAGAAAAGTGAAAATCATTTATTGAATTATCGTAAGTGTCCCATAATTTTGTCATTCGGTGTGTGTTTCATATTTCTATAATACTTTATATCATTTCGTATATTGGAAGAAAATAAATTCACTAAAATAAAATAAAACAATCTGTATATCCACACACACACACACACTCAGAGAGACAAACAGATATAGATACATGTAAGTGAATTCATATCGATCTCGCGAGCGCATAAAAGAGGGTGCACCGTGTTGCAGCAAGCGGGACTTTATATGCGTTCGCGAGTGCGTGACCGTACGCGACCGAGACGGTAAAGTCCTATCAGCCATCTTTCCCCTTTGGTCTCGTATGCTCGTTTCTCCTTTTGGCACGAGAATTCTACCGAAAAATGTGTTAACAAGAGTCAAGTACGTGCACTACGTGAATTTTCAATTCTAACGGACAAGGCATAACAATATTTCGCTTAAACGCATACACGTGGCTCGAACATGATCTACATTAAATATACACGTACACATCAGTAAAGTATTTTAGAGAATGCAAATTTAATCTAAAAATAAAAGTTTCTAATATCCCAGAACGTTTCAAAGAAATTTCTCGGATATATCCACCTACACGTATTATAATACAACTAAAGATTCTTAAATATGTAAATAGAAAATAAAACACGTAGAAGAAGAAGTTGGACGTTCGAAGGTGTCCAACTCGAATGTTAGAAAAGGGCGTGTAAAGTAAAGCAAATGGCATGAGTTGGACGCGGAAGGAACTAGGAGTGACGTGTCGGTCGATATATATCGAGACTAGCGTCAAGTTTAAAAAGAATGTAAATAAGGTGAAGGATAGAGTAGAAGGAAAGGAGGTAGAGATCGGGGGTATGTGCGGAGGATTGAAAGGATGCAACGCGTGGAGAAAGAGGAGGAAGAAGAAGAAGAAGAAGAAAGTTTGCTATGCCGCGAGGTGTGGTGGCAGGCAGGTGAGCGCAGGCGTGCGCCTTTCGTGTTGGCATTTGCTAATGGTGATCTTCGTTGAACAGAGAAACCGATACTTTACAAAGAGAAAGAGAAAGAGAAAAGGATGCTGAGAAAGGAAGACTCAGATATAAAGGAAAAGAGTTGGTATCGCGTTATACCGGCATCAGCCTTTCTTTCTCTTAGCGCCAGGGGCCTGAGCAAAGGCTTTACCAAAGGCCTGACCAAAGACTTCGTTGGGCCCCATACAGAAGAGCTCGCTCAACCATAAGGGAAGAATACGCATAAGAGAGAGAGAGAGAGAGAAAGAAAGATGAGCACACCCACCTACGATGGGCTGAGCAACGATATATTACTCGCACGCCTCGTGACACCTCACCTGCCGAGTATCTTCTCTCTCTTTCTCTCTCCTTCTTTGTGTAACTATCTCTATCTCCTTCCTTATTTCTTTCTTCCGCTGGTCGTCGCTTCCTCGTGGGTGGATCAGGCCCCGCGGCCCTCATCGTCCAACTATTTCCATTCGCGAAACAACTCGCGAATTCACTCCAACTTAAAGTTCATTGAACTTCTTCTGTCTGCTGCATGCGCGCGCGCGCGCGTCTATGTGTGTGTATGTAATATTTTCGTAATCGTGGATTATGTTACAAATTATTATATTTCATCTAATCGACAATTTCATTAAGTCTCGTTTAACATACGATTTTATACGTTCCAATATTATTTTATTCTACTTTGTTTATTATTTTGATCAGAATGTGTGTTCCTAACGTTTATGAATTAATTTACTCGAACTTATAATGCAATGAACTATTTATGCGTTAGTAATATTTACGTAAGTCGTTTTATCTTAATGCGTTAAGCTTATTTCTAATCGAGCGACAGTAACGAGTTACATGATTTTCTATATCCAAACTATCGAATGTTATATCAAAAAAAACAAATTTGTAGTATATCTGTACGTGTATTTGTGTGTATATATCTATTTCAATTCGTTAAAATCCGTATCGAATGATATTCAATCTATTTCGATAACGGGTATTCTGATATTCATCGACGTTGAATTCTTTTAAATATCAAAGTTATTAGTGAATATGCGTTGAATTCGTTTCAATATCTCTCGTAACCGAAAACTCTGTATGTTAGAACAAACGACATGAATTAGAAATATATTTTGACGGAATTTCACACTAAAAATAAGAATAATATCATTGATAAAACAATTTTTTTTAATCACGTTCGTATTCGAAAAAGAATTATGTTTCAAACAAATAAACGATACTGTCTTAGAATTACTGTACAGTATAAAAGACGATTTAATGTGTACAAAAATAATTTAAAACGAAAAACAAACATTTTTACGTTTGAGGTTTCTCACCTTTAAAAATATTGTGCATGAAAATGTTTAATTAAAATATATTATATACCTTCTGTGCGTCTCCATGCTTGATGATTTGGTAATCGTCATTTATTATACTAAACTACTACCGTTGCGTTATCTTCACAGTTCGACAGTTGGAAGCAAACTGAACTGAGGTAAAATAAGTCACACGTCTTAAGACCAAACGTAAACATTTCGAAAAATCAACAGAAGAAAAGTGTTTTTTTGTTTTTAAATAATTAGAGAAATAGTTCAACGAACCTGTAATTCTAAGTATTTTGATACACGAAGCCTCGAACGAAAAAATGTTACTTTTTAAAACTTATTTAAAAAAGTAAACAAAATAACCAAAAATTATGAGCATTCTCTCGAATCACTTATTATTCAAAAATCTATCGAAAAATGAATATCATTAGAAAATATAAATATGCAAAAAATGAAAGAATCATTTAAAAGTTAGTAATATTTCAACTATTTCTCTAAGCTTGTGTCTCGTTAAAAAATATTGATTATATTAAAAAAAGAAATTTAATCAATTACCTCGTCACTTTAATTTTTAATTAATAGTACGATCAGCATATACATACACATATATATATATATTCTGAATAAAGAAACAAATCGATGATCTCGCAGTTAGATCGTTCGACATTCATCACGTTCATTCTACTTCTCGCCATAGGATTGGAAAAAATGTAAGAAACCGAATGAAATCTCGGAAAGATGCTTTCTCTATCTCCTTCTTCTTCTTCTAAGAGAACTAGAAGAAGACGAAGAAGAAGAAGAAGAAGGAAAGAAAGTGTATTCTCAAAGGAGGAAACGATTTCGAAGTTACGCGAGATCGAATACGCCATCGATCTTATAACGGGTTGATGTCGTAGGTCACGATGAGAGGGTTCCTTTAACAAGGACATTGAAATCTTTCCACGACGACGTGCGTAATGATCAGTGACGGATAGCCGACGTAGTTGTACGTACGATCGCGATCCACGAACGCGAGTGCTACGATCTTGAGAAAAAAAAAAAAAAAAGAAAAAGAAAGAGAGAGAGATAGAGAAAGAAGAGACAGAAAATAAGGGGAAAAGGAGAGAAAGAAAGGAAAAAAAAAAAAGTAAGAAAAATAAAAAGAAAAAGAACAACAAAAAAAAAATACACAACGGATGTGTGCAAGTGCCCCTGGTGCAGATAGTTAGCTGTGAGTCGGATCGATGGATCGAGTTAAAAGATGGAGAGGTAGCGATCTACCTTCGACAGGATTGTGAACGTACGATCGAGATCGCTAGAAGATCGATCCATCGACGCGTACATATGCGTATCATAACTCATCGTTCACGTGAGTGAAAATCTTCAAACGAGTTGAGAAACTAGATCTCCTATCTTTTACTTTCATATACATTTCTCTCTTTTTCATATTATTATTTATATTTTTCATTCCATTGGAATAATCTACAAAATTTGATTGGCATCTATTGTTCTATCGGAAACAAACATTTCCAATTTTCTTCCCCCCCCCTTCTCCTTCTCCTATCCGTTCGATCGTATTTAGAAAATAATGAAAATCTTCGAAACGATTTATGAAACCAAATCTATTATCTTATTCCTTTTCACATTTCTCTTTTATATTATTATTATTATTATTATTATTATTATTTGTATTTTATTCCATTGAAATATTTAAAGAAAAAAATAAGAGTGATTTGGATCTATTATTCTATTGAAAAAACATACATTTCCAATTCTTTTCCCACTCCCCACCCAACCCCCCACCCGTTCGATCGTATTCGTAAAATAATGTTGTTTTTTATATTATTTCTACAATTTATTGAATATATTTATAATTACAATCTATCGATAAGAGAGTTTCCTTATCAAACTTGTAAAGAAAATATTCGTGAAATGTAAAACGACAATTGTGATCTTCGAAGATTCGAAAAACGAACGACAAATTTTTGTCTCTTTTTTCTGTTTTTTTTTTGTTTCGTTTAATATCCACCCCGGGTTGTAAAAGAGCACGCGTATCGGTATTATTAAAAGGGTACTTTCGTAAGAGACGCCTGGAACTCAGATTGTCCGTTCGAGTATGGTAGAAATCAAGATCCAGTGGTTCGGTATCTTCGTCGTCATCTTCCTCGCATTCCGTATAAAGTCGAAATCGCGTATGATACGAGAAAGAGAGAGAGAGAGAGAGAGAGAGGGAGAAAGGGGCAAAGAAAAAAGAAAGGGATAAAGAGAGAATGAGAGAAAGAAAGAAAAAAATAGGCGGGGTATGGGAAGCCGGCGACATTTAACTCGGCAATCGGTAGGACACCTGTGACATTTCATTAAGTGCCGCGAGCTTGGCTGCACAACTGCGAGAAATGCAAGGCGGAAAAGGGACGAGTATAACATCAGATATAAACAGAAAGAGAAAAAGAAATAAAGAGAGAGAGAGAGAGAGAGAGAAATAGCGAGAGAAACGACGCGGAACGAGGAAAGAAACAAAATTAACCGGAAAAAAGAAAAGAAAAATCAAAGAAAGCGAACGGAAAGAGATGCAGGTAGATGGGAGTCGGGCAGGTAAGAGATATGTATAGATGTATAAAAAGAATAAAATACTACGAGAAAGAAGAGAAAAAAAAAAGAAAAATAAAAATAAAAAGAAAGAAGAATGATAAAAAAGAAATGCCGCTCTCCGCGCAAAGTGGATTCATTATGCACCACCGCGTCCCGCGGAATCCCGCATTTGCATCTTCGCGGTAGCAGTCGCAACTATATACGAGGTGGACGCGAGCATTAGTTTGCGTCCTGGGATGCCGTGGGACGCATTTAACATTGGTAACGGTGCGCAAATCGTTGACTGCCTCTCTCAGAGCATAGGGAAAAGGGATTGCTACGGCACCCAATCTATTTCTATAAGACTTTCATACTAAAAGCAAAAATTAATCCTTATCTGTTTCTATCTCTATCTCTCTCTCTGTCTCTCTCTTTCTTTCATTCTTCTTTAAGTGTAGGAACAAGTATGCTACTATCGTAAAACCAACTTACGAAACGTACGTTCAGAAATATTCTATCTTACTCCTGGCGATGACTTTAATTAATTTTGAAATACGCCGCCGTCCTTTTGGGTCACCTGACGTAAAAGCATTTAAATCATATCATTTTATTTAGATTTGAAAACTTGTTTTTTATCATTCTGTTCATGATTTATTATAAGATTTTATAGTTATAAATGTATTTATTATTTTCTAATTAATTTATGAATATATATATAAGAACATTGTGACAATTTCTATTTGAAAGAAACTTTTGTACACGATTGAGAACCATTACTTAATTTAAGTTTTTTTTCTTTTTTTTCGTTTTAAATACTCGTCGAAATGAAAATAAACGAAAAGGTATTGAAAAATGATTTAAGTCTTGGACAGGGAACATTGTAAAATTGAAAATCGAGAAAAAAGGAAAGGGCGGGCTGGAGGGGTGGGGAGGGGGTCTGGAGGAATTAGATGGTAAAACGAACGCGATTTTCTCCTATTAAAGATGCGCGCTCGCGCACAGTCTTGTAAGGAAGCGAAACCTGCTTAGCACAGGGTAAGAGTAACTTCCACGGGAGTAGCCAGTAAATCGTACTATCTAGGAGCATAAATTCCTGCCGGTGGCTATCTAAAAATCGTATTAAGCGTACTTTAGCGATCCATGAGGTGGTTCAGGCGCGGACACGGACGGCATTGCCAAGATTACAGGAAAACGAGAGAAATAGTAAAGAAGATAAAAAGGGTGGGGGGGAGGGGGTGGCATTAGAGTTATACGACATTTCGGTTCACAGTCAAAACAAAGAAGAAATATTTAATATTGATAAGGTGAAAAAGCTATGACGAAATAATGGAAATTGGGAATAGAATGAGTGAGCAAATTTTAAGAATGATATTAATATATTGTAACAGTTATTTGGTATCGAATCGATCGATAAATATTACGAGAATTGTCAATAATTGTAATATAAACAAATAACGACACTGCAGTATTGTATTTTTATTATCTCTCTTAATAATATTTTGTTAACTCCAAAAATATTCGTTATATTTAATATCCTAAAAAACAAGCGCAACACTTCAGAGTGTTATTTGTTTGAAAAGATTGAAATATTTGTATCTTCGAATAAAAAAGCACTAGTATTTTTGTAATATTAAAAATCCCTCGAAATAATTATCGAACAATTCGCGATAATAAAATGAAACAACAATGAATAATAATAAAAATAAGAAAGTAGGGATGTCACGAGTATGTTCGATCGACTAAATTGTCCAATTAACTGTTGTCGAGTCGAAACTGGCCCGAATTATAATCGTCGTAGTTAAGTTTGCGAACTACGCCTTTTATCGATAAGATAAAGAAGGATGGTGAATGGTAGAGAACGAGAGAGTGGCTGTCATTGGTCGAGACGAGTCGGCGAAGAAGCCCCTTCTTGGTCGAGGTGCCGGTAATTAAAGATATTATCAACGGTGCGTGTCGCCCCGTTGCACGTGAGAGGCGACCGCGAGGCAGGTACTACCTACAACCTACAACCTACAACGTACTTACTTTACCTACCTACCTGTGCAAGTTACATATATACATATATATATACATATATACGTACGTACTTAAATATGTACATACGTACGTAAACCTTTCCGAGAGTTTGTACAACTACATGCGTATATCTGCATATACATATACATATACATGTATATATATGTATTATATGTATACCTACAACCATAGTACGTAAGTACGTACCACGAGATCGCTTGGTACGTGCTACCTGACCGTAGAAAACTATAACGAGTACATCGCCGTCTCTGCGTTTCGTTACGAAATCGGTGGTAAGGTGATCATACGTTGAAGAAAGAAAGAGAGAGATAGAGAGAGAGAGATAGATAGATAAAAGTTAGAAATTTTAAATAGAGACTGGAAAAAGAAATCAGAGATTTTCACGAAAGATTTGTTGAACTAATGAATCTCTATTAAAAACGATCGTGTTAGTCAAATTTCTATATAAAAAAAAATATCAATGATAAGGTTATCACGAAAGAAGAAAAAAAGAAAAGAAAAGAAAAGGGAAGATAGTAAGATAAATTATTCTATAATAATAACTTAACAAATATCCTATGAAAACAAAAAAAGTTAATTAAATATCTGCTTCTTCGAAATCCTACAAAACTCGATCGAAATAATTGTAAACCTGAGAAAAAGAAAAAGAAACAACGATATTTCCATCGTAACGAGGACGATGATAACGATCAATGATCATCGTTGGGGGACTCTTTTGACTTAACATGGTGGAATAAAAAACAAAAAAACAAAAAAAGGATGCAAGAAAGAGAAAGTGAGATAAAAGATAAGAAAAAGAAGAAAAAAAATGATAGAAGCTCGATATTAACAGCAGCGAATACTATTTTTCGTCGTAAGATTCGACGTTCGCGCGTCAATCAGTTTGAAAATCGCAGCACGAGCCGCGTATAGTACACATGTAGGTACACGGGAGAGAAGTGCCAAGGGTATTGAGCCATCAGCGCAGATCCGGGAATTGTGCAGGGCGGTCCATAAAACGTGGCCCCGTACCGCGTTAGGCCTCCGTCAGGGTAATTTACAACGCTGGACATCGCTGCCGTTTTATTACCAGGTTGTTTATTTTACGGTTGGTACGCCTTTGCTTCTCTCTCTTTCTCTTTCTTTCTCTTATTCTCTTTCCTCTCTTTCTATACTTTTATCCCACTTGCTCTTTCGCATTGCTTCTGCATCTTCTATCCCTTTTCAAAGGATGCTGCGCACGTTTTCTTCTCTCTCTCTCTTTCTCTCTTTTCTATCTTTCTTACACTGACTCACGTCTACTAGATGCACCTACCGGAACAGTGCAAGAAGAAGACGATGGTTCCCTTAGCTTCGTTCGCAATGACCCGTAGCAGCCTTAGCAGTCTCCTCCCCACCGTTCGAATATCCCTTAGATCGAATATTGGATGTTCTCTCATCCGTGCCACGTATCCTTCTTATGCTTCCTTACTTACTTAATCTCTCTCTCTCTCTCTCTTTTATTCTCTCTCTTTTTGTTTATTTTTCATCGAATTTTTTTCTTACCGCTTTAAGACGACTCACGCAAATGACACTTGCAAATGACTCGAGTACACGCTTGTTGCGTGGGGTGAGAGATTAATCATACCATTCTCGTTTCTGGAATAACTTAAAAGAAAATAAATCGATGGTATATCAAACGATATTATGTCAACGTCCGTTTATTTTATAAGAAAAATTTCGATTAAAGAATTTCATCAGTTTACGAGCAACTCCGTAAACGCACGACGTAAATATCAGGATAATCTCTAATTAAAAGTTACACGCTCGTATTCTTGAAAGTTATTTCCGAGCGTGTCTATCCGAGGAGATAAGAACGAGAGGGTTAAAAAAAAAAAGGAATAAAATCTACTGAATGTTTAAGTATTAGAAAAACACGAATATACATATACGTATAGAAAATAATCCTGTAAACTCTAATATCGTGCACAAATGAGACATCTAAAAATATCAAATTCATTCGATTGTGATATTACATTTTTTTTCTATCGATGATATTACAAATCAAATGAATTCATTGTTAATTAATTAAAAACGAAACAAACAAAAAGTGTATTTTTGTGTCTTACATTTACATGTGTTAATGAGAGAGAGAGAGAGAGAGAGAGAGAAAAATATAGCAATCTGAACAATCCTGTTACCGGTTGAAAGATTAGAAATACTTACAACGAAAGAGAATTAATGAAAGTTCTTCTCTCATTGAGAATCGATACCCCCGATCGTTAAAATAAAATAAATGATGCCTGTTGCCTACCGTAGAATCGTTAAATAACTCGTGGAAGTCTCGAGCAAGGAGTAATTAATATCGAAAGTTTACACTCTATCATCCGAGAGATTCACAATGAGCGATGAGCTATGAACGGCCTTTGTACGACGTAGCTCATGCCGCGATCCTCCTTTAGCTTAGATCCTTTCGTTTGTTGTCCTGTAAAATTCATCGTTATTTGCTTTCACCGAGACTTGAGTAGCTTGCTGTTCGTTTCTTTGAAGTAAAAAGAGAAATAAAGAAAGTAAAAGAGAGAGAGAGAGAACGAGAAAGCAAACACTTCGCGTTTTATTTGTGCATACTTGATTCGTGACACACGTAACATAATTGCAATAGATTCTACCTCTCTCGAATGAATTTTAACAATAAACGCGTTGAATGTAATAACAAGAATAATCATTGTCCAATAACACAGATAACTAACAATACGTTTAATACTTGACGTTGACTAATAAAGACAGCACAATGATCGAATTGATAGAAAATTCGTTAAAACGGGATTAGATTCTATTACGATTATAGTTAAATCATTTCAATGAAAGGGGAGGGGGGTTTATCATTCGATTGTTTTCACATTATCGATTAATATAATATTATTACAAAATAATATACCGACTATTAATTATTTCGAATAATAATCTTTACGTCTCTACCTGACGTTGGTGATATTAAAAGAAAAGAGAAAAAAGAAGATCTCAAAAAAAAAAATAAGAGAAATGACCTTTAATAAAATAATCGAAAAGAATAATTAATTGTTCTTCCCGATGCGATAAATAAGAAAATTGATTAAATTCCAAGGTATGATAAAACACAATATACGATTCTCTTCCGTGTTAGTTATTTCTAGTTGAGGTGCACTTGCTAAGTGCACATTGAGGGGTCACTTAGATAGCCTAGCTACTAGCTTTCCGACTCGGTCACGAGTACAGAAGCTGTACGAGACAACGACGAATATCTAACGAAGAAGAGAAGGACGAAGGAGTCAAACAGGAATCGTGGATTGTATGTAGTAAGCAATACCAACAGTAATACCAACAGTAATACTAACAGCAATACTCAACAGCAATACTCAACAGCAATAGCAACAGTATAACAGTAATAGCAAAACAGCAAAAGACACAGAACTCTCTCTTTCTCTTAAATCCAACAGAGAAAGAGACACACAGAAGAAAGAACACACGTTAAGGTCCGAGTTTACTATCACCATAGAATATAAGACACAACATAGGCGCGGTGGGTGTCGGTGGCACCGGGGCGTGTGAACGCTGTGACATATGCGCCGTGTCGCTTTCTTTAATCGCCTTTAGCAACGCACGCGCTTATATATATACATATATAATACATTCGCTTAATGCGAGATCAAACCGAGAGAGAGAGAGAAAGATTTTCCTATCCTCCTCCTTCTCCTCCTCTTCCTCCTTTGGCGTATCCTTTGCGTACGATTTATGCGAATCGATTGATTTCAAATTAGACGGAACGGGAGCGAGATAAACTTCATAAAGCAATTCATGATTTGATATTTTACACACGGATGGCTGAGGGAGGGGAGGTGGGGGAATTATTTTTCACCTTAAACGTTCTTACAAATAGTTACATTTAATATTACTATTATCTTTATTTCATTCTCAAATGTCATGCGAATTTCATTTAACTTCATTTCCATTTCCATTTCCATTTCCATTTCATTACGTATTTTAAATATCTTTACGATCCTTACGTATTTACCGAAAGGTTAAAACATACTTAATTACGTTATGAGAATAATTGAATAACACTATCTATCTAAACGCGTGTCGAATCATAAGTAATATTAGACGTAACATTTTTAATATCAATTATATAATATTTCTTCAATACGCGGTTCGATTTAAATAAAGATAAGTCATTTTATAATTGTTTTAGATAGTGCTTATGAAAATGTATCAATATTACCAGTCAAGGAATAATAAAACAATGTCCCATCGATTCACGGTGTGCTCTCGCTTGTCAAGTAAAAAGGCTCAATTCTCAAGCAGGAGTAATAGCCAAGGCATTATGTCAACCATTCTTGGACAACCGTTTATTACGGACTTGCAGGCCGATAAAAAACGCATTTTGCATAATGCAAGATAATCAAGCGAGACGGGTTTGGGACAGGTGTGCAGTCCCGAGCACTCCTCGGAACCATGGTAAAGGGCTTTGAGAAGGGCTAAGGGGAAGGGTGGAGGAAACTTCTCTCTCCGAGGGCGCTACCATCATCCTTCCTTACAAAGTCGACGTGTAAATTAATAATCTATTAGGATGTTCTTCCATCTCTCTCTCTCTCTCTCACTCACACTCTTTCTCCCCCCGTCTCTCTCTTTCTTTCTTTCTTTCTTTCTTTCTCATTATTTTTCTCTCTCTCCTTACTCTTTCACTTTCTTTTTCTTTTTGCTTTATCCTTCTGATACTCTTCTCTCTCTTCCACGGGCCGACGAACGAAAGATGCCTCTGGCGACGTTTTAAACCGGCACGAATGCGCGAAGTTATTAGTACGCTCCAAGTACTCGTCATTTATGAAGCAAAATGAAACAAAAATATATATATATATAGATATAGGAATTTTTTTCTTTTTTTTTAGAAACGGAATTATACTCTTCTTTTTCTTTTCCCATTACTACGTGACAAAATAAATTTCTATAATATTATTCAATTTGTTTTAACGTAAAAGTAATGTTCGTTAAAACATCTCAACTGTAGTATAGTAGGTACATATATGTAGATACGTAGTTAAGTATTCAGAAATTTGTATAACATATTGGAACAGATCTAAATCAGATAAGATAAACCATGTATCATTTGTACGATAACAGATAGATACACTTTATCTTATCTGCAATCTACAGTATGTAAATTCTTCGACTATAAATTCATGATAAAGGATATCTTGCCATCAGTTAACTAAAATTCTATTCGCAACCGTGGTTCCCAACGTTAGAAGAGGAGACACAATTTTGATTTTAAACGGAACCTATTTGAAAACGAGTAATAGGAAAAAATATGTTTTTTCTTCGAACTTTCGTTTTATTATTTTTCTATTTCGTAAATCCCATGGATACTTTGAAAACTTGTTCAGACCCAGTTCATAACATTGTAAACTTTCTACGTGAGAAACAAAATTTACTTTTCGAATAATAAAAATTATTTCCCTTACAATGAGTTGTGGTATCAAAAATTGTACAGACGCTTAATTGAAGAACTGTTAGATACAAACAAAATATTGGGAACCACTGATATGCAATATAATATTAACGTAAATAATTGATATGAAAAATCATGCGCGTCATGGTTCTCATTATAATCGTAGGAAAACTAGGCGGTTATTTTATCGATTATCTATCCCGACTGTTGTTAGATCGATAAGGGTATGGGATATATTTCGATCAGACAGAAAGAAAGACACGGGGCGAATTACTTGCGACGTTGTCGATCGTTTCTCCCCTTCCCCCTCCCCTCCCCGCCTCACCCCCTTCTTGATTTACCTCTTCCACCTTGACGTAGGATTAAGCTATCGTTTCCTTAAGGCTAACGTCGAACCAATGGGGGATAAGCGAGAATAGTTTCTCTCGCGAGGATCGTTTTACTCGCGAGGAAGTCTAAACACCACTTCTCTATACAATTTATATGTATATATTTATACATATATATATAGAGACATATGGAAGTTGTTACTATAGACGATTAACGCCGACGGTTAAATGGAGATTTCGATATACTGATCTAAAAGATCTAGGGACATTGGAAGATCATGGTTACGTAATTCGTACAGGTAATTCATGTCTCTGAATCTTCACTGATTCGTGATTTACATATATACTTCTGTTTACGTATATTGGCAAATGTTTATCTATACAGTGTATACGATTTATCTCGACGTAATATCTTTTTTTTCGTTACTATTTTGTTTTTGGAGAAAATATTTTTGTCCTTATTTTATTACTCAAAGTTTGATACGATATTTTTGCTGATAAGTAATTTTGTCTTTTTTTTACAAATTTAACCGAAACTTTTGATCTATGTTAATTATGAAATATGTATTACAAACGTTAATAATCTCAATAAAATCTTATCGATAATATCTATTTACGAATTTATTTATGGGTGACATTGATATAGAGCAAATTTTTTGTTCACGCGACTAATTGTACTTAATCTCCTTTAATTACCGAATATTACAATCACCGATTGGCAACACGAACAATTGGATATTTTACTAACGCCCTCTAATTCATGCAAGCGGTGATAAAAATTTACACTTGTAAATACAAAAAAAAACATAATGTACACCATATTAGCGTAAAAAAAAAAAAATAGTAATATAATAATGTAATATAATAAAAAATAAAAAATAGTAATATAATAATGTAATATAATAAAAAATAAAAAATAGTAATATAATAATGTAATATAATAAAAAATAAAAAATAGTAATATAATAATGTAATATAATAAAAAATAAAAAATAGTAATATAATAATGTAATATAATAAAAAATAAAAAATAGTAATATAATAATGTATACCCGATGATTTCAATCTATCAGGAAATATTTGTAATTTGTTAAGACAAACTAAACACCCTATATATATATATATATCTATATATGTATGAGAATCGATAATCGAGCGGTAACGATCGACTTTCGGAATTTATCGCAAAGTCAATCGTGAGCCTATCGCGGCACGGTTTAAACGATTTGCTTCGAGGGCAACACGGAACGATCCGATCGATTGGATCCGTTCTTCTAATCGACGAGTCGAACGTTAGTTCGACTCTTAATGAGCGTCCAATAAAATGTCGCCAATGCCGGTGAAAGCAGGTACTGAAATTCTTATTACGACATTTCGTATACACTTTGTATATATAGATATATACATATGTGTGTATGTGTGTGTGTGTGTAAAAATCTATGTTTCATACACGTAATACTTCGTTCAACCCCTGGACACACAGAAGTAAAAAAAATATTAATATTTGATTTTATACTCTTTGATCATCCACGTAATAAATCGATTCTATCTATTAAAATGTATTTTAATTAAAACCAGTACTAACTCGTCTCTTGTCGATTTATACGATAATACCAAGATTATCGTGTACAATAACTCTAATTCTCGCGCGAACGAACGAACGAACGATTGTTGTCTCTTTCCCGTTCGATTATATCTAAAGGTTCATAGAAAATAAAACAAAATAAAGTTTTGAAAAAATAAGGTATAAGATATACATATATCACATCTAAGGAAAAGCTATACGAATGGAAGACGTAAATACATAAATATACACACACATTTATATACATACATATGTACATATACATAAATATACGCAATATACGTGCACGAGGTTTAAATCGAAGTATGCGAATGAATCGAAGCGAGCAAATCGTAATCACGATTTTAATGTCGCGTATACAAACACATGGATAGAAAAGTAAAAAAAAATAAAAACAAGAAAATAGAAAAGAAATGAAAAGGTAGGGGTAAAGATTTTTTGAAATTGCAATACTCCAGAGGAACAGGTCCTGTGCAAGAATCTTATCTGCGATTTCTCTAATACCATGTAAATATAAAGCTTAATAGCAGACAGTGGTAAAGGCCTCGACTATTGGCTGTTACCTTAATTACCACGGTATACTAATCCCGAAGGACTCAATTAATAAAGTACGAGAAATATCTTTGTCGGCTTCGATAAACGTTTCTAGAAACGATCGATTCGTAGATTAGTACGATAACGTTTGACCGGTGGGTGTCAACTTCTTTTCCTGATCGTTTTCTCGCTACCACGTTGCCTTTTTTTTTTTTTTTTCATTTTCTTAATATATATTTCCACTTGATCGAACCAGACGCGTAAATCTAACGATTCGATCGATAAAATCGATTAGATGATCGGGAAAATGTTTCGATTAATACTACTCGATTATTATTTCATTATTATTACGAGGATGTTACCATAATTACAACCATTTTAATTACTTTTTATCTACATTTTAATTATTTTACTAATTTGAGTATTTTTATTTAACTTGAATAACTAACATATATATACATATCATATTATATTCATCCATTGATACGTATTTTATTTTGAATAATATGGCGTTGATACATTTTATGCATGGAAAATATTTTTGAAAAAACTCGTTAGCTTCTTAACATTGAAAAATGTACGAGGAACAGATGAAAAATTGTGATTTATCGATCTTTTTTAATCGAACAGAAAACGGTTACGAAACGATTACGTGTACTTTTAACATGATTATCATCACCGTATATTCTCGAGAAAATTTTCAAAGCAAACAAAATCGTCGTTATACCTCGATCCACAGAAATATAACGATCTAATAACGATAATAATAAAATCTAATAATAATGTTAGTCATCGAAAAACGGTAAAACCTATAATATCTAAAGTATTCTTCGGTTCTTGAATCGTTTGCTTGGAAACAACATAAATTTCTCTCCTGTATCTCGGCAACTTTCAATACGCCATTGTCTTCAACTAAACTTAATAATTCCATTGAAAAATATCGATTCGCAGGGACTCGTTGTTGATCGTGGATGGAGGCTATTAAAGATTCGAACTAAAATGAGTGAGATTCGATCTTTGACCAACTCCCACGTAAGTTCACGAGAGATCAAGTCGGATGAAAAATATCTTCAACGAAAAAACATACAAAAAGAAAGAATTAAGGAGTGAGAGAAAGAGAGAAAGAGAAAGATAGATAAATAGATAGAGAAAGAGAGAGAGAGAGAGAGAGAGAGAGTATTGTCTTTCTCACTTGAAATCGAACGGCTTTCATTACGATATAAAACGGTGCTTTCTCACGCCGAATCGTTCGGTGTTGTCCACCTGTCTATCGGTTAGCGTATCTTGCGATAATAGAGAGAAGTAGAAAGGAGGAGGAGTAGGAGGTGGAGAAGGAAAGGTAAAATCGACTTACGCAAGAAGTTTGCATGCGACGTCGTGCCCGAGAACCTTTCCAGGCCGTTATACCTCGCGAGGACGAAGGAATCGGTGAGGTTCGCCGGAATAACCGCGACAAGTGCTCGTACCACTCACCGAGTTGCGAGTGAGTCACTTTACTACGCGGACGAATAAGCCGGGGGGCATTCTCTTTCTCTCTCTGAAGAATTAAAGAGTAAGAGAGAGAGAGAGAGTACGAATGAGAGAAACTCGAAGAGAAGGTAAGATATAGAAAGAGAGGAACGACGAATGCTGCGTACGGTCACACCGGTTGAGATGGGTGATACATTGGCAGGTGAGAGAGAAAGAGAGAGAGATAGAGAGAGTGAGAGAGGGGTGAGAGGCTAAGGGAAAGGAGGAGGAGGAAGAGGAAGGTGAGAGGAGAGGTCCGAGGTACGATGCAATGCAGCGGCAGCAACAACGCGGCAAAGTGCATTCGGTGCATTGCCGTGGCAAAAGATAGTGGTGGCAGCAGCCAGTCAAGGCGGTAGAGAGAGCATAGCACAGCACAGCACAGCATAGCATAGCATAGCATAGCACAACACAGCATGGCATTGCACATAGCCATGGCATGGCATGGGCATAGCGAAGGTGCAGTCCACGCGTACGCGAGAAGGAAAAGGAGGAGGAGGAGGAGGAGGAGGAAGGAAGGAAGAGGAGGAGGAAGAGAGGGGTGTCTGCCTTCTAGTCGAGAGAACAACCAAGGCAGCCAAGCAAGCAGCCAGCCAAGCAGCCAGCGAGGCAGCCAGCCGAAGCAGGCGTGCCCGATGGTTACGGCAATCACCGCACATGCTTCCAAGCTCCTGACCAACGAACACAAACAAACCTCTTGCGCGCGTTCGACTTCTATCCATTTATCCTACCCTCTACAAGAGATAAAGAGAAAGAGAGAGAGAGAGAGAGATAAGATCGGACTCGATGAGCGATCGTTAATTGTCTCCTTCGACGAGCACCACCATCGACCTCTTCCCATTTTCCGGTTTACCGGTATCGCTCTCTGCAAATCGGAATTACACATGTTGGTGTACGCTTGGTAAGATCCTATGTAGATTATGTATGTATATCGTCCTGATCAAAATTGTTCGAGGATATGTGTTCTATCGTACGTCTTCTAACGCAGATATAGATGTATAGGTACACTCATATGATCAACTCGTTATTATCCAACTCCCATTTAATTTCGTTCGAACGAGGAAATAAAAAATGTTAAGGCAACTTTTCACCCCTGTTACCGTCTAATACTCTATTATAATCTTTCTCTTTTTGTATTAACTATCATAGAGAAAAGAGATCCTTACCAACCACGCCGGTCATCCTACGTAAGATCTACGTAATAGCTCGATAAAAAGGATGATTTTAAAAAAAGGAGGAAGAAGAAGAAGAAGAAGAAGGAAAGAAACGAAAAAAAAGGAATCATTCGGCGATTACACGATCGCCATCGGCGGCATGGTATAAGGTATATAAGCTGGTACCATGCTAGATGCATACACCTATAGCTCTCGTATGGCGCGCGACGTTATCACCCTAGGGCATACATCCACCTGCCCAGCCGTTTACATACACGCCCACGCAACGTAGTTACACGATATTCCCTCGCTCACGTTGAATCCAGCCAGTACACACAATGGCAATACGACTTTACGACCAGAGGAAGCGCAACAGTGCACAACATTCTAACGAGAGAGAGTGAGACGGAGAGAAAGAGAGAGAAAGAGAGAGAGAGAGCTAGCCCTGCGGTCCAAACTCCGTTACAATGGGAAGCTGCTCGTGGCATTCCGCGAAACACGCTGAACACGTCATCATCAGAGAGAAGAGAGACCGAACGAACAACGACGACGAGCCAAAAGCAACCGACCGGCATCAGACTAGCTAGCTAGCCACACACCATCATCAAAATGATCCAGACGATTCCCTGTCGGTTTCCTCCTACCTTTCTCTTCCTGCTTGCTCCTGATGTTACTCTACCATCGTCAATAATACACAACCACCACCACCACCACTACCGATTTTACCAAACATGAACGAGAACTACCTATGTAAAAGCGTTAAACCGGTGCGAAACGCGAAACCTAAATTCGTTCGGAGGAATAGAATCGTTGCATTTCGATTAAGAATATCCGATTCCGCGAGTTTAGAAAGGCTTACTACGCAGATACGTAGATACGTATGTACGATGAGTACATTGCGTTTCGGCGATCCTAGCAATCCGTAATATCGGCCGAGTTCGGACATTCGTAATGTGTAAGCCAAGGTTAACACAGAACCTCCCTGCCGCGTTGGAATTCGCACGATTGACTTCTCTCTCTCTCTCTCTCTCTCTCTCTCTCTCTTCCATTCACTCACTCGCTCACGCGTTCGTTGCTATTTAGCTTTCATTTCCTCCTTCTCTCTTTATCTTTCTCTTTTCATGTTTGAAATATCTGATTAATCGATTCTATCTCGATTCAAAGAAAGGTATCGATCAAACGCGTTGGCGTATTTATTATCAATCGCGAATTTAACCGACGATCATCTTCGTTCAAATTTGTACGAATGAAGAAGGATGTTTCGTATGAAACAAAAATTGCTTGAAAAAAGTTTTTAATCTGAATTATCTTTCATCCTATCGCACGTAACAAAAAAAAACTATATCTGTAATACTCTCTCTCTCTCTCTCTTTCTTTCTTTCTTTCACTTCCAAACACACATTTCTGAATGTGAAAAAAAGTGCGAGAGAGATAGATAGAATAACGTATAAATCTTTCGTTCTCCCCTAGCGATTTTCTACGTTACGGTTTCCACCGAACCGAACCAATAACGAATATTTTTCCTGCCAGTTCGCAGTTTCACCGTGGCACGAAAAAATATATCGGTTCTGCAAAGAGCATTCGTCGACAGCACGCGAGAGACGCTAATCCGCTTTTGAAACGCATCGGCATTCTGTTATCGCGTTTTCGAACTTCCCAAAGGGATTTTGGTCCGTCATGCCGCGGGCAACTCGACGTATTCAACGACCACACGAGAGAGAGAGAGAGAGAACACACGATATTCGAGTCACAGCCTGACGAAACCAACTGTGATTTCATGCTAACTCCGATGCATCTTACAACGCTCATATACACACACGTCGAATCCTATTTCACGTTTATAACGCGTGATATTTATAACATCTATTACATTTGGACTATTTCAATTTTGGAGATATGGTAATATGGGGATAATTAATTTTAAATGTTTCGCTTGGAATTTATTTCAAAGAGAGAGAGAATTCAAATTGTTTAAATTTCTGTCAGTAATTAATTTAGAAAAGGGATTGAAATTTTTTGATGTAAATAATATATGAATTTAAAAAAAAAAAAAAAAAAGAAAGAATTGAAATTAACTGATATGTTACTAATTTTAATGATATTTCTATAAATACATCGACGTAATTACAATCCTATTCATTTTTGTGTTACTGCATTGTTAAATAATCTTTATTTATAATATGTAAATTGCAGATGTAAGATTTAAAATTGTTGTTTAAATCGAATAACTTTGCATGTACCTAAAAGAAAAAAAGTATGTTAATTAAACGTTTACTCTCACTCATCGATAAAATATTCCGAAAAAAATATATATGACGAATTTTGATCTCGTGAAAATAATGTTTACATCTATCAAGAAAATATGTCGTTATTAAATATCAATCCTTAATAATTTGAAATTGAGATTATATCAAGAGTTCCTAGATATATTACGTACACTACTTATATCGTTTGATATCAACAGGCGATCAACATTGGATCCTTTTTTATTTCTTTTCGTTCTCTCGTTTCGTCCCACAAATCTCAATAATCGTATCTCATTCTACATGAGCTGGATTTACGCGTCGCCCTGGGGCCCTTACGCGATACCTAAGTACTTACACGTACGTGCACCTTGCGTGCGGAAATCTCGAGGGTGGTCGAACACGCGCAGCCGCCGGAGATTCCCTGATTACAAACTCGAATGCCGACGAATCTTCCCTTATTCCTTATTAATCTCGCTTACACGATACAAAAGTACCAATACTCACTCCCCCGCCCCCGACAAATAAACCAAATTTTAAGCATTTTTTTCTTGATATCGGATAAACCGATTGTACGTATTCCTATCATTTTATATCTGCTAAATATGATCGTATAATTGTCAATTGAATTTTTATTTATTATGTAACTAAACGAATTTTGTATTCTAAAAAAAGGTCGTATGTTATTAGGAGTATAGTGAAATAAATAATTACACGGCTTTGGTAAATGATAAAAACAGTTGCTGTAACATACGCCGATATTTTATTATACGTCACAAATACACAAAATATAATTAATATTAATAAAATGAATTATTAAACGCGACAAGAGTTAAGTATTTAATTAATACTCGATTTTATTAAATAATCTGCGCAAAAATAAATCTAAGAAAGATGTGTTATCATTTAATAGCATCTAACTTAAAAAACAAAAATTAGTCAAATCAATTCAGGTAATACATGCAGTTTGATATAAAATAAGGAAGAAAAAAAAAATTCGAAAAATATCTGAAATAATCGTTTTAACCTCTAAACCGTTCTACGCAACTACACAAAAAGACATACACATGCAAGATGTAAAATCTTTTCAGTAACCTTCTAACCTTAATCTTATCAAATCCTCTTAATAACAATTTAGAAAATCTTTCAAATTGATTAAAACTTTCTTTTTACCGATATCCCAGCTAATTATCGAAAAACTTGTAACGAGTTATATGACTCAGCTTGCATACACATCATCATCAGCCAACGTACATGAAATACACTCGTACGGTTGTAAGTTAGTAAGTTGATATATAAACGTAAAGAAAATGTAGACTCACACTTATACACTCAGACACACACACACACACACACGTTGGAAGTTCGATGAATGATCACCGATACGTTTCGTTCGTCGGGTCAATCTGTGCTAGCGATCGGTACCGTTGTACAGCTACTTTATTACCACCGTTCGTAGATCGTTTATCGTCTCAAGAGACGTTCCATACGAACGAGTACGATACTAACCTTCCCCTCTCTCTCTCTCTTTTTCTCTTACAAACACACAAACACGAGCACAAACATACGCGTATACGAACTAAAAAGCAAAAGCAAAAATAAACAAAAAATTACATATACTCGCTCATAGAAAAATACAAAATCCTGCACGTACGCATAAGGACGTTCCTTACCTATGCGATTTCTGTAATGCTTATCTGTGCGTTAATTCGTCCCCGATAAATCATAATCACGATTATGCGCTTTTTTTTTACCTGACACGCTCCATACGCACGTAAGATACGTCCACGCATATATAGCGTATATACGAACCGAACGATACTAAATCTTGTCTAACGTGTCTTTCGAATCTTCTTCATTGGAGCGCTTGCATACACGTAAACTAATAGACAAATAAACGAACAAACAAAAAATAACTTTGTTAATGAATATACGTTTGAAAGACCACTCCCAAGTACGACGTACCTACCTTCTTATTTGAAAATTCAATCTAAACATATCTCCCCATTTTTTTTCTAATTGTTAAATTCATTATATTCATATTATGAGCACTTATAGACTTATTTGAATGGAAAATAATTTATGATATAACGGGAGTGTTATTAAAAAAAAAAAAAAGAAATAAAAAAACAGAAAAACAAAAAACCAAAAATTCAAAATGATATCGCGAACTAATAAGTCATATATAATTATACGTACACGTGTATTCCTATTTACACACATACGTACGTTTGTGTAACGTCCGATGGCCTTTGGTCTTTACCTTCGTGTAGATTGTAAAATTATATCGACTTTATACGGGACGATACGCTACTCTCCTCGTACCTATACTAAGCACGGCGTATCGCTCGTGCTCGTACGCTTTACATCGCTATCTTAATAAACCGCTGATATACGATAATCCATGAAGTTATGTGCCAGAACGAACCGAAGGAAACGTTAACCCCAACGGGTAGGTCCGGGAAAGTATGTTTCGTGAAACTCCGCCCCGGTTTATTGAATCTGACGTGAAATAAAATTATATAGGCGAGTGTAAGCATGCCCTATAGACACACACGCACTCACACACACACACACACACGCACACACACAGACATAAGCTTATAAAATTTTTGCACGAAATAAATACGCTTTACATATATAAACGAAGATACTCGAGACTATCCTCTCAAAGCTTTTATAAGTATACAAAAAGAAGAAAGAAAGAAAAAAAAAATAGAATATTAAAGCTATTATGATTTACCCCGGTTACGAGCTTCTAGAAAATTTATTTGAGTTTAATTAACAAGCATCTTTTTCTACGATCTCGTTAGCCCGAATGATCAAACGACCGTGTAAACATCGAACGTTACCTATGTAAAATCTTATTATAAAACGAGATGAATTCGATGAGATAAAATAATCTTTAAGAGATAAAACAATCGTTATTATTATCTATTTCAAATGTATCGTTTTCTTTATCAATCCGTTATCGTATTTACGTCGAATTTCAAAGATCGTCAAATTATAATATAAATCATGAATAAAATCTCATTTTTTTTTTTCTATTCGCTAGAATAATCTTTATATAGATGAGAAAATAGAAAAATGAAAAAGAATGAAAAATAGTTAAAATAATATAACACGTGAAAAGTAATAAAAATCGAAGAATCGAAATGACGACTATGATGATGATGATTTTGCAGTGTAACTATGCGAAGAGAGAACACGCATTCGGGTTACTATTTTATTATTTCGATAAAGCATTGCAAAGAGAGCCCCATCGACGTCCTATGACAGACCATAATTACAGCTGGCATTATACTGTGCGCGAAGCAAGGCCGGTTATATTTATAGTCCATGCCACTACACATTTTCGCCCATAATTGACGCGTGGCAACAATATCGCTCTTATTATGACAATTACAAGGCAGCATTGATTTCGAAAGCACGCTGACCATAATTGGCACGAGCGTTTCTTTCCATCCTGCCGATCGTAACATCATTGACGTCGTTTCATACACGGATCTATCTTTCTTTCTTTCTCTATATTTCTATCCTTTTCTCTACGACCTTTTGGACGATCTCTCACACTCTAACCACATAGAACCAAAAAAAAAAATAAGGAACCTCCTTCCTAGCTGATTAGCCACTTATTTCTAAAGTAATTGCCCAAAAAGTAATATTAGATGCTATAAAGATTGACTTTTTTATACCATGGTACTTATATTTTACACGTGTTATCTTTATTATTCATATACTTTTTTTTTCTTCCAATTTAATTATTTATTATTTATATCTTGTTTTATTTCTTTTTAATTTTTATTATTATCATTTCATTAGTATTTAAGAATCTTATGAACTCAGCTAGGTTTCTGCTATAAATATCCTTATTCAATTTTAATTACAATTAACTTATTATTCATTTAAAAAGGATAAAACTTATAATCATTTGATTAACTAATATTGAGAAATAATAGTACAAAGACGTTTAATGAAGTTTTTATATAAGAAGGAGAAACGCTTGACACGTATGTTAATTATCGGTAAACTCGTAATAAGGTAGAAAGCATGAGTGCAGCAGGGTGCACCGACCTGTCCGTATGCTTCTGTCAGACTAATTTATTGGTACGCCTACGTAAGTCAAGATTCCATTAGTAGCTTATTAATAGCGTCTTCGACGAACTAACACGGATACGCACATACACACACGCATACATACATACGAGTACTACTATGTAACCGACGGCTTTGTGCCATATCGTTTAGAACCAATCGAGTGACGTATTTACATGCTACTCCAAAATGTCTATCTTTCTTGAATACAACACGTCGTCGCGTATGATGTTTAGTATTCTTTTGTTCAATCCATTAAGATTTAAGATAGTAATCGGTAGACGTATCCAATCTCTGTGAAATAATCATAGTCAATTCATTACGTTCGTCAGGAATCACGAATTACTTTAGAAAATTTTGAACAATCAAATTTTGATCGACAATATTGTTTCAAGTATAACAAAGGTTTAATCAGGAAATAAATTATGCAACGATCTATTGACTCTCAAAATGATCAAAAAAAAAGAAAAAAGAAATTATTTAAATATTATATACGGATCTTATTATTTTACGACTTTTACTTTTCTTTTTTTTTTTTGTATTTAAATATCAACAGCACGAGAGATAAATAAAAAAAAATTATACGAAATTAATTATTCAAATTCAAGAGGAATAAAAAAAAAAAATACGTGCACGTTATATACAACCGATTAAATACTAATTAATTAAGCAAACACCAATCCTCATCTTCAAATCCATTCAGTATAAAAGAAAAATGATCTAATTAAAATATTTCTCCAACACTCCAGAAGGATTGGATATACTAGTGAGAAATTGATATACGTATCTCAAATATTTATTTGAAAATAAAAATAATAAATAGGAAAGAGAGGATATATAGCATGTCTCGTTGCTCGTCGTAGTTGTCGTTGTCGTCGTCGTTGTGCGAACCCAACGATGTCGTGAAAACGTAAAAGGAGCTTACAAAACCGCTATAATTTACTCGGTGTCCGTAAGGCGCCAATTAACTTCCTACCATACGGACACACTGCAAGCTTCCTTACTTAAGTTTCTTTTTATTTGCAATTTTTTTTCCTTTTTTTTTTTTAGAAGACCGAACCACCACCTTAAATGTGTGCCTACAACACCTTCTGGATTTGCACGCACTTTCTCACTCTCTCTCTTTTTCTCACACACACACAGACACACACATACAAGTTCCTCTCCTCCTTCGAGGAGCGGCCTTTTCTTTGATGTTTACGCCTAGAGAAAGAAAGAAAGGAAAAAAAAAAGAAAGGGATAGGAAGAGAGAAAGAAAGGAAAGAACGAAAATTTCCTTCGCTACCTAATCGCTAACCAAGCGAATCGTGATCACGGTTACACGAATTATCCTGTCTTCCGATGTACGTGACGATTATATCGAAACGTGGTTAACTACTTCGAGAAACTCATGGGTGCTACTACTACTAACCGTGTCTAGTAGATTATTCGATAGAAAATTTTCTAAGTTAACGTTCGTGCACACGCGCGCGCTAGCTAAAACGCATACTGGTGGTGTGTGTACGTACGCATGTGTGTATGCGTGTGTGTACGCGTTTCGTTCTAAAATAGCCAATAATTTGATTTTTTCTTTTTTTCTTCTATCTCTATCTATCCTATTAAGTTTCATGAAAAGAAGAAGAAGAAGAAGAAGAATGAGAAGAAATAAATATTAGCTTAAACAATAGACATATGCATTTAGGTACGTGCATATTACACGTGTGTATGATTTCAAACAATGGACAAACATAATTCGTCGATTTAAAACGATTAGGGTCTGAAGGATATCGAGAAAAACGTGTTTTGTAAAGAGAATCATGGTTCTTACAAAACGTTTTGCTATGAAATGGCATAAGTTATCAGAATATATCGTGGACAGGGAATATGTCAAGTGGCCATTTCTCTAAACGATTGCTAAACTAACCAAGACTGTCTCGGCCGATCGACGATAGCGCAATAAATTGCTACAGATAATCATTGTTCCTCTAAGAGAACTTTTGCGCGTGTTGAAATTGCATTCCAACGGTGCGAAAGTTAGCATAGTCCTATTTTCGTCGTCTTCGAAAGGAAAAGAAAAGAAAAAAAAAGAAAAAGACAGAAAAACACGGAGGAAATTTTTATTCAAAGTTCAATATTTATCTGCATTGACTGACACAAAAGGAGAGAATGGGAAATAGGAGAGAACACAAATTATGATTTACGAACCGTTCCGTGTCCCGAAAAAAAAACGAGAAGCTAAAAATAAAATGCTATGAAGCTAAAAAAAAAATAAAATTCAACGAAATTCTTACGAGTAATCGTTTCATTGCCTAAAAATATTTGTACCGAGTAAAAAAAAAAAGAAAATAATTAAAGGCAACACACTTTTATATGTTTTGACAAATATTGCTAATCCGGTACGATAATTTTTAGGGAACAATCTAATATACATAAATGAAAATAAAAGACAAATAAAAGTATGTTGATATAACCGAATGCAAATGGTTAAAATATTGCCAAATGATTCGCGTAACTCATATAAGATTTACACCCGATGACAAGTAACGTGAGTGTGTCTACCTGAAGAGGCAATTTCATATATAACTAACCCATACATAGATACGTACATTGAAGTCGTGAAGCAGCAGCAATGAACTGGGTCACCAGCCGATGTCCTCTGGATCTCCTCCGAGAGAGAAAGTGTTCCTTTTCATCGCGAAACCAACGACGAACGGGTCGTTTCATGGCTAGCCAATCGTTCATAAGCTCCCACACTCGTATTTTCCTACTTTCCTCGTGAAAACGAGCTCGCCTACTCGAATGGCATCGCGGGTGGTCAGGTTTTCCTAACTTTTAACTTTCTTTTACATTTTTTTATCGTCAATTATCCTTCATGATACTTATGAGCTAATATAAGAAACACGTACCATGTATATACATACACAAACACCATGCATTTAAACCTATACATCGTACATATCACACCATACAAATCACATACATACCACATACACACACATGTACGCAATATGCGTATGACATCACCCTATTTATACCACATAGATACCGTATACACATGACACACACACACACCCAATATTCATACATATTCATAGATTATACATAGACATATAGTATAAACGTATGTAAATGCATAAAAAGATCGAATCGTTGACCCTTGAGAAAGGCGAACGGCAAATTGCGATTTACAATCGTAGATATAATTAAATGATAGGGAGATAGGACGATTAGACTATCGATCTAGCCTGCTGAAAGGAGCTAAGGCTCTGTAAGTTCGAACCTTCCTTTCCTTCTCGTCGATCATTGATTTCACGGCGACGACGCGACTTAGAGAGCCGAGAGAATTTAAAGTGGTTGAAAGAGACCCCGGACAGCCGTGAAAACGAGTGCTCGCACGATCGAGTGAACGTCATCGATAATAGCACCTTGCTGCTTATGCTATCTCCTAAGATCGCGAGATTCTCGGATAGTTTTCATTCGTTGGTTAGTAAAAATATTTTATAACGAGCCTTCTGTTCGAGAAATATTTCCTTTACGAGTATTACAAAAAAAATAATAGAAAAATAATGATCTAATAATAAAAACAACACGTACAATTGAAAATTGATACAAAATTAATCGCGATTATTTTTCTAATATTCATTTCAATGATTAATTGTGTGCTCGTAATTATGAAAATGATCTCAGTCATATATCTCTTGTTTCGAGATATTTAAAAAGGATTAAAATTGAATACTAAATGAATTCTATATAATATTGAAACGTCAAACATTATCTAATGATTCATTTTGGACAATATCGTAAAAATTGCATTGAACTCATTTTTTTTTTTCTTTAATTTTTACTTAAACCTCTTTCATAATAATTGACACAATTACAAAAGAAATATAATTAAATTGATAGGAAAAAGAAAAATATCAATATCAGATTTAACCAAATTGTGATCGTGCAATCTTATTACAATGCAAAAATAACATTTAAAAGAAAATAAAAATTCAAAATAATAATAATAATAATAATAAGAAGAAGAAGAAGAAGAAAAATTGAAATTTGTTATAGCGCACCAATGTGATACGAAGAAATATCCTCGAACGAATAAAGAAAGAAAGAAAATAAAAAAATAAGAGAGAGAGAGAGAGAGAGGAGTAGAGATATCGAGGTACCATGATGGATGATTTCTATCCTCTTTAAAAGACAGCCCGAGCTCGCATATAATCGAGTCGCTCGTTACAAATTCCCATTTCCTTTTCTCCTAGAGCTAGTCAGCTAGCTAGGTAAGTAAGGAACGATTTCTTCCGTCAAACGCTTCGCGAGATTACAACGAGAGTGAGAGAGTGAGAGAGAGAGAGAGACAGGGAAGAACAAAAAAATAAAAGCAAGGAAAAGTAGAAAAAGAAAAAGAAGCAAAAAGGATGACTTCAGATAGACGAAGAAAGAAAATTAAAGAAAGAAAGGATAAAATGAAAAACAACTAACAACTTGAAAAAAAAAAAAAGAAATAAAATGAAGAAAAATAAATAAAGTGAAAGAGAGAGAGAGAAGGTAACACACGGCACACCATAGACCAACCGACGTGGAAACGATCGCGACGTAAGATCTCCTCGGAGGCAATTAACCTTCTACGAGAAGCACAGGACTCCCTTTTCTTCTTCCTGACAGTCTCCGCTGAGTCTGGTACTGCTCGGTGCATAGCTCGTGTGCATTCATCGAAACGACGACGTACGTTCTCTTTCTCCGTTGCACGGTGCCCGAGACGACATCCGATGGTCGGTGGCGTGTGCGAGCCTAGTTAAAACTCAACCCGATCATCCACGCCCCTTTTTTTCTTCTTTTTTTTTTCTTTCTTTTTCTACGATAACCGTTCCACTTGCTAAACCCATTCGATTCCGTATGAATCTCTCTCTCTCTCTCTCTCTCTCTCGACATTGGCGTCGAAATTAAATGAACGTATCATTTTGAAAATTGTCAATGTAATTACTTCAAGAAAATGTTTATACGTGTCGGTAAATTAGTGTGACAACGAATTTTTTTAAATTAATATATTACAGAGATTAATTAAATTTGATGATTTATTTTTGATATATTGCACACAAATATGTTTATTATTTATTTATTGTATTTTTTATTATTAATAATTATTTATATTATTTAGATCATGAAATAAATCGATTTTTCTTTTTATTTAATTAACTTTCATAATTACCGACACGTAGATAATAGGTAAACAAAATCTTGATTATCTGTTATTTCAAAAAAAAAACGTATGTATAAATATAGATGAAAATTAAGTGTAAAAAAACTGGAAAACAAGTTAACGTGATTTTCATTGCACAAAGAGAGTTCGAATATTACTCGATAACAAGTCGAGTTCGTGAGCCTCGGGCAAGCAATCTACTTGTTAACTTGATAGTCGTGAAGGTGTTTGAATCGATAGCGATCGATGATTAGTATGTGAGAATGTCCTTTAGTTGATCTGAAACTAATCTAAGAGAAATAGATTATTCCCACTTGACGACTTGTACCATAAGAAATGATCCTTTCTGATCGTTTCATTGATACGTTGTGCATGAATTTATTTGAAATCAATCGGTATAATAATCTTGATTTTAAAACACTATTATCAATATTTCCAATCGTCAATGTAACACTTAATAATAATTAATGATATTACATTGTAATAATTTATTTAAAATATTAACAATTTTTGTATTAAACAATTAAACATTTGCCGATCGATTATATCCCATTCTAATATTTAGTTAAAAATATGAATCATTTAATTAAAATATTGATCTAATATTTAATCCAATAATTCTGATTAACGATAAATAATATTAAAAATACAAGTGAAAGTAATAGAAACAAAATGATTATTTAAACAATTGGATAATGAACGGTATATACCTTCTTTAATTTAAAAACGAATAAAATGCACAATTTTATGCTATCTCACCGAATTTTTTATAAATTACAGGACGCGATCATTTGGTCGGTCATGATACGTTTACTGTTAAATGATCTAATATATTACATTACGATTATTTTATTATATCAAAAATACAAATGACTTATTTAACGAACTGATCAAAATTCTAAAATAAAACGTACACTTAAAACACTCTTAAACATAGCAAAAGCATAACATAATCAACGAAAAGTCGACGCCAATGAGAAGATTGCTTCAACGTGGCCTCTAAGCGGGCGGTCAGTAGACGATTAATTTGTCATGCCCGGTCGTGTTACATGCGTGTTGTTCGTTCCCGTAGTGCTCTCTCTCTCTCTCTCTCTCTCTCTCTCTCTCTCTCTCTCTCTCTCTTCTCTCTCTTCATAGAAGCAAGTGATATTATACGCGCGCCAACGATTCCTCATATTACGCGGTCAAACCATCCTCTATTAATATCAAGACGCTTCTCTCAGAAAAATAAGAAAGAGAAGGATAAAGATAAAGAGAAAGAAAGAAAGAGAGAGAGAGGGAGAGAGATCGAAGGGGGGTCCAGGACCCCACGTTGGGAAGCGCCATGATTAAATGACCATTTTTTCGGCGATGATAAAGGATGCCTGGCTCGATTACCACGGAGCCGCATTAAAACCGATACATCGAGTTTGCTCACAGCGGTGCACAGGCCTCGTAAGAAGGAAAGAAAAAATAAAGAGAGAGAGAGAGAGAGAAAGAAAGAAATAGGATTCTTACATCGCATCAACTTCCTTTCTCTCTTTATTGTCCTTATTCCTTTTCTCATTCCCTTGAGAACAAACTTTTAAACTTGATCGGCTGATCTACGACCTATACGATCTTCGTTAGTCAATTAAACACACGTTCGGTATGCCCGAGAGAACCTAATCTCTGCTCTCTCTCTCTCTCTTTCTCTCTTACTCACTTTGTAGGTTTTGATAGTGAGTTGGCTTATTCTAATAGGACTTAGGTATACACGAAACGATGTTACGCTGGGACGTTAATGGTTCAACGTATTTCATGATAGCGAATTGCGTTCAGTTGCTTACAGGTGTCTATGCGTTAGCAAATGAGCCTTTAACGTGCTACTCTATAGAAATCATTGAATTTTCATCAATTCTTATCGGATCAATATATTTCTTCTTCTTCTTATTCTTCTTTTCTAACTTTATTCGTTCGACTAAGAAGATCATCAGGAACGTAGGTATCTTGCAACACGATGAATTATCACTGGTTTTGTACCAGCAGCATCGTTTGTTCCGCTCATTTTCAACGTACTCCACTGAGATTTTCTACTTCCGCATTCGATAGGAAGAAACAAAAGGATGTTTAAAGAAACTAATAATATAATGGAATAGATCGCGGTTAAACGAGGAGAATAAATAGGGACAACAAAGTCAAATCCTGCGGATAATCTGCATAGAAGAATAAAAAGGTGTTTAAAATCGTATGTGTGTGTGTGTATGTTCACGCGTGTACGTATTTATTCGTATATATATCTTGTGTTACGTTTCACTCGGCGTTTTTCCGTACGCGTAAAATGCCAAGCGTTCTTACACGCACCAAACGGAATGCTAGTAAACGGGATTCCTATGGTAGACAATTTCCTACGTACAGGGAAAGAACATTCGTAGTGTATGGTGTCGATGTATTTGTGTACCTGTGTGTACGTACAACCGTCGACAAGATCTATACGATCGAAGCCAATGTCCGCTGCTCTCATAACGCTTTACACTAGGATGATTTTTTTACGAAACGTTTCCTATTCCATCAAACTCTCACCTAGAATAATATCTCTTGACTACGACAATCAATATCAATATATGAAAGCTCGTATATCTCAATTTTGTGAAACTCCTTGATCGACACGTTGACTGTCTTGATCAATGATGCATAAAAACGATACTTCGGATGGATTTTGCTGTGATCGAAAATTGTACGCACACGTGTTCACACATATATACACACACATACACACTTTTCTCTCTCTCTCTCTTTCTTTCTTTCTACTTCTATTTCTTTCTTTTTCTATAAATATACATTATATCTATTCTATTGATAGTAGGATCTAAAGATAATTTGAAGTAGTGTGAGAATACCATGCTATTCCAAGATTATCATCCTCGCGCCGGTGGTCCAGAACACGGAAACGTTCAGCTGCCAAGATGATTGCTGCTATGACAAGGATTTCTTAAATAAGAAAATGAGATTCCTATCCTTAGGAATATAAGGTACGGAAAATAAAAGGATTCGTAATAAAGAGAAATAGCGTAAAGTGTCGAAGAGATGTCTCATTACAAGTCGTGAATAGCAAAGAATAAAATGCTACAACCGAAGGACCAAATTACCAACGATAGTAATTCCTAAGGACTATGTTGCTATGTTAGATACGATATGAAACGAGTGTGAGAGAGAGAGAGAGAGAGAGAGATGGAATTGAAGATTCTACCATTAGCATAGCTGAGTTGCGACGCAAAATTATTCAAATTATTCAAATGTAAAGCGATTACGGTCTTGATCATCGCGAGAAAACACGGATTTGGAAAATGTCGACCGTGTGACGTGTTAAGTCGGATGATAACTTCCCGAGTAGGCTGTAATTTCGAATCTTCAGAGGACGAGTTTATGCGTGGGTACTTAGGATACACTACGTAATGGGAGAGCTTCGTTTCTTCTTACCGACAAGTTTGCGCTTTATACCGTCATGTATAAGAGTAACGTACTAAACAGGATATCCTGTTTTTATTTTTATTTTTTATTTTTCTTTTTTTTAAGATTACAACATTTCTCTCGCTATACTTCCTTCTAATTTCTTTTTTTCTATCGCTTCATTTTCTGTCACAATATCTATAAATAATATTATTTATAATTTTATTGCATTCAATATGAATGCAATGAAATATTTAGAAAAATTTCGTATATCAAACGACAATGAATTTTATTTTTTACCAAACTATTATTTCTCATTTTTAATTGATAAATCGTTTAAAAAAAAAACGTTTGTTACTAACCATTTATAAACCAATTTTATATATCGTGTAATTGTATTACATTAAATTACAAATTATTTTACAAAAATGTCCTATAACAAATAACAATGAATACCTTTATTCGCATGTTGTTAGAAGTAATCAAATATTTCTCATAATGTAAAATAAATTACCGTATCGATCGGCCTTTCAACAACATTTAATAAATCCTTTCGGAAAGTAGCAAGGAAAAGAAAAAAAAAACCGATTTCACCCATCATTATTATCATTTCTTACATTCTTCGTAACCGCAGCAAAGGTGATCTTCTTTCCTGTTCGTTTTATTCCCCCATCACTGGTCCCACTACTATGTTAGACACTTGGAAAGGAATTTTTCGATGTAACGACCAATGCTCGTACCCGCCCCTTCAATCAACCCACCTTATACTCTTCCCATTTCTCCTCCTTCGAATGCATTCTCTTGAGATTTATATTCCATTACGTTTCTCTCTCTCTCTCTCTCTCTCTCTCTCTCTTTCTCTCATTCTCTCATTCTCTTTCTTCGTATTTCATTTTATTTTTCATATATCGTTCGAATAGATCGTCAGTTGGTACGTATCGACCGTAAGACTTCATTTATCCCGTCCGCACAGTTGTAACTCCGTACCTGGTCGTAGCTCATTACCGGTTAATTACCGGAGTAAGTCTCCTCTCCAGAGGCTGACAGAAGCGAGGACGGGTGCGTGACTCCCGGCACTACGTTTTACTACGCAGCGTTAACTATAACTGTATAAACCCCCTTTGGCACATTCAAAGATCCACACGCTCTCCTTGCTTTACCAAAGCTATTGAAACACAGTCAGGTGAGTGAGTAAGAGAAAGAAAGAAAAAAAGAAAGAAAGAAAGAAAGAAAGAGAGAGAAAGAGAGAGGAACATTGCGTTAATGCAAGCCTTGGTAGAAGGTGTATGTATGTGTGCATGTGTAGGTATATACGTGTTAAAGGAAGATAGAAGAAGAAGAAGAAGAAGAGAAAAAGAAAAAAAAGGAAAAAGGAAGGCGATGATCGTGCCGGTAAATGCGTTCGCCAGTGGAACCACTTAACCGGTGTAAGATTACACTCTCGCATAGATGCCTGTAAAATCGTCTCTACGTTCGCCACATAGTACTGTCGTGAAAAGAGAGAGGTGAGATGAAAAGAGAGAGAGAGAGAGAGATAGATTTATATTAGTCGGATGCTTGGCTTCTTCCTAAGTCTCTACGAATCTCTAACAGATATTTTTAAAAGAGAGAATACATTTTTCACGAATTTATTGACATTTTCTTTTTTTTAATCTCTTTTTGTTTTAATCTGAATTCTATTAAAAATTTAATATTATATAACAGTAATCGCGTTTCCTAGGTCTATCGAATGAAAAATTTAATTTAGACTCGGGTACTTTATTGGTCGTATATAATTATATCTAATTTCTTAATTAAAATGTGCTCAGATACGAATTTTAAGTGAAGTAATTTGCACCGGTTAAGAGTTCGATATTCACTACCTGATTTCCCGATTAAAATCAAATACACTGATAAATTTTGGAATGATCAAATGTTAACGTATTGTATTATGTTTTAAGGGATTTCAGGGATTCTTTTCCTGTAATATAAGTAGAGTACATTAGATTATTAAAATAATTGTTAATTAATTGAAGGAAATGTCTATTGTGTTGTCTAAAAGCTCGAAATATATGATCTATGTACCGTTCTCTTCGAAATCCACCGTTGAACTGAGTCATTGTCCTCTATGAAAGATTAAAACGTTCTGATTTTTGCATTCCTATCATTTTTATTATACCTCAAACAATAAATATCGTTTATTGAATTCGCATAAAAAAAGGGGAGGACATACAAAAACAAAACATGTAAAATTAATAAAAAATATAAAATATAATACTACTCATACATTTTTGACACATAAATCTATCTCGATTACTTTAAATGTATTAATTTCTCTTTTTTTTTTGTCTAGAATTACATAAAGATTAAATGATAATAATAAATAAAAAAATCAGCTTTCATTTGGAAACCAATTCATATCGGATTAATACGATTATACGAATTCTTTTTTTGTTTAACTATTTCCAAAATTATACTCGCGTATTTTGAAACACCTTTTATGCAAATGTATCTTTAATAATAATTATCTAATATAAAAGATATAAGAAACACGTAAATGAATTTTAACGTAATGAATTTAAATTGCAGAAAGACAGTCAAACAGACAGAAAGTTAGAACATTTCAATCAAGGGACTTACATGTACAACTAACTAAGAGACCCTTAACCAAGAATGAATTGACTTGAAATATAATGGTCCGGGTAATGAATCGCAACATTCAATTACGCATTAATAACAAGGCGGCGGAGACGGTTACTGATTAACTCGCGGCGAACAATGTGCGAAAGCTAGCGGCTTGTTTTATAACAAACAAACTTGACGGTTATGGCCGGCACCATGGACAGGAACCATAAATACTACGAGCACGCGCTTCGGGCGTCTTATTTCCAATACGCAGAGTCCAACCATCCTCGTCATCTTTTTCTTTCTTTTTTGTTATTTTTTCTTTTTTTAACCCCCCCCCCCTATCTCCCCCGATCAAAGTATAGTAAATGATCAACGTGTTCATTCAATTTTTATAATACGCGTTATTGTATTTCTGTGAAGAAGAAATTACATTTGTTAATAAATATTTGTATGGTGAGGAATTTTGAAAGGGGGAATCAGAATGGGAAAGAAATTATTTTATTTTATACAATATCCATAATATTGTTGCATGAAAAATCAAATGTGACGTTAGAGAGTTAAATTATTTTTCTAGATGACACATGCGTGTAATTAAATGATTTTATTCGTTAATTCAAGATTAATAAATTGTATCCATTCGATTCAATTCAAAACTGTTACGTGAAATGAACAAAAAACACACGAAAGAAATCTTGATTTCAATGCACAATCGGTGAGCTCAGAGAAACAAAAATATAAATAAAGTAAGAAAGAAAAGGAAGCACACGAAGTAATCCTATTATCCTTTGGTATAGTACAAAAGCAAAAGCACCTATTACAAGCGTCGTGATCCTCGTATTGCCCTTTACGGTATTTCCACCACGTGGACTTATCGGAACCTCCTTCTCGCGACATCGAATCGTAAAATCCTCGATATTCTTGCGCACGTGGCGCCGATGTATTCTTTTAATTACACGTTGCATTGTATAGTGCATTAGGCGACACATTATGTTCGAGCTGAGGTAAGCATGACCTTTCCAACTTTACGACAACGATCTTTGTCGGTGTTTCATTCGACAAGAAAAATATATAATAGAAGAAGAAAGAAAAAGAGAAAGAAAAAGAAAGAGAGAGAGAGGAAAAGAGAGAAATAGAAATAAAAAAATAGAGTGAGTGTGTGAGTGAGAGAAAGAGAGAGATAGAGAGAGAAAGATAAATAGAGTGAGTGAGTGAGTGAGTGAGTGAGGGAATAAGAGAAAGAGAGACAGAAAAAAATGGAGTGAGTGTGTGAGTGAGAGAATGAAAGAGAAAGATGGAAAGAGTGAGAGAGTGAGAGAGAGAGAGAGAAGGATATAAGAGAGGACAAAGCATCGGCGTCGCCGATGTCGTCGTTATCTTACAAGCTTCGATCGTTTCTCACTGTAATCGCGGTGCAGCTACGTTTACTGGCACGGAACGTCGTTTAAAATCTACGAACACAGGGTCCTATCGTACGTCGCGTCACCGGACCGTAAGAAGAAGACAAGGTATTACTTCGAACGAGTACCCCGTCGTCGTTCCCTGTTACAAAACACTGATCTGTGATACTATATTATATATATATGTATATGTATATATGTATATAGGTATGCGTATATATCTGTTACGTATGTCAAAGAAACGCAACACACTAGAAGATGCATTTACAATTGGTAAGAAATCTTGAACGATTTAACATCTAGACTATTTACCCGTTCGACAATAAAGAATATTAAATTATATATATGCATATAAAAAATAATCGAAAATATTATTAGAGTGTACGATATACCTTATATGATCGATAATCAATCGAAGGAAATGCTTATTGTAGTCTAAAAGCACTGAATATATGTACGGAGTACTATCCTCTTCGAAATCCGACGGTTAACTGAGTCATTGTCCTCTGTTAAAGTGTTTTTATTGAATATTGTTTACGCGACTTTCGGTTAAACGAAATTCTGTTCATTGCGCATGTTGTTATCGTTATACGTGTCTGCCATATAAGGAAAGTCGTATAAACATTGTTTAATGAAAGAACTTTCACAGAGGGCAAAGTAGTTAGTTTATTGTTTGATTTCGAAGAGAACGGTACGTTGAACTCGTACCACGTGCTCAAGACAATAATATACACTTCCTTCGATTAATTAACAATCATTTAAGGTATATTTAATATTCTCATGTATTTTATTAATATTTTAGATTGTTTAAACTAAAATGCATTTTTTTTTATCGATCCTAAACAGTGATTACTTTTTGTTACAAATTTTTATTCGATAAAATATTATTTTAATACTCGAAGTATATTAATAGGTATCTCATTTTTAAACAAATGTATTATGTATAATTCTTACTTTAATGGGTATTTAACTGATTCTGGTACTAAACAAAAACATTTAAATAACAGTAAAAACAAAAGTTGATCAATTGTTACAGGTGAACAAAAATCCGATAGTCCTCTTTAATTTATGAACATATATGATTTTAAAATACAGACATTTTTCGTATATTATTTTATATGCATGTATATATATATTTAATTCACTTGTTATAAAAAATATAGGTTTCAAATTAAACTAATTAAATATGTAATTAAGAAATATCAACGTATTAATTCTAAATTTTCTTCATTCTAAACAGAGAATGTCAATAATTTTCAAAGAAAAAAATCCAGTAAACGTAACGGTGTTACGATTTTAAAGAAAACATATTGTATATATGAATCAATTGATTATTTTTCCATCATAATATAATACAAATTGCAATTCTATTGCACGTGATAACCACGCACACGATCTTGTTTTTTTTCTTTTTCTTATATTCCAAGACACGATTACGTAGAAGAAAATATATCCGCCTATCTAACTAACGAGAGGAAATTGATTTAAATTAACATCATCCATTGATTATATGCATACAATAGAGTACGATGCTTTTCCATGACACTAGTAACTCTCATTGTCAGACATTATACATGGTGACTAGTACTAGTTTACCCATAAAAGAACGTGCGAACTATGAAGTAAATAAGTAAAATGGATGATAGGCCTACTGTGTGCGACGATAACTGAATGAGTTCGCGTAAGCTTACGAGAAATAAGACACCATATAATACCACTCTAACCATGAGAGTCCCACCAACGCACGCTTGCTTCTTATTTTTTTTCTTCTTCTTCCTCTTCTTCTTCTTCTTCTTTTTTTTCTTATTCTTATACACCTGTGTTCTTTTTTCTTTTTCATGAATATGCATTGCCTTTTTCCGGCCACCATGTGCGAGAGCGTGCGTTGCTCCCAATTTGTCACACACCGTGGCATTATCCCATTTTGTTAATAAAGTAATATTACGCTTTCATGAGAGAAAGCGAAAGAAAATGTGTCTATGTGTGTGTGTGTGTGTGTATGTATATGTGTGTTCAATCGAGATGGGTGATTTACTTTTTCACTCCGTTGCCACGGTGCAATTATGCAACTTGGTAATTGCACGGCGCCTTGCCCGCCAGGTAGTTAAGAATCCTCCCCCCCTCTCCTCCTTCTCTTCTTCTCCTTCTTCTCTCTTCTTCTCCTTTTCGTCTCTTCTTCTTCTTCTTCTTTCTTTCTCTCTTATATCATCGTTCTCAGCATATAACGAGACGCGACTTTATTACAAAGTTCCTTTTCATCCCGACGTTACAAGGTGTGTGACGAAGAAAAGAAAATAAACGAAAAGAAAGAGATATACATATGTATATATATCGTTTTATCAAATGAATTAAATATAAACGAGAGAATAGAATTAAAAATAAATTTCTCTTTAAGTTATCATTTGATTCAATGAACCTTGCCACGAACGATATTAATCTAATTTCGTTTTATTAATATGTGTTACAGAAGTACGTACGAGATGATTTCACGTGACGACAACGAAGCGAAAACCTTGCCACGAACGATATTAATCTAATTTCGTTTATTAATATGTGTTAACATAAGTACGTACGAGATGATTTCACGTGACGCCAACGAAGCGAATAACAAAGTCGATTCGATCGAATCAATTCGAGACACGAAGGTAAGAAACCTTGAGAACGTTAATCATTAAAAGTTAAATATATCGAATGATCCGTGCGCAAGAAGCGAATAACAAAGTCGATTCGATCGAATCAATTCGAGACACGAAGGTAAGAAATCATTAGAAACGTTAAACTCATTTAAAAGAAAATTATATCGAATGGATACACGTGCGGCGGAAATGAGAATATTGATTTCTCTACGAGGACATAAAAGTCTTGATTTATAAAGAAAAAAAAGAAAGAAAGAAAGAAAAAATAAACAAAAAAGATATAATTATATTTCAAATAAATTGTCTAGCAAAGTGTTCATATATATCCGTATATAAATTATAGTAAGGACCTAACTATCTATACATTTATATGTATATATATATGTAATTTACATGCATACCTTGAAACACACACCACATACACATAGATTTATTCATACGTTCTCTCATTTTCACGCATGCATTTGATTCAAGCTGATCGAAAAATAAATAACTTGTAACATATTCGCACTCATCGTTACGGTAGCTGTTAATGGATAGGGAATGAGCGTAAATTATCGAAACGACTCGACGACATCGAGAAACCTCGAGAAGAATAATTTCGTGGTACGAAAAGAGAAAGAGAGAGAGAGAGAGAGAGAGGAGAACTCTCGTCAGAGAGAAAGATCCGTACGGTCGATGTCGATCGGCAATACGAAAGCGCGAAAGAGTCTTGTCCCGTAACCGGTATCCCGGGCCCGAAAAAAGTCCCAACAACGTCGAGTGCGTGTCGCGCGATTTCCGAGGACACCGATTTCACTAGAGATACATTAATGCCGAGTCCGAGTCTTGTACGTTATAACGTCGTCGAATAAATTCTCACTCGTAGAGGAACGCATCTCCCCGCATGCGTAAGTTATTCGATAATTCAACCAATCTTTTTTTCTCAAAATTACTCAAATTTAATAATAATAATAATATAAGAAAAATGACAAATATTTAAATATATTTAAATATATATTTAAAAGAAAATGTTACATGTTATATCGGTATTTCATAAATTTTATTATCAATATTTTTTTTTTCTCAATTAAATAAGAAATATTCGATTCTTTCTTTCTCAATTAAAGAAGAAAGATACGAATCAAATATACCATGTATAATATTAAAAATGAATGCTATTATAAAAAGAATACGTATATTAATATTGATTTTATTTATTTCAATTTTTTAATTTGCTTAATATTTTTTGATAAAGATTTAAACAAAAATATATATATAATAGTAACTCGTATCAAATCAACCCATCCATTAAATATGCCAGTAACTAATACTTGTAATAAAATATATAATCTATCCCAAATGATTAATATAATATAAAGTAATATACAAATAATCAGTATCGAGATAATAAAATATCAATACGCGATACAGACTTGCCGATGAATTAAAGCAAATTTACTTTTACAAATAAATATAATTGATTAAAAATGTAAATACTATTACACATACTATATCATATAATGAATTTCTTATTTTCTTTTATCTTTGTTCTTACTCTTTACTCGATACTAACGATGCGATAATTTAACGCGAGCTACGCACACGGCCTTTCACTAAGCCGATGCGATCGCGAACGGTACCTTTCAAAAGAGTTTTTAATGCGTACGAAAGAGAAGAAAATAAAAATAAAGAAAGAGAGAGAGAGAGAGAGAGAGAGAGAGAGTACACCGGACTCATGCTGGATCGCAGATGAGCAATTTTATCATGAATATATCGATTGCTTTTCGTGAGAGTATTTTAACATACAACTTTCTCTCTCTCTCTCTTATTTTCTTTTTATTTTTTGTTCATTTTTCCTTTGAGGCCACATAAACAGAGAATCAAAGAGAGATAGAGGGAGGAGGGGAGGGGTGGTGAGTATTGTTAACGAGCATAAGTATCGTATAAACGTTACTCCCCTGTCGATCGTTTCTCCAACATCCTATTATAGACTATCTTCGAATAGAATACGCTAATGTAAAGGTGTACCTATGTTTGTGCATGTATATGTATGTCTAAGTATCGATATAAATCCATGCACATCTCGTGCCTGTATACTCTAATCCACGTTTGAACGTCGAACGTTTTTCTTAAACGATCTGCGTAAACGAACGTTTTCATGCGAAAACGATCCTTATATGACCTGGCTAATACGTAATTTGTTTCAATGGTGAAACAACATTGCGTTCAATTTCAAATCAAATGTTAAAGAGTCCAATATCGATAACGTTTCAATGTTTTATGTCTATTCGTAAATGAATTAAAAATTATTACTTATTATCGTTTCGACGTACGATTTGAAATACCTGAGGAATAATGATTATTATGTGAACAATTTATTATAGATAATAATCATTAATTTGTTTTAGAATTATTTTATAATACCGAATATGGTTAGTGTTGAAGAAATAATATAAAACTTGACAATATTACTTTTTCTTCTTATTAATAACAATATTTGGATAAATAAGATAACAATATTATTTTGTACTTAAATTATAATAATCTTAAAACGTTGGTTAATAACATTTAGTACGAGCAGATTTTTAATAGACCGGTTAAAATCATCGAAGACTATTCGCGAGCAATCATGCAAATAAAAACTAGCAATGTAAAACCTTTTAATGGGTTATTTGTAAGTAATGTGTTAATATCTGAACAGATGTTCCTATAATGGAAAGATAATGCAACAGGAAAATAATGATTTCACAAATTATCACCATTGTCTTATATATCATATTAATTAATCTAGACATTTTATTGTTCAAATTTATCCAAAATAAATTTTTCTAATTATACAATAAAATAATACTAATAATAATAATAATAACGAAGATAATTAGATTAAAACAATTATTAAGAAATTTTTTTAAAATGGCACGATTATGGTACAGCGATAACCCCAGTGTGCACAAAATTTTAAAATTTTTCTTGGTTTGATAAAAAGACGTCCTTAAGGTACTCCAGTGGGGACGTACTTAATCTAATCTCGAATTAGCTTTCGTCGTTGGGTTGATGCTTTTCTCAAAGCTTTCTTATCGAGTACCACCACATAGTCGAGTATCGGCCACGACCCATTCACTTCCGCTTTACCCACCCTCCTCCTCCTCCTCCTCCTCCTCCTACTTTCTATCGATTCGTTTCTACGTTTTGCCGTGGTACACAGACCGAGAGTAGATAGAAAGAGGAAGAGAAAAAAAAAAGGAAGAAAAGGATAGAATTTAAAGAATAAACAGAAGGAAAGAGAACGTGCGCATGCTCTTAGAGCACAGTAATGATATTCTTAACAATACGATTACTCGCATTTCCGGTCTGCACGACGAACGAAGAACTCTCGCTTATGCAAAAGCCTATAAGAAGAAAGAATTCTTTAAAAGGGATTTCAAATGGTAGGAGAAAATCTACCTCTACGCTACACTTATTTACCTCGTACCTCGAATGCGGAACAACTGAACCTGATTACAAAATTCGAAAATATCTTACGATCATTACTCGACCATAATTTTTCAACGTAAAACCATCCTCAGATTCGTCGTTTATATTACTTAGAATGCAATACGTGTAACGTGCTTAAATAGTTGCAATTAATTTTATACATACACGTAGAATGACGTGTTATAAACATTGATCATGATTTGTAATAAATGCAAAAGCAAAAATTGTGTCAGGATATTTTTATGTTAATTAAATTCTAATATTTTATTAGAAATATTAATCCAATTTCTATAATTTTCTTAATGAAAGTTTTGATTATTAAAAATTAAATTCAAATTATGTGTCGAAAATTATGCAACGATCTAAAATATATATCCACGTATTAACTATATGTAGAAAAATAAACACGCATCTACAATTTAATGTTTACTTAAGAATACAAAAATGCATCCTCGAGAACGAACTTTGAGAGAAACGGATAGTAAAAGAGAAGAAGGAACATCGATCTTTTCGTCGCCACCATTTGTACTCTCTTTCTCTTTCTCATCTTCTTCTTTCCGTAAGAGGTGTACTTGAACGCTCGCTCGTTAAAACCTTTTTCATCGATTTTATCAGAAAGGTCAGCCTCTCCTAGAAGGTTGCCGTTCGCGTTCAACGAGTTGCGATAGCGAGTAAAGGGGGAAACCCTTCTTCGAGTATCACCTATTAACAGAAACGATATAAGGCAGCTCTTATCCCTTACCTTCAAAGACACCCAACCCTTTGTATTTATTTTTTCTTTTCACTTCTTCACCAAACAATCCCCTCCCCTATCTCTCTCTCTCTCTCTCTCTCTCTCTCTCATCGATTCTCTCCATTTCTATCTTTTTCTCTCAATTTAGTTTTAAGTTTCACACACGTTCCTCTTCTTACTTCTGATTTCCCTGATCGGGAATAAGAGTTTCGTGCATTGGCAGATTCGATACGCTCTCTCAGTTTCTCGCACCTTCTTACCTTGCTCGATGCATTACGTAGGGTGATTGCGTCACCGTGATATCGTCATTGGGCAGGGCGAACACGACTTTAGTCTCTTGGTTGCTTGGACAGCACCCAACCTCGGAAGAGTCCAACGTAGTGCGTTTCCCGACACGGCTTGCCCATTAGGTGGACCCGTGCGCGGATCAGATTAGATTCTGTTTCGTTCGAGCAACTTCTTTCTTTCTTACTTATTTCCTTTTTTTTTTTGCTTGCTTGCTTGCTTGCTTACTTGCTTGCTTGCTCTCTTTCCCTTTCCCTTTTCCCCTTGACTTCTTTCTTTCTTTATCTTTCTCTAACCAACGCAACAATGCCGCGTAAAACGCGATGCATCGCCCCCGAACGAACGCGACCCTTTCCCTCCAACTTAAAACACGCTTCCTGGATTCGTGAATCTTACCCGTGAATCCCACCTGGTTTCCATACAGATCTTCTATATATATACGTGTGTATGTGTATGTAGTAGATTACATACCAACCTACGTGCCTAAGAAAATAACTAGATTATATTATATTAAATAAAGTAGTTCCTGAATTGAATGATATTCCAAGGAACAATATTCTAGTTATTGATTTTAATAATAAATTAATAATAAATAATAAAATATAATTGTTCTCTTTTTAAAAGGCTTCTTAAGAAATTAGAAATGTTTTCAATTTGAATTTAACATTTAAACATGTTTATACCGTGTTAGATAAATGAGACAAGAACAATCGTCTTAACTGTTAAAACTAACTTGTAAGATTTAATATGAATCACGTTTAAGATCACGTTTGATCTGATAAACTCTCGAGTTCTTCCGCGTCGTCAGAGAAAAGTCACTTGCGTCTTCTTAGCCTTTAACCATCATCGGAAACAACGTTCCTCCTCGTTCACTTGGCTTTCCACGTCTCGTAACGGAATTCTCTCCTTGTAGCGAGAAGCTAAGTAAGTAAGTAAGTAAGTACCTACCTATCTACCTACATATATGTATATATATATACTCACTTACATACGAGATCCATGACCATTTGTCCCAACCATACGTGGAACAAACAGAGAAACACATCTGTTCGCTTGCTTGCTCGTTCCCTCGTTAGAAACGCGGATTCAATTGGAAACCCAGTGAAATTTTTTTTTCTACCAACTCGTTGGTATCTAACGACTACCACGATACGTCTTGGCGACACCGGGAACTCAGTTACTTACTTATTTAACTTCCTAATGGTACGTCATAGAACAGAAAAGCCGACTTAACTCCTACCATGGACAATCGTTTGTCCCATACCGCAAGAAAAATAATTTTGCTCAACGATGGTTAACACGCTAAAAGTTGTTATATTATAATAATCGATATAATACGTGTTTGTATCTAAAGTTTAAACGTGATCAAAATATTTCATAATTATGTAAACAATTTTTGGGTATATGTGTACGATTTAATCGAATATTTCAAAATTACTTAAACCATTATGGAAAATATATTGACTTGACTGGAAAAAATTCGTGACAATTTATTAACAATTATATGTTAACGTTATAGATAATCTCAATAATTTGTTTTTTCTTTTTCATAGTAATTTGGACATAAGTACAATACTTTTTCATATTATCAATTTTTTTTTAAACTAAAATAACACATAAAAATATATTAAAAATAAAATTTCTACGCAATATTGAATAGTAAAAAGAAAGAAAAACAAAGGAAAATAATAATAATAATAAATATCAACTAAAATATGAAATATCTTTAAATGAACGTAGGTTACGATGCGTGTAGAAATGTTTGGCTCGATCGAAAAGGAATCACGACAGTTCCGGACGTTATCCGAAAACTCGGCATAATCCATTCGAAAGGATAATCTTTTAGTACTCATCTAGATGGTCTTTTAAAGGGCACCACAAAGAACGAGTGAAAGAGAGAAAGAGAAAAGACGATGTTGCACGCGAGGGCTCCTGGTGGCCGCTTGTCAGCGCTATCTTCCCTTTCGACTCACACGTTTTCTCAAGTCCTTTACTATCCTTTACTCTTGGTGCGAACGTACTCCTCTCTTCTCTTCGCGAGAAACTTAAGAAAAAGAAAAAGAGAAAGAAAAAAGATAGAAACTCGCGCATCCGTGTCTTTAGGGTGATGTATATCGAACGCTTTGGCGACAATCATCAGGAAGGGGGATGTGCTGTGCTGTTCTGATCCTCACGAAGCCAATTACAAGGATACGTAGGACCATGAGAGACCGCCGGCTGTTCAGAGATATCATTGCGATTTATTTCGACCCTTTACCAACTTTCTTTATCTCTTTCTTTCTTTCTTTCTTTCTTTCTTACTATTTTTCATCTTTGTCTTCTTATTCTTATTCTTATTCTTCTCCTTCTTCTTCTTCTTCGTATATAATCGTACGCGTGAGTTAAACGTCGTTTCATTCGGATTCCAAAACGAGATAAAAAGCAAAAGGGAAGAGTTAAACGTAATCAATAATTAGATCATTTATTTTTCATCGATCATATCGTTTGATACGATAATCATTTTAAATTGTTTATGATATGTAATTTATAATTAGGCTATTATTTATTTGTTTTATATGATTTTTATCTTATACGTTTTTAATATATTTTTATTTGATATTTTTTTGTACATATCTAATTTTAATTATTATTTATATATTTATTTGATAATGTAATAATATGCGTAAAACGAAAATATTCATACGTATTGATTATTTATTTCGTAAATTATTGACAAACAATTTTTGAAAAATATCAACCGAATAGATAGAATTATACTAAACCAAGATATGGAATTATCTATCAGTTAAAGAATTACCTTCACACCTTTATTGATCATCCCTATCGACCAGAACAAGCAAACTCCATTCCTTAATTAATTAAGCATCCTTTTTATGTACGTACTTCAAATTAAAAAGAAAAATAATAAAAAAACAGTAAACTTTGTGGTATTCGAGAAAAAATTCGAAAAATAAAATAAAATAAAATTACAGAACGCTAATAGTATATGCACGTGTTATTGACGACTGATCATTATTTACAAGAGAGATGCGCTAATGCAAGTTTACGTATAAACACCTATGTAAATACATATATGCTCACAGTCTTGTCTCCAACCTGTCGCAAGAAAGAATGCTTGTTTTAAGCATTTAATGGTAGCCCATCTCCAGTGGCAACGAAACGAGAACAGGATTCTCGTACTATGTCGTTTGGCGGATGCGAATTCTTTCTTTTACCCCCTTTACATCCCTCACATTTCCTCTTCTTCTCACACACACGAACACATACACATACATAAAAAGGAAGCAACAGGGGAAGAGAAACCATCATAACCGAATATATGTATGCACATATAAATGTTCGCGTATGTCGAATGTTCAACATGTATAGATTCACACTTACGCATATAAAAACATATACACATATATCAAATGTGCACATGTACACATATATGCATTTATACTTATACATATTAAAACATATACATACATACATACATACACATACGTACACACATTGTATATGCAACATGGATACATTCAAACTTATACATATAAAAATATACACACGGACGCACACATAGAAAAATATAGAAATAAATATCTGTGTATAATGTGCAAGCACGTCGTCCGGTGTCCCCAGGAATACCACAGACTATCTTTTTCCTCTTATCCTACCAAGAGAAACGTAAACTACGCGATAAGATTTGAAATTACAAGATTGAACTCGGGTCTCGGGAATACGGGAAATGGAAGCGAAAATGTGTGCACTATCTTTGAAACGTTAAGTGGACCGTTTCGTGTTTCGGATCATTTCGAATATAATACGTAAATAAATAAATATACCATACATATATATAAATATGAGAAGAGAACAAGTGTTATATCAAATCGACGTTAATTTACAATCTTCAATCGTAATTTAACCGTTTATTCATTTATAATCACGAAAACATTCAACAACTTCCTTAAATACTTCCGAATCCTAATCGTTGAAAATAACTACACGAACAAAAATCAAGAAGAAGTCCTACTTCGATTGCTTTGTAGTAACTGTTTAATACATATATCCAAGTGTATGTGTGTATCTGTTATATATACGTCTACATAGGGGGTCAATGAAGAATCGTCGGGGAGGTGAAACGAATCCCACCAACCCCACCTCCACCCCAAACCTTTTCCTCTACTTTTGGCAAAAGCACTCGGATACATTCGTGTGTATCCGTACGAGAGAAAGATACAAAGATAGAGATAGAAGAAGAGAGACTCGAAAATTCAACGTGGAAGAGAAGAAGAGAAAGAGGGAGGGAGAAAGACAGAGAGAGGGAGAAAGGAGAGAGAGAGAGAGACACACAGGGAGATAGAGTACGAATCGAGAGATCCACGTTGTTAGATCCTATCGCGAGGGTTGTCTCTACTGCTACCGCCTGTGCTTACTGTGCGCTCAGCCACTCCGTCTAGCTCCGAGGTATTTGATATTGACTTCCCCAGGCTCGACTTTGAACTCTCAGAGTTGGAAGAGAAAGAGAGAGAGAGAGAGATAGAATGAGAGAGAGACAGAGAAGCAACACTCTATCTCTCTCATTCTATCTCTCTCTATCTCTCTCTCTCTATCTATCTCTCTCATTCTCTCTCTCTCTCTCTCTCTATCTCTCTCATTCTATCTCTCAGTTTCTCTCTCTCTGTCTCTCTGTCTCTGTCTCTCTTTCTTTCTTTCTGACGAAGCACCCACCCTCGTCACGTTTAATTAAAAAGCTTCCTATACGGTGTGTGTGTGTGTATGCCCTTATAAATTGGCGATATGCAAGTATATGCCATTTACTACATTTTGATACTAACAATTAAAAACATTCACTTACGCGTCCAAATGTCTCGTGATTCGGTTTGTGTTTTTTATTGGAAAAATTGTAGATTCAATCTTGCACGAATTTGTATTCGATAGAGGTCGAGTAATTTGTGTATTGTAATAATTTCAAGGATTGGTTTATAAGTTTTGTGTATATTAAATTGGAAATAAGGGAATTAATGATGAATTAATTTTTATTTGATCAAATTTATTAATCTCCTTTTCGTATTCGTTTTTTTTTTGTTCTTTTTTTTTAAGTGCATAAAGAATACATAGATCAATAAAAAACTTTTTTTAAATAATCCGAAATAATTAGAGATTTAAAAGAATCAAATTCAAATGTTTGTCATAGATGAATAACGTAATTTTTTTCGTAAATGAAATTATATTAATTATCCGAATTGTGATTTTTGTTAGATGAATCATACTTTAATGTATCAGAATAATATTACAGTATTATTATAGTGTTAATTAATAATCGTTTATCATCAGACCTTCCGTGTGTGTGTGTGTTAAATCTCATGTCTAAAACCTTTGCAATTATATGACGAACGTTCCTTTGTAAATTGTTCGTTTAAACGTGGAAGTCTCTTTCTACTCTTTGTTAAACATACGTTTCCATTTTAAACGCGAGTAATTTGTTTGATTTAAAAAATGTACATTTTACGTGAAGGGTACGTGCCTTCCTGTAAACGATCTTTACGTCGTATCTCGCTTAAATTGAACAGTCAGTCGGAAGAAAATAGGGTGGGATCAAAGAGCGAGAAAATAAATTATTAAGGATAAATTTATTGAATTATTAAACTAAATCACTGACATACTTTTGCAAATTTTTTATGAAAGAAAAACCTAGATCGAAACTTGCGCGATACAAACTTCAACAAATTTTCAGAACACAAGACTCAAATGTTTATTATTCTCTCACCTTTTCTCATATTTCACGTATTTTCGAAACGTGTTCGAGTTTAAGACTAGTTATAAATTAATTTCAATTATCAAGAGGAGGAGGAGGAGGAGGTGGTGGTTGGTAGTAGTGGTAATGGTAGTAGTAGTTAGTTGCCACAGCCCAGTATATTATAATATATTAAATTTATTTTATAATAATTTCTTTATATACATATATATATATTTACGTAAGTACTTTTTTTTTTTAAAAGTAAGAAAGAGAGGTCCTCCGGGGACCTGTAGGTTTTATTAAAGTAACCACACTCACTTAGTTGCCAGCCCAATAATAATTCTGTATACGCGTGCAAACCTTACGTTGGAGAACACATAAAAAAAAAAAAACAACCGGGAAAAGAATAGGAAGGAAGAAAAGCAAGTTTGAAAACAAAACTATAATTAAAAAAAAAAAGAAAAGAAAAAAAAAAGAAAAAAGTAAAAAAAGAGAAAAATAACAAAGGAAAAAGAAAGCGAGGAAAGCAAAGGAAGAGAGAGAAGAGAAAAGTAAAAAAGTAAAAAAAAAAAGGAAAAAAAAGGAAAAAATGGAACGCACTATACGAAACGTTAGCCATCATCGTTGGAGAGCAGGCAACGAGAACCCCGTACATACGTACGTACGTACGTACCCCGGGATAGGTAGAGGAATAAATGGTCTTACTAGTTTATTTGTCCGCGGCTACACACATTGGTTTATCGTGAAAAAAATGCAAGGCTCGCAACGTTTTTCCAACGATAACAATTATCCACGAGAGACTTCATTACCCATTCGCCGCGAGCGAGTCTACTATTCTTTATTTATGGACAAGCTCATTATTTCTGTGCAAGTAAGCATATGAAAAATTCTCTCCCCTTCGCCACCATTCTCTTTTTACCCCCTACCTCAACACCACTACCACCACCATCACCACTACTACCAGTACCACCAGCATCAGCATCAACCATCACCAGTAGTAGTACCAGCACCACCACCACCACCATCTTTAACAGCATCACCACAACTACCCCCACACCCACCCCTCTTTCTGTACTTCCTCACTTCACAGCAGACTTTCCTCAGTCGTCGACCTGTGGCAACGAACAAGTCACGGTTTTATTAAATTAGCTACTCTACGTAACTTACACAGCTAGCTCTAGCTCTAGCTCTTCTCTCTCTCTCTCTTTTCTCTCTATTTTACTCGTAGACTTTAGCCAGCGTGCAATTTTCTTCACCTGTAATCGATCCGAGTCGAACTATAGGTATCGCGTGTCGCATTTTCCCCATCCAAATCGACAACTACGATATAGAACAAACGACGAGTAATATGATAGATCGGTAACAACTTTACATATTAGAACTATTATAACTTTTCATTCAAACTATAATATTTGCAAGCTTCATTTGACTCCTTTGAATAGATAATAACGCGTTCAAACGTTAGAGAAACTATTTGATCTTTGAAAAAGTTTTAAATGAATATCTTACTTTCTATTATATCAAATTAACGAAAGATCTTTGACGTTTTTGTTCCATGTACTACGATAAATTGATTCAAGAAATCGATCTAACGTTTCGTTTCATCCGATCCAACGTTTAATTGAAAATATTTCTTAATATACCGCACAATTCTAATTTATCAAGTTATCAATTCAATATTAAACAACACATATCTAAATATTCTTAATGATTTAACGATAGAAACCAAATAAGTAACGAGCTCGTAGAAAATTGATAAACCTTTCAAACGGAACTTACGAATAATAAGTAATAGAAATAATATCAGAAGAAAATGTAAGTTAAAATGTAATAAAAAAAGTTAATTGTAATATACTTTAAGTTAAATATAAAAAAGGACATAAAACGAAGATTGGAGTTTGTCGAGAGGTATATTTGAAATGCGATATCGTCTCGAACGAAGGACATAGTAATAATGAAAAAAGAAAATCTAAGAAATATCATCAGCTCTGATGATTTTCTATAAGAGATCTTATAATACTTTATTAAATACACGTTAAGTCAAGAACTTCCTGGTTGTTGCATCTTACACGTTAAAGTATACCGAAATGATGATCGGTCAGTATATGTATGTGTGTATATGTGTGTGTGTGAATATCATAGTCGTCGATATCATTCCGAGCATCGTTCAACGATAAAGTTAGAGTGGCAAGAGAGCTTATAAACGAGCGGTAAATATTCATGTCGAGGCTACGTCTACCACGGTGTGTTATGCAGATGAGTCGTGCGTGCATGCATGCGTGCGTGCGTGCGTGCGTGCGTGAATGCGTACGTGAACGAATACACACACACACACACACGTCCATATTATACCTGCCAGCACGTTGTCCTCGGTTCCACGGAAGGTAGTCATCTTTCTATCTAGCATCGAACATCGCGACACACGCGTTCGTCCCTGCCCCGGATAGCGTGAAGAGGCGCCGAGAGGTAGAATTTGCTATCTCCCTCAACCAGAAAGGGGAAGGGAAGGGAAGGGAAAGAGAAAGGAAAGGAAGGTATAGAAAGAGAGAAATATATATATCTATATACAGGGTGTATCTTTTTTAATATTCGATCATACTTTTTAAGATATACATTTGTATATTTTCAATCGTTTTTTTAATTTATATCTATATTGTTTTATAAGAATTTTGTAAAATAATAATCAAAGATATTTGGTAGAATCGAAGTGAAGGTTATAATAATTTGTTTTTAATTAATATCTTATAATGTTGAAATAATATTGAAGGGTTATTGGTAATTATTGTGAAAAGAAAAATAGCTGGGGTGTGAGAATATCGTAATAAGGGTTGTAATTTTTGTTTCAGGATTTGGGCACGATATTAATAGATAATTTTTGATAATATTTTTAATAATAGACGAGAATCTATTATAATTATTTGATATAATATTATCTCTCTATATCTCATAGTTTTGTTTGTTTATAATCGTATTATATTTTTTATCGTATCTTTATTTTCACTTCTCTAACTTCCCGCACTTTCTCGCACCTATCCTCAACGTTAATTATCATATTTCATTCATGTACAATTATTTTATATTTTTATTTTTTCCTTGAATAATATCGAACGCGTTGAAATTGTGAATAATTTCCCTTAAATGATTTATAAATTAAAAAAAAAAAAAATGTATTTGAACGATTTTGAAGGACACCCTGTAGATAAAACGCGTTCTCCTTTCATCTGTTCTCACAAAAAAGACCGCCCACGGTAGCGCAGCACTCTCGACCGCTAGACGATTAGATTAAATCCTGGATATGTCATCCAGGATGCTGCTACCGAGAGCAAGCAAGCAAGAAAGCGAGCTTGGAACCCGAGACCCGAAGCTTGACCCACATTTCTCAGAAAAACTCGTACCTACATCTCTCGACTTTCGGGATACTTTTGCGGAGATCGTAAAAGGATGAGGAGAAGTTAAGATCGGACCAAGATCTTTTCTGTTTTGCCAACTGTAATATGTTAATGTTACGAAAAACGGCCCAATAAAGTTAGACAAAAATATACTTGACTTTTTCGACGTGAGATAAGATCTGACGAAAAACAAAAAAAAGAAATAGAAAAATCAACAACAATTGTCTCCGCACATTTAAAAAAAAAAAAGAAAAAAAAAAGAAAATACCGACCATTTGTTTTACAAAATATTGACCATATAAATAATATAATTTAAAAAACATGAGAAAACTAATCTGAATATTCATATAAATACTGACCATTTATGTTACTAATTGTAAACCCAATAGTATATTTAAAAATATTAATCTCAACCTATATTTATACGGATACGATCTTATCCCCAATTCAACGACAATATTGATCATTTAACTCTTCCAAAAATATCGATCAAGTAAATACAAGCACAAACTAAATTGAAAAATAATAATCAAACCGATACTAGAACTCCAACTTCACTGACCGATTCTCTTCCGACGGTTTTCATTCTTTTTTCTTTCCTCAACGTGAGATTGCATAGTTGGATAACGCGTATCTCGAGACGCATTGAATAAAAAGAGAAAAAGTAAGGAAGGAAGGAAGGAAGGTAGCAAGAAAAAAAAGTAAAAGAAAAGGAAAGGGTATCGAGTGATCGATAACCTCGCGCAAGATCACCGCGAGAGTACGAACGAAACGAGACGAGACGAGACGAGACGAGAATTCGCCAACGAGCCGTGAACAGAAGAGTAGAGAAGGCAACGGTTAGAAGATACTTGGTGCAGGTGTACGAAGGTATTCATTGATCGAGGATCGCTTAATTTTGCAGAAGGTGGAATCTGGTTCTGATGCTACGCGAGCAAAAGGCTTCTTCTCTCCTCAGTTTCCTCAAACCTATCTTTCTCCGTGACTTTGCCAGCTTTACTCTACCTATCTTTCTCTGATATTCTGTCTCTATCTTTATCTATCTAACTGTAGCCTTGTTTCAACCTCCCCCTCAGAACGGCTTCATAATCCGTAAAGAGAGAGAGAGTGAGCTGAACAAGCCCTCCGGCCGGGAAAGTAGTTCGAGACGACAGCTTCAAACAAGATTATCAAACGATTAAAAGAATTTCCACGATATTTCTCTCTCTCTCTTTCTCTTTCTCTTTCTCTCTATCTCAATCTTTTTATCTTTCTATCCATCTTCATCTTCATCTTTATCTTTATCTCGATCTCCTATCTCTTTCTAACCCCACCTCGTGGGCAATTTCGTATTTCGAAAGAAAAGGAGAAGCGAGAAAGATAGGAATGAACGACGAACGCAGATAGAAAACTGGAGATTAGCCCCGGGAGGCTAGCTCCTTTGTATAGCAATGAAAACAGCTTGTCTCAAAGAACCGCGACGGATACATTTTTAATTACCTCAAATATCACTCCGCGTGCTCGCCCAAGTTTCTTAATTAAATGTCATACCTTGTCCTTAGGCTATATACGTTTCTCTCTCTCTTTTTCTTCTTCTTCTTCTTCTTCTTCTTCTTCTTGAGCCGAGGGAAGAAATCACAAAGTGAAGAATCTTCCAAATAAGATGATCTTTTTGAGCTGATATACACCTAGAAACAATGTTGAAATGAAATCTTATTTTCTTCAATTTGAAATATAACATTCGTTGATTCCTGTTAACACCACAGCCCTTTTCTTTCCCATTCCCCCTCTTTTTATATCGCGTTAAAGATTCTGCTCATGCTTATCTCGATTGGGTTATCAAATAATCATATCTCGAAACGATTTAACGGATTCACGTTAGGAAAATAAGAAAACGCGTAGGAAGGGTTTAACCGATTTAATGGAGAATTCTGTTAAACGTTTTCCGGTTCTACTTATGCTGGTCGTGGAATCCTTCGGTAATAGAATTGCAATATGGAGGTTGGTTTGAACGGGAATATTGGAATATTCGCTAACGCACAATCATGGACTAGCTAAGCGACCGAATTTGAATATAACAACACAACGTATACCCGTAGTCATACACACCGAGGATCCGACATAAAGCACAGACGGATACATATCTAGCTGTACCATTCGTTGGGAATATTCCGCGTGACTATGGTTACATACAATTTACAAAACGCGTTCTTGGTTGCTGGGTACTGGGACAAAACGTCGGCAATTCGTGCCGATCTATGCTCCAGAAATTCTTTTCCTTCGCGCTCACCCTTTTACCTTACGAAACTATCAAATTTACGTTTTATCCTAAATCCAGATTTTCTAGGAAGTAACGCTGATATTATTCAACAAAATCGTTACCAATGTAATGCCTATAATCTTACATTGCGTAAATTATTTTTTAATGCTGAATAATCCTAAAAAACAAATATTACGATTTTAAGGTGTTCACATTATTAGCATTATTCTCTCTTTTTATTTTTAATACTAAATGAGAGTAAGGTGTGTTTTAATCATTTTCTTTTACAGATCGTAATTTTAATGGATTTTCTTTAATGAAATATAATATTTTCATTATCTTCTCCGTATAATCATAGTACCTATCTCCATCGTTTTAATTCTTTCACCGAAAGAAACGAAAGTACTTCTTCATATCTTTCTGAACATAACATCAAGGACAATAGATCGGAATGATCGTGGAGAAACATTTCTAGGAAGCTCTTTACATTACCGGAACATCCCATTTTCCTCAAATCCGAGTATAAACGCGTGCGATAAATCCTGGCCTCAAACAAGCCAAGGCAAGGCTTGGCGATGGCCAAGGTGGGAGGGAGAGGAGGTGGTGGACGAGGTGGTGGATGAGGTGGAGGAGGAACACCACCACCACCATCACCACCATAACCACCATCACCAGCAGTAGCAGCAGCAGCAGCATGTTTGCAGGTCGCCGCATACCTAGCGTGCAGGCTGCTGCTTGAAAACGCTAGAACGAGGCGGTGCATGTAAGCCAGTGCAAACGTTGCAGCTAGAACGCCTGGTAACATCAAATATGAAAGCTCGCAATTATATAAAGCTAAGAGTGGCTCCATTTGCCAGAGAAATGCAGTGCGAACTGCAAATAGCACGCGAAGCACGTTTTCCTCTTGCTTTCCGTGCAGCTGCAACTGCTGCTGTTGCTACCGCTACTGCTACTGCTTCTCTTGCACCATCACAGTTTGTTGGATACCACCGAATGAATCCATCGATTTCTAAATATCACGAAATCCTATCTCCTTCCGCGTTCGAACATCATGCGACTAATTCGATCATCGAAATCTCTCATCGAGATAACTAATCGGGTTTGTATTCGTTTTCGTTGTTCCAATTTGATTCCATGTTCTAATACTGAGAAAGTATATATTTTTTTTTTTTAAGAACATATAATCCCGTGAATTCAGATTTAATATCTTATTAAATGCAAATATATAAAACGCTAGTGTCCCATTTAAAAATGAACTTAAACGAATCCTAGTTTTGTGTTCCCGATCATAAAAAATAAACCATTTAAATAAGTATCCTACGAGAATATTATACACTATACTATTTTATATTGTAACTTAACAATAAGAAAAGAGAAAAGCAGCCTCGTAGAATCGTGAGACGACACACACGTGGCGTTCTTATACATAGATACACCATACGGAATGAAACCCGATCGTTCTTTGTCAGTACGACATGTCGCAGTCACACCAGTGAACGTTTGATCGATGCGATCTCTCGAGTCTGCCTTCGGCAAAGGAGACCGTAAGGGAAAGATAATGAAAATAATCTGTTATAAAGGTGTAACCAGTGCCACTAGGTGACAGAAGACATACTACCCTATCTCTTCGTCAGTTGATTTTTAAATTTCTAACCTAAGGCTATTCTCTTGGAATTTTATCTATGTGATTTTTTAATAAAAAATTATTAATAATAATTTTCTTTTTATATGAATTAAATATAAATTAATTACGATAAATATATATAATTATATCGTATAAATCTATTCATAAATTTTATATACATTGTGCTGATAATAATTATAACTGGACTAAATTGTGAGACGAAAAAAGAAAATTGACAAAATTTATTTTACAAGATTTCATCATTCTTTCACGAATTATCAATAATGTGTTATAAATTATTAATATTATAAAATATAATAATGATTTATATTACCGATACAATTAAAAATATATCATATATTAATTTGTAATAATTTTTTATAGAGACATTGATAATTCGATTATAATAAAAAAAAGAAAAAAACAAATTAACCAGATGAAAATTAATATAGTAACATAAGATAAAGTTATTTGACTTATTTCTAAAGAGAATGATATAAATGATAGATACTATTTCCATATGAGGATAATGACGCAAGTGGAAAAGAGCGTCGCCAGGACGTCGTGAGAACTCTTAAGCATACCCACGATAAATACGCACCATCAACAAACGGTGCCTACTTAATCTCTTTCTCTTTCTCTCTCTCTTTACTCCTCTTAACGCAATAACGAATGAATAATCGGACTTTCCACACATTTTCATCGCAATTCGTGCCACGGCGTTTGTATTCGTGAAAAACCTTGTTTAAACCATAGACCACGGTGAAACTCGTTCTTTTTTTTTTTTTCTTTTGCGTAACAACCAAGTATAATATCCGTATTGTTTTCTTGGTGACGATGAGACGAAACTTGCCCTATGTCACAACCGAAAAAAGAAAAAAAAAAAAAAGATAGAAAGAAAGAAACCTAAAACGAACGAAACGAAACGAAACGAAAGAAAATTGTACGCGCGAGAAATTACGTTATACACGCTAAAGAAAATAGAATAGAATAGAATAGAATAGAATAGAATAGAATAGAAGAGTATAGAAGAGAAGAGAAGAGAAAAAGCGTGCGAGAAGTTGCGAAAATTGTTTTCAAGAGTAAAAACAAGAGCGGAACGGCGTTGGGAAAACCTTTGGAAACCGCACGACAAACTTTAATCAAAGTTACAATAAGAGAGAGAGAGAGAGAAATAGAAATTCCTTCGCGTAGAAAACCATCTTTCCCTCCTATAATTTCGTAAGTCCTCGGCACTCTTCCTTCGTATATTATTCGTTTAACAGCCGGGTCCTTAATTTTTCCTTCCGTCCATTGCCGCGAGATATTTGACATATTTGAATTGCGGCCGGTAAGAATGCTCCCTTCACAAATATTTCGGTTTTCGTGGTCGCTTTGAAGCCGGTGTTGTGCCGTATTGGGACGTACTATGCCAAACAGAGTAATAGTGGTAGTAGTAGTAGTAGTAAGCTTCTATCTCTAACAGTATCTCTCTCTTTCTCTCTCTCTTTCTGCGTTTCACGCGCCTGGAATTTTGTCTGACGCAATTTCGACCATTTCGAAAATGCTGTCGATTGCCTCTACGCCAAACGGAAGAAGTTCTGTCTCTGTCTTCCATCTCTTTCTATCTCTCTTTATCATGTTTGTTTCTCTTGTGATTCGCTTGTAGAAAGAGAGAGAGAGAGAGAAGCTTTCTCGTATCTGTGCTATTTTGTATTTTCCGTTGCGTGTATGGCCAACTCATTCTCTGCAAATCGACCATACGAAATTTTAATGCGATGCCTATTCCTACAGCTATTTCGTTTGTCTCGTTCGCATTCTACAAACTCCCTTAACCCCCCCCACACCACCCCACCCCACCCAACCATTCATTTCCCTTTCTATCTACCTCTTTCATCCCTTCTCATCGATCCCTCATTTTCATTTCCCTCTTTGCTCGACAATTTATATTGTGAAACACCACAATTCGTTTTCCCATATACGAGGACGGATTTGTCGTTTTTGTAATTTATACGATGAAACGGAGAATGCGTTTGTAAAAGCTCCGCGAGTACATTCTTTTCACGTACTATAGTATACTTTTGTAAAATTTGTTTCTTTTTTTTTTTAACATCAAATGAATATAATTGATACTTGACTATTTGCGAAAATGTTATCGTAACGAGATGAACGGAATTATTTGAAATAAAACATTTTACGTAAATTTATATACGGTAATACTATGAAACATAATAACTTAATCACTAAAATAAATTAAATAACAATGAGAAGAATGAACGAACAGTGGCGCGCGCGCGTTGAATGAAACGTTTTTACTAAAATATATTTCATTTATTTTATTGAAAGGAAAGAACTATAATTACACGTTGCAACGAAATGATTTGCAATTTTCATTTGATACGATAATTTCGTTAAACATATAAATCTATTATTTAGAAATTAATTAAGCAAAACGATATAATGATCAAACATGCACGCGTTAAATAATACGATTTTCTTTTTGTACAAATTTTCTAAACAACAAAATAACACAATTACTCTACTGCGTTTGGCAGGTTCACCCTTGCGTAAAGAAATAACTAAAATGACACACACACACACATATTTCAAGTATTGTATCAGAAATTATTTAATCAATGCTTTAACCGAATTACGGTAAGCGGAAAGAAAATATTTGCATCGTTACGAAGATGGAAAAAGAGAGAAAGAGAGAGAGATAGGGGTGAAAAGGATAAGAGATATAGAATAAAGAAGGAGATAGGAAAGAGAAATAAAAAAAAAGAGGGAGAAGAAAAAAAAGAAAGAAAGAAAGAAAGAAAGAAAGAAATAGAGAGAAAGAGAGAAAGAGAGAGAGGGAGAAAGAAAAGGGGGTGGCTCGAGGCAGTAATAAGAACGACGGCATAGTTTTAACTTCTCTTTTATGTCGGCATTTTCCACGGTGCTCTCGTGAGAAAGAAAGAAAAAGAGAAAAGTTAAAGAGAGAGAAAGAGAGAGGTGGAAGAGCGAGCAGCTTTGTGCGAATGAAGGCACAAATTGCTAAGGTGCGCCTTCGGGGAGACATTGAGACACGGCCTAGTCTCTTATACACCCCCTCACCCTCCCCTTTACCCCCTACCTTACCCTCAACCTCTTCTACAACCACGCTTTCGAGCTTTATACTCCTCTCTCTCTCTATATATATCTCTCCCTCTCTTTCTGCCTTTATCTGACGACTTCCAACATCTTTCAGCCGCGTTCTTTCTTGCATTAGACTCCGATATCTTCTCGGAAGAATTTTCGTTCACTTCTTCTTTTTTTTTTTCGAATGAAATGATTAAAATGAAATAATAAAAAAGTTTGTTGGAGAAGGTAACATTATACGAAACGATTATTATTCTATCATAAATTTTCTCAACATTCAAAACGAATTGTATTAACGGTTGACATGAATTATTTCTTTTTCCTAGATAGAGACAAAATTATTCATCAAATGAAACAATCAAATTTCGCGATACTACGAATCGTTTCTAAATTTGGTAAATTTATTTAGTTGATTCGTATCTCATATTGATCTTGCTGACGATTAAACATAATTTATGAACGAAGAACGAACGTATAAATCGGTTTAGCTGAAATGGTAGGGGAACTATTTTACGAACGTATTCTTTGATACGTCAGAATTAAAAATCAAATATTTAAAAAGACAATATTTAAATGACAATAAAAAATGTATATAATTGGACGAAATATGCAGTCATTTTCTTAGTAGTACTATCGTTATATGATTTAAAATTTACATTTTAAAAAAATTGCAAGTAATACCGATCCAGATCTTTCACTATACGTGAAGCTTTTATAGAAATAAACGTATTTACATGTTTATATTGTGTGTAAAAAGAGTAGTATAATAAAAAATTCTATGGGTTTTAGTACTCACCTCTGGCTAGTTAAATATAAGGAATTATAATCAAAAAAATAAAACATTTAATCGACATAGAAATGAAGAATAACTATCTTGCAATAATGCTTCGTCTTACAAACACTATATAATAGAAATCGCGTGTTCAATAATCGATTGATATATTGGAATATAGCATACGTTAGAAAATAATAACGTAATTACCTTTAATTAAGCAGAAATGAGTAAGACACCATTGCAAATCACGTCAATCCAATATGGCGTAAGGTCAAGACTGCAAGTGATAGAGGAAACAAGTGGCGCCACCAGTACTTTCCCACGAAAATATATAAATTTCAAAAAAAAAAAGGATTTAAACATACATAAACCTCTCGAAATGGAATAATTCAATGATCCTAACAATAACAAATAAATTAATAATAAATCGTGTCGCAAATAAAATGTAAAAGAAAAATATAAAAGTATCTAGAACACATTGAAATAGAATAAAAAATAAAATTATTACACACGACTATGCTAATTACAGAAAATCCAATTTCCAATGTATTAATCAAAAACTTATCATTCTTAGGATAGATTATTATAAAAACACGGCTCAATTTTTGTACTTAAGCGTTGATCGTTGTTCGTCGCGATCGTGTGGCATTGAATCCGATGTAAAATTTATTTCGCAAGGTAAAAAGACAGGGATAGAGAATAGAAATAAAAAAAAAAGAAAAAAAAGAAACTATAAGAATAAGAAAAAGCGAGGGAATGTCACGAGTGGAACGGAACAGACTCGTAGCAGCGAGTTCTCTTCGCGTAAAAGTATGCGTACGAAAGTACGTACGTACGTAGTTACGTAGTACGTTATGGTTCCAAGATACCTTATCGAATGTTTTATTCATAAGCATAGAACAAAGACTGGCTGTTTTATCCTGAGGACATCTCTCGGTGGTCGCACCGTGTGTACGCAATGCCACCGACGCTTCTTCTTCTTCTTCTTCCCAGCGTTCTGCGAGTTGCACTTACGCATCACCTAAGTACTCACTCCTCTCTGTTTGTGGTGGTATATTCTTTCTCTCTTTTTTTATTTCTTTTTTCTCATCGATGCCATTCCTTGGGATCAAGGTGCTTTTGCTTTCCGATTCAACTTGTTTCTAGTTGGAGATAAAAAATATTACAAAAAAGAAAAAAAAAGGAAAAAGAAAAGAAACATTTAAAAGAGACAGAGAGAAAGAGAGATACGACCTATCGAGGATTAGATTGGCTATAGAAGATAAACCTGGCTTATAGGTGAATACATACCATTCTAGAAACATTGTTTGCGAATATTTCCATCTTTCGAACACCTTCGCGGCGATCGTATATCCTAAATCTTGATAAAATCCACGTTCGAGTTATGATCTACGAATTTTTTTTGACGAAAAACATTTAATATTATTCAACCAAGATATCTTTGAAAGATACCGATCAAAAAAATCATGAAAATGATTCTTATAACATAGAACAAACCAAAATGTTTTCGAAAATACGATCGTTCGTTGAAATTTCCCCGTATAATTGTAATAAAAAATTATTTAACGTTACCCGCGTTTATCTTTTTCTTTTTTCTTTTTTCTTCTTTTTCGCGTGGGTGTAGGTAAACCAACGAGGTGAATAAAAATAAAGGGAGCCCAGGTTCTATCTCTTCTCGACGATGGCATTTGATGATAATCGCAAATGCGGTAGTTCCAACTCACGGGGGTATCTTTGTCATTTCTATCTCAGTTGATGCACCCACCCTTCACTTAATGACGTGGTACCGACTACTCTCCGACCATTTTTTTTTTTATTAATATCATTTAAACGAAATAATGATAATAAGACAACGGGAAGGAAGAAAAAAAAAGAGAAAAATAACTTCATTAGAAAAAATTATATTCAAGTATCTAACGTAAGTACTTAAGAACAATTGCTTTTTTCTTTCTCTCTCTCTCTCTCACTCTCTCTCTCTCTCACTTTCTGAGTTTCTCTTGATAATAACACATAGAATATACGATTAATCAACCGATTCGATCTATTACGCTTTAAATCAGAGCAAAACCGTGATCAGAGAGAAACATTCGATCAACGTTATCGAGCCCGAAGCGGACACGTGTACTTTAAATCAAAGTGTGCAACCTTTCGAGTTCGTTAAAGGTTGTCGACTACGGATCGTAAGAAAAAGCAATATTACCTGATCTTTGAACCGTGGATTATGGTTGCAAGAGCACAAATCATCGCCGGAATTATCCATTGCCGTTTGATCGTTTGTATTATTTACAATAGAGAGAAATAGATATAATAAGAGAAACACGTTGGAAACTTTTTAGAAAAAAAAAAGGAAAATAAAATTCAACGAAACGAAAAAATGTTCTAATACTTAACGCATTGACGAGTGCCACATAACATTTACCTGTCGACATTTATGAGACCACCAGACACGTCCGATAACAAGATACAAATCTAACGTCTACAACTTTAATAACAATTACTTACCTATTTAACATTTGACAAGGAACAAAAAAGTCACATCATTCGATAAAAATGTCCACGATATAAATCATTGTGAACAATTCAATCCTATATATTCCATAAGAATCTTCCAAAAATCAAACGATAACGTGATCAACAAAATTCTATCCATAATCTATACGTTACATTGCAAACACCCACGTACAAATTTATACACATTTAAAATACATTCTTCAGAAAGAAAGAGAAATCAAAAGGTCGATGACTCGAATTCAAGAAGAGGACCGTATTATCTGTCCCGTACGATCACCATGGGATCCTATCTCTTTCTCTCTCTCTCCCTCTCTCTCTTTTGGTATCACGTTTGGCGCATCGAAAAAGCACAGGGACTGGACTGGACTTTTCGTCGCGACGTAGTAAAAAGTCCGTAAGCAAACTCGGTTCCCCCTTTGACCTCGTTAATTGTCATATCGCATCTCTCCTTGGGAAGCTTGGGAGCGGGCGGTACGGTACGGTACGGTACGGGCGTGGGTGGATCGCAATGATTTACGAGGACTGGCGTTCCGGGGCTCAAGCCGGACTCTAGAGACGCTTTTGCTGATAGCGTCAGAGCCACATAAGTCATCGAGACTATACCTAGGGGTTTCTCTCTCTCTCTCTCTCTCTTTTTTTCTCTATCTATATCTATCTCTCTCTTTCTCTTTCTCTTCATTCTGTTCACCCGTCTCATCTCTCACCGTCGTCCCATTCTTAATCTTCTTTTGGACCCCCACATTATCGAGACCTTCGCTCCAATTATAACGCCAAAGATGCACGCGGAATTATAATTGCTTTTCTCTTATGTCTTATGACTTTGCCGATAGATAATAGGAAGTGGAACATCGCGTGTTTCCTCGCGAAACAAAAATAAATATATATTTCTTCATTTTTCTTTTCTTTTCTTTTTCTTTTTCATTTTTTTTTCTTCGATCGTGTCTATACGTAATTGACAATTATTAATGTAACCTTTTACTCTCGATAAGAAATCATCAAATTGTCTGTCATATTTTCTTTTTAATAAAGTAAACGAAAGATATCTTTTTATCTTTTTTTTTTTTGAGAGATAAAAAAAATTTAAATAAAATCAAATAATTAATACCACGTTGAACGCAATACGAATGTTGCTATTATCGATTTGAAGAGAAAAAAAAGTAACTCGAAACATTAAAAATAATTAAAAATTGATAGGACTATTAAATTAAACAATATACTGAAATTTAAACTATACTTAACAAGATATAATATCATTAACGTTATCGAACTTTAGGATCAAAAAAGAAACGGGAATATTTCTTGATAATAGGATGAAACTGTTTCGTGTAAACGCATTGATCCGTTAAAGTAACATGCGATCATGTTATGAAAAGATCATTCTCTCTCATTCTCTCCCTTTCTCTTTTGTGAGTTTATAGAAAAGCACCCCCCGTTGCGTACGACTGTCATATTATCTTAACAACGAACGTAAATGCACTGTAAGTGAATGACATCGTATTAACAATTCCTGGTGTACGAGTACTCGTACGATAGAAACAACTGGACGTTGTAGAACGTGCCCTAGAGCAAAATTCTAATACGAAATTATGAAACTACTTAGAATCCCGGGGTGAACGGGGTTGACTGGCGTGAAAGTACGCGTTCTATATCCATCTATCTATTTTCCCTTTTCGCACACGTACATCCTACGAATATGTTAGAAACAAACACCGTGGTAAATTGCACGATGCTCTACGGTAAACATAGAAAATGAAAGGAAAAGAGAAAAATATCGTTGAAAAAATGATTGGATTCTTACCGGGTTGGATGTTTAGAAGATTATAATCGTCATATGCGATTTTAAAACGTCATAGGCGAAAGCGATTATCGTCATTAAACTTTTATATACACGCGGGTTGTGCGATAGCGTGTGCATGTGTGTTTATGTGTGTGCACGATTATGTAAAAATTAATTACCCCACGCGTGCCACGGAAGTGTAATTTGCTAGTAAATATTCCGCCACCTAGCATATTCCAACTGTTACTACTACTACTACTATTACTAACCGCCTTCCCTACTTCCCCTCCTCCTCCCCTTCACCCCCAATGCCTCCCTCTCACCAAGTCGCGACTCTCTCGCGTCCGTTTAATTTCATCAAAGTAAAATTACGTTGCCGCGCATCAGATGCATAATTCGATCTCCCGTAGAAAGAAAAAAAGAAGAAGAAGAAAAAAAAATAGGAAAAAAAAAGAAAAAGAAAAAAAACGTTGTAACGATTTGCGCTCGAAAGGCGTAATTAGAAAGATACATCTACTTTCCCATATGTTTCCGCAATGGCTCTTGGGTAATCGTCTTTGATGTATCATTTTGTTAATTATCTCACAAGGTAGGATGTGTATTGTATCGTTATTCGGGATCAAGTGTGTATTTACATATCTGTCTCTGTGCGTGTGTATGTGCAATAATAGTAATAGTTGCGTAGTAGTGGTGGTAATTGATGTAGACGAGACGTCGAACTGATTTGTCTTTCCTTAAATCGAAATGGAAAGAGATTTAAATAAAAAACAAAAAAAGGTTGAAAAATGTTAGAATGCAAAAATGAATAATATTATTTGCGTTATCTTTGATATCCATCATAGATTATACATTTCGTCTACAATCGGAATAATAATAATAATAATAATAATAATGATAATGATAATAATCATGATAAGAACAGATCGAGCGAGTCCCAGTTAATAATTTAGAATCGGAGCATCGTCATTTCCAGTGTGTCCCAATTAAAGCTGATTTTCTCCTTTTCCTTTCCGGTATTAGTGTCACGGTGAGCGCGCAATCTCAGAATCTAGAGTATTGTGTGTACCGTCCGTCCGTTCGTACGTACGTTCGTACGTCGTCCACTTACAATCCACGGCATGAATATTACATGCCTTCTTACCCACCGGAAAGATAATTGTCAAGAGCTCTAAATACGGCCTGAAACGGGTGGACAGTAAATGCATAATACATTATGCGACGAGAACGAAAATTTACGACGCGCATAAGCACCGTCTGTCCACCTTCTCGTACTATACACATTTGCAATTTCTGCTAAAATGATATTAAGATTGTTTGAATATCAAATTGAACAAAAAAATCTATGCACGTCACTGCCAGACGAAATTATTTGAACAATTATTTTTCAAAATTTGATTTAAACAAACAGCGTACTCAATTTGTTTTCCATGTATACTTGATTAAATAATTCCGACAGGTAGTGTCAATTTTTTCGTTGAGAAAAATAAAAAACATCTTTTTGTTCTTTTTCGAATTTCCAACCCTTATTTACTAGCACAATACTTTTTAATAAAGATTAACCATTTTGAAGAGAAAAAACAACAACAGTCGGTCTAAGGTTTAGCCCAAAGGCAAAAGCCATTTTCCGAGCATAAATCAAAACCGGCAGGCTTGTCTGTTGTCTTAGAGATTATTTTTCGAAGGTGGCCATTATTGGCGAGACCATCGTCTGTAATTAAGGACAAAATACTACGAAAGGTCTACATAGCATTTTGATGCGAATACAAAATTCAATTCGGTTTTGATCGATCCTAGTCTAAAATCCCGTTCTAGTTTGTATCTTTTTATTTTTCTTTTTCGTGTTTTTCGATAACGAGCATTTAAATGTAGCCTAGAGGAACATCTTCTTACATATCCAATAAAATAACAAACAAACGAAAAAATGCACACCATCAATTCGATTCGTAAATTTTGATACATCGAAATTCGATTATGGGTAAAGTGGTGAATAAAATAAATCGAAATCTCGTACACTCTCTCGTGTGTTTTATTCTTTTCAAAAATAAAATCGCCAAAGGTAGAGAGTAGTTTTAGCTAACCCTGGACGAAACCACGTGCCCATGTAAATTCGGTTGGATAAATTTTTCAATCCTTAGAGCTTCCCCGTTCTAAAGACTGACGAATTGCGAACGCCCTCGCTGTGACAGATGGATCTCAAGAGTTACCTGGCCCTTGTGTTCCGCCCTGTGTTCCATCGGCAAACCGCTAATTTTCTCGGACAACCACAAAACCGCAGGAATAATAACACCCCCGTTCAACTGGCGCATTTAAATGCAATAATAACAATCCTTAAGAGTCTGAACCTACGATTACTTACAGATAAATCTCTAAGCGGTAGCTCAAATATCTCTCTCTCTCTCTCTCTCTCTCTCTCTCTCTCTACGAACCTAAATTTTAAAGTGGATATAGTTTAATCCTAGGAAACTAACCATTCGTAAAAAATCAGCCGACGTTTCAATGTTTCAATTAACAGATTAAATACCAAATATATATATAATTATAATTGGTATTTAATAAATATATAAATAACTTAGGTATATAATAATATATATAAATAATTGGTATATAATAAAAATATATAAAATAATTATATTTTATATAAATTATATAAATAAATTGGTATTAAATATATATAAATAATTATTTTATAATATATATAATAAATTGGTATAATAATATATACAAAACTTATTAATGTGTGTGTGATAATTTATATAATATAATTATATTTGATTTTCTATGATTAGTAGTAATTTTATTTTTTGTTGTTTACAGATAAACAGTTTCTATAAGGTTAAATATGATTTTATAGAGAGAAAAAATAGATTAAGAAATGGCTAAATTTTGGGATTGGAAAATCAATGTTTCGCGATATTAAAATTTGACGTCCTTTTTAATCCTCACACTACCCCTAAAGTGCAATGCGTTTTTCTCCCCCTTCTTGTTCGGTCGTTGGTCGCGTTCGTTTTATATCCTTGGTCGTAAGACAAGCGAGCTAACTCAACGAGGGTTGGCACAGACGTTAACTGCTTTTAAAATTTAAACTTTCTCGCTAAGTTCTCTCTTTCTGATATACCTACAGATAAAACAAAGAAAAAGAAGAAAATAAAAGGATAGGAAAAATCTTACACGAAAAATTTACTTTTTTTTCTTCTTTTTTTTTTTTTTTTACCTCTCCATTCTCTCGAAGACGCTAACAAATTATTGCCGCGAAATGTGTTTCTTTCCCTTTTTCCCTTTATCCCAACCCAAGTTTGTTCCCTCTTTTTAAAATCTTACGCATATTTTTGACGTTTAAATCTCGTCGCCGTTGTTGCTTCGAGCCATTGTAGAGAAAATACGACTTGTTGATCCGACTTGTAATATCCAATTAGATGTTATTAAACTACACAAAAAAAAAATCTAATAAAGTTGAACTCGTTGAAAGATTTTATTCAATATTATTGCGTCGAAATAAATTCTTAATTCGTATCGTAAATTGATTAACTTGAAATATCAAACTACTATCAAACTGAAAATCAAATCAAATAAAAGTTAACTTCTCCGTTTTATTATTATTATTATTATTATTATTACTGAGTTAAACAAAAAATTCGCAATTGAAAATAAGATAAGTAGTAATATTAGTAAAATTAATTAATAATTAATGCACCAAATCAAATTCCACCAATTCGGATCACGCATTGTTATTTGTTCGTAAAATAAATAAAAATAAATAAATATACTGGACGTTGATTATCGTTCATTGGAAAATGAAAGCAAGATGGGTTGTTACATTTGAAAGTCATCAAGTCCGAAGATCGTAAGCCCATCCATCGATCTAAGAAAGAGGAAGTTCAATAACGTCCTGAATTCTAAGCTCGTCCACGTTAGAAGCACAGTGATTCTGACCCTTTCGCGTCTAATAAGATGCATTAGGCATCTTTTTTGTAGAAACTTTAAATTATAGCTCGTTGGACGTTCCTACGTAGAGCTACGTAGTTGGTATCCTTCCGCACGAGCCCAGCTGGACGTCTGTATCTCACGTTTCAATATATCTCAATTATATCGTAAATAAAATATGACTGGCTAGTTGCGTGCGGCCGGTAAATTGGCAGCTGAGGTGTCCGTTAGCGAACCTGTTCTCTTCTCTTTCTTCTTCTTCTTCTTCTTCCTCCTCCTCCTCCTCCTCCTCTTCTTTTCTTGCCCCTTTTTCGTCTTTTTTCTTTCTTTTTTACTTTCTTTCTCTCCCCCTCGTCCTCTTTCTCTTCTTCTTCTCTTTCTTCTTTTTTTTTATATCACAGTAGGTAGTACAGTTTTAAAAAAAAAAAAAGCAAACAATATTCGCAGGAAAATAAAAAATAAAATAAAAGACATACACTTTACGTATATATACCTACTATATAAAAATCATATATATATTTTGTTGAATTATTAAATTTATTATATACGCATAATTTTGGTTATATATCTCTGTCATCGAACCTTTGACCGATAAATTAAACGTAAATAAAACAAATCGTAGCAGATAACTGTTCTTAAAATTGACAAAAAAAGAAAAACTATTAAACCAATGCATAAGTTAGAAAAATTCTATTCCGTATAGGACCGGTGCGACGAGTCAGTCACTCGAGAAAGAGAATGATGATTAGCCGACGAGTTTTTAAGTAGGCTGAATAAGCAAGGAACGGCCGTTAGTACGGGGATCGCGTCTATTACTAGAAGTTTATGCAGCTATTACCGATACCGATGGCAGGTGTTCGTGCGTTCGAGTTGGTCCATACAATTCCTTCCTTGACCCCTCACGTAGATTTTCTTCCACGACTGATTCTTTTTTCTCTTCTTTTTATTTTTCTTCTTCTTCTTCTTCTTTTTCTTTTTATTTTCCTTCGTTTATTATTACTCTATCGGAATATACACTCTCTGCTCACGCATACTACGCGGAACTAAACACCCGATTGCGTTCCGCATCATCGCTAAAGTTATTCTAATGTCCGTGAGTCAATATCGATTCCGCATGGTGATAAAAACCGACAGAAGTGTTCTTTCAACGCTATCAAATTGATTTTCTTTCTCCCTCCCCTCCCCCCTCCACTCCACTCCTCTCCTATCACCCCTCCTTTAGAAAACCTCAGATTTAATTAAACGTTAATAAACTACGACGAAGTTTACTCTTTGTCATTTTGGATAAGAAATTATTATCATTTATTAGAATGACCGGTTTTAATTCAGAGATAATTAAGTAAAGTATAATAAACCTACTTACATGTAGATCTTTTATAATAGGCCTATGTGAGGTCGTGTAAATAACATTTTCTTTAACGTACAACGATCCTAAATTTGTGTTTCGATATGTTTTAAGTTAATTTTTTAATAATAATCATTGTTAGTATATTGACAAAGTTAAGTTCAAGACCGACTATAGTCTCGGTTAGTATCGAAAGGGTTAAAACATACGTGAATAAATATATTTAACATTTCCTGATATTCTATCAATTGTATAAACCATTTGTATGTTTTTCGAATAGAAAAAGTGTTTATAGTTAGAAAAGGGACGTGCCAATCGCAATGAACTGTTTTCGAGAGACGTCCGAAGGTTCGTAAAATTATGAACTCTCTCTCACTCTCTCTCTCTCTCTCGTGGGAACATTAAGCTAGGAAATATCCATCTCTCTTTCTCTAAAGACTCTTTTCGTGACTCGTCAGACGAGAACAAAACATTTTCCAGCATAGAGAATAGGGTTGAATAGTAAGAGAGATGGTGGGGTGGTGGTGTTGGTTGTCTTAGTAGTGGTAGTGGTGGTGATGGTGGTGGTGGTGGTGGGGGGTTTAGGGGGTGAGTTGCTTGGTTTACGGTTATAAATAGTCCGCCTTCAGAAGGCGCAGTAAAGAAACGGCGCGCTCGGAAGAAATTACGAGAGCGTGGGGGGGGAGGAGGAGAGAGTTTGTCAGCAAGAGGCAAATGAAATTGTATTAAAGTTTCACCTCGCGAAACTGTGGGGTGGGTCGTCGGTTGTTCCTCTTCTCTTGGCTTCTTTGCTCCGGGGGTTGAAAGTAACGTCGTCAAAGACCAAAACGACGAGCAGACGGTATTAAAGCTTGTCGCTTTAGGACAAAATGAAGCGGAAGTTCGGTTATAAGAGAAAGAAAGATAGATATATAGAAAGAAATAAAGGAAAGAAGGAAGATAATGAGAGAGAGAGAGAGGTAGCACGAATCTTCATCTTTTTTCACTCGCCAAAACTCTTCGCGATATTATAACGCATCTTGAAGGATTTTTTCTTGAAACTAATTAAAATATATCTCTCGATTTAATCTCTTTATCGGGGTGCCTCAATTGGACAAAATTTATGTTGAAACTTATGAATTTTTTCTATCGTAATTAATTAATTGATTAAATTTAATTTGAAGATTTTAATAATGAAAGTAATTTTTTTGTATTTGCATATATATATATATATTCTAATTCTTCTCGTTGTTTTATATCAATTTGTTTCTTGTTTTGTTTTAACGAACAGCTTGAAATTCGTAAATTACAACGATTTTGTTCTCATTATCAAAATGACAAATAACATTTCGAAGAAGGTAAATAATAATAATATTTGAACGATAAATGAAATAACGTATCTTTAAACATACAATTTAGTAATTAATCACCGACGATAGTATGGGAGAATGTAAGGGAGGTTTATTTTTTTTTTTTTTTAACAGACAGGTAATAAGAAAAAGGTCATTTTTTAGAAGACGACTTTTCAGTTAGTTGAATAATACACTAGGAACTCGAACGTTGCAGTTACGTAGCGACATTACTCGCGCCCGTTTCCCGAAGGAAATTAGAAAAGGCGAAACAAACATGGCTGCATATATACCTCTCAACCTCCTGCTAACTTCCTCTACCTTCTTCTACATTTTCCTCCCCCTTCCCCTTTTCTTCTTCTCCCTTATCGCGTGGCTCTGTTGTATACCTTACCAAGAGCCAAGTCACAAATGTAATATTCAGGGAATAATACAACCCGCCAACGCCCGAACATTCCAAGACTCTCTTTGCCCATTTCTTTTCCTTTTTTTTTTTTCTTTTATTTCATTTTTTTTTCTCTCTCGTCTCTTTTCTCTTTTCATTTCGTTTCCTTTCGTTTCGTTTTGTTTTCGTATCGTTTGGACGTTCAGACGTTTCCCGTTTTAATAGAATTCACCGTCGACCACGTGTTGAAATAAGCTTAAAATTGCACGATGACGGATCGAGCAAGGGGAAAAAAAAGAAACCTTGAAATAATTCTAACAATTGCGATGAAAAAATCATAATCCGGAGAAACGAAGAAAAAAGAAATTGTTCCGTTAATTCGTTCATACGATACCATCATTTTTTGATTCGCGATCTTTTGATTATAGTCAGGGCATATTTTGTTATTACAACAAAATTTTCATCTGCCATCTGACACACGTTGTACATCAAATATTTAATATTAAATTATTCCAAAATGCTTTTCATTGATTTTCTTTCTCTTTTTTTTACATCAAATTGAACTCATTTAATTGAATACACAAATAGAAGTATACATTTTTACTATTGAAATGATTCGAAAACAACGAATCGTTGAAATATTTCTATTTATCGAGATGAAAAGAAAAAAGGGGATAAAATCACGTCATTAGTATGAAAAAAGAAATTCGTAAGTTAATATCATCTCGAAGTAAAGGGCTGGCTGATGTAAGCGAGCCAAGCGATTTGTCGCTTCTCTCGTACGCGATTCAAATCTATAGGCGTGTAGCATCCCATACACCCACTCGAGCGTGCGTGCGTGCACACACGTGGGTCGTTAATGTGAATGAGGGTCTGATTACGCGCGCAAACCTCGACTCCGAGGCCTTTATCTCCCTAGATCGCATGGTATAAAACCTGATACCGCAACGGCAGTTATGTATATCCGTCCAGAAGTTCACAAAGACGCAAACCGACGTCTCAATTTTTTTTCAACGCCAGATAAGATTGTGCACGCGGGGGAAAAGATTTTATTTTTCGGGCTTAGCCAGTGTCGATTTTCTCTTACCTCGAATCAGATAGATAGATAGATAGATAGATAGATACATACCTGGGCTACGTAAGCATACACGCGGAAAGAAACAAATCAAAATGATAAATGTTTTGCAAAAAAAAAAACAAAAAACAAAAATGATACGCTTTCATCGATATTATTTTTTTTTAGTAAATATATTTTCAACATATTATATAGATGAATTTAAAATACAGAAATATATATAATTAATGTGGCTCTTGATTGAAGGAAAAAGGAAAAATTAGAAAATTTATAAGAGTCAGGGGATCGTTCGACGAAGAATCATAAAAAGGAAGGATGGAAGGAAGTAAATAAAAAAAAAAACAAAGGAAAAGGTTAAAAGTGATCGACGAGAGAAAGTCCCACGTTCTTCCGCATATACCTATCGAGCTTCCAGTTTATTAAAGCATGAAAGTCTGTTATATCGAGATCACGTGAAACAATGTAGTACGCGTTTCCGTCATCAGGGGATTCTCGAGCAATTTATTTTTTGCTCGCAAATCATTTTGCCCATTAGCTCGCATAGAACGATATCGAGAATGCGAGAGAGAGAGAGAGAGAGAGAGGGAAAGAAAAGAAAAGAAAAGAAAAGAAAAGAAAATGAGGAAGAAGGCAAAAGGAGAAGATAAATGCATAGTGGTGATAGTGATGGTAGTAGTAATAGTAATAGTAGTAGTAGTAGTAGTAGTAGTAGTAGTAGGAAGGGTAATCCTTTTGCTGATGTGTGTTACGAGGTCCACCCGCCCGCGCACTCATCATCACCGAGATAATGGAGTGGGCGGTTCACGAAGGAGAGATGCTGGATGCTTCGGGACCCAGTCCACAGAGATTCACAACAAAAACCACCACTCAACGACCCTGCCCCGACTTGCACGACCATAAAATCATCCTAGTTCGCTGCCACCCCACCACCATCCGCCTTCTTCTTCTGCTTATTCTTATTCTTCTTTCAAGTCTTCTTCTTCCTCTTTCTTATTCTTCCTATTTTCTTCTCCTTATTCCTCCTCCTCCTCCTCCTCTTCCTCTAGCACCAACGAAACAGACAACTTCAGCGAATTGCTTGCGACCTCGCAATAACAACAACAACAACAGTACACGACGATCGCGTGCAAACTGCATAGGGGTCTGTTGATTGCAGGACAACATCCCAATGATGACAATCGATTTCAACGCGTAGAAATAACATCTACGATCATCTTCCTTATTCCTTTTTATTTTATTTCTTCTTCTTCCTTCCTTCCTTTATTTCCTTTATATTTCCCCGTTCTTTTATTCCCCTTAATGTCTCTCCTTGTTTGCTTCTAACTCTTCTTAACTCTGTAGTTAGACGACAGGAAGAAACAAGCGTGAAATCTCTACTCCGTACCCTCTCATATACCATCTCGATCGTGACGGACAGTTGCTTGATAGAATAACTAATTCGAAAATTGTCAGTTGTTCTTTGATGATCAACGGAAGAACGATGATTTGTCATAGAAAATATGACTCGCGCGTGACAACCTATCAAATTGTCCATGCGCGCATGATAATAATTTATTTTCTTAAAAGAAACAAAAATGAATAATCAAATTAATATGAATTATATTATGTTCTAGGTACTGACCATTTGTCGCGAATTTCCATCCCTCTACCCCACCCCCACCTCAACCTTTCCGTGCATTGTCCCCTGAATCTCGAATCCGGATAGTTGATTGGCTCAGAAAATTTTAATAAGCCGTTCAACGATAGGTCGAGCCAGTACGCATGTCCTTTAGCTGAGTGTCACCAAAGGCAGGCGCGACACACACCCTTGGTGACATAACTTTCCCTCTCTTTCTCCCTCTCGTATCCTCCCAACGTCCCTCGATTAACTCTATCTCTCTTTCGTTTAAAGCCTAGGTCTACCGAGTCCGACCAATGCGTTTTCGGCGCATGCGCCTTCAACCTAAGGAAGGTTAAACGTGCACTCCTCCTCTCTGGCCTCTTTGCCCTTTGAAAAGGGAGGTTGTACCCCTCCTCCTCCTCCTCCTCCTCCTCCTCCTCCTTCTACTACTCCCCTCACCCACACCCTCACCCTCACCCTCACCTTCACCACCCATTCTCGTTCTCTCGTACTTACGTATATATAACAACGACCACGAGAAACTCTGTTCTCCGTTGAGAACAGATCGAGACTATCGCGATATTGAATCTCTTCTTCTTCTTCTTCTTTGAACACGCTCGTTATTCGGCCGACCAATCTGAAACTCTCGGTTCGGATCGTTAAGGACACACTGTCTTACTGATTTCAAAGAGAATTTTCAAGTCTCGTTAAATTTATCAACCTTCAAACATCTTTTCAGATATAATACGTAAATCATTTCTTATAATCATACACGTAGATTCGTATGTATTTTTATTATTTTCACGACGTGCTGATAAAAACATCGGAGAATAATCTCGTAAATGAGTGATTGAAAAGAAAAAGAAAAAGGGGGGGGTACGAGTAACATTTTGTTTTAATTTCAGATAAGTGCATAATTGTATCTTAAATTGTTTTAATAAAGTATCAATTGAATCTTATTTCTTTTTCAGTTGTTCGAACGAGATTAAGTATTCTTAAAATAATTAAATAAACGATCTTTCAGTCCCATTAACATACTTTGCGATACCGAACGACAAAATTACCTGATCAAAAATCTTCATTAAATAGAAGATAAGGTAAAAAGCAGGGAGACAAGAGGAAAATAAATCTTATTTAATAGAATAACGTCATAAACGTATGGTTCGTTAGGTTCCTAGATAAGCTGGAGGATGAAGATTCGCAGAGGATGGATGAGGTGACCCGGGAGAGGAAGCACTCTACGGAATCCAACGTAGAGTCTCTTGGATCGATACGAACGGCGCGCGCTGTGTCCCCGTCTGCCATTGGTCATAGCAAAACCTAGACGTGCCTGCTTTTCCCCTTTCCTCTCCTCCTCGTTCACTCCACCTCCCCACTCCCCTCTTTGTCTCTGGACCCCCCAACTCACCCCGTTGGTACACTCCGTACTGTCTACGTTCACCTCTAGCTGCCAGCTACCAAAAAAGCTCGACCGCACCCCTTCCCTCTTCCCTCCTCTCTCCTCCTCCTTCTCTTGTTCACCCACACACCTCTCCTCTTTTCCGTCCTCTCAGCTACTTTCTCTCTCTCTCTCTTTTTCTTTTCTTTCTCTTCCTCCTTTTTCCTCCACTTTTTACTCCCTTTTTGCGCAACACGTCTCCAGTCGAGACTGCACTATTACTATTCCACGCATCGACTTCCAACCCCATCCGATCATAGATTCAACGTGAAGAGAAGAACCAGCTAGCTAGCTAGCTTGCTAGTTTCTCCTCGAAACTACTTCTACTCTTTATCATTTCATCCGGTATACCTAACTAAGTTCAGAAACGAATAGTACTCTTTATTTCTTAATTCTCAGCAAAATCTATCTTCTGTGTCTTTTATGTGTTTTTTTTTCTCTTCTTTTTTAATTTAATCTTATCCCAAATGAGTAAATAACATAAGCGTACACGTGTACAACGAAGTAATCAAGGAGTCGTAAAAAAGCTTAACTACTGAAATGCATGAAAATTTAATGAATTATTAAAAAGAAAAAAAAAAAAGAAAAAAAAGAAAAAACCATAGCGGATTCTCTCGATAAAGTAAAAAGTCGTAGAAAATATAATTCTTCGGTCGCCGTGAGAAATAAAAATCTAAGGAGATGATTAACACGTCCTCGATCTCTCCCTCTCTCTCTCCCTCTCTCTCTCTCTCATTCTATCTTTGTTTCTAATAGAAGTGAACGGGAATAATCCCACGATGACTGTCAACGTTCAGAAATACATTACCAAAGAAGGTAAACGAAGCTGACTGCTCCCATTAACGTTTATTCGCGTTGGTATTGGTGGTTGGTTGGTAGTTGTAATCGTCGTTCATCGTTTTCGTCGTCATCCTCGTCCTCGTCATCGAGCCAAGGAGTCTCTCATATAACCCCACGCTCGGAAATGGCTGTTGAATATGGATGAGTCGAGCGGAGAACGGACACACTCTCATGCTCAACGCACGGAGACATAATTGCCTTAATTAACGCTAATATGTTAAATCGCTACGGTTTCCCTTTGTCCGTCACCGGTTCTAGGCTAACCCAAGAGACCCAACCAAGACTTTGTCGTGAACGGTCTCGCAAGCGCGCACCAACCAGCGAACACAAACACCTGTGCGACTTGCATACGTTATTAGAAGAAGAAGAAAGAAGAGTTAAAGGAAAGTAGATAACGTTATTTCCTGCCCGCCGATGCATTTCCATCTTTAAGGAAATATCACGCCGAGAATGCTAATCTATTAATACCAACGAACATTCTTATAACTTTTATTACGTTATTTGCAAATCATATTTTATAAATACGGCTAGAAATTTTTTCACGAGTAATTCATTATTATCGTTGTAACGTGTTTAATTTACAATATTTTTTAAACATTGCAAAAAAGATTTCATACAAAACATTATTAATTTGACATATCAATCAATCGAACGATTCAATTATCCATTATACCAATCGATAAAGAAATAAATAATTGCAATATAACGAGTAAATGTTAATGAATTCTATAAAATACTTCATGTAGCATTAAGAACAGGCTGTATTAACACGATGTTAAATCACATTTAAACGAGTCAACTTTAACAGAACAACGTCTATAATATAAAACCGACTACCCATCAACGATTCTATCTCATTAATTAATTCGACAAACCCCAAGTAAACACCATTATTTTAAAGACACCGAAGATCATAAGGCCACGAAGAGTGAGAAGAAAAAAAAGAAGAAAAAACTTCGATGATAAAATAGAAAAAAGAAGGGAGTGGTGGGTGTATGGCGGTGGGACGGTGGCGGGGCTAGGGGGTGGGGGGAGGGGGGAGGTGGGTAAATACAAACCGCCGTCTAGCTCGTCCGGTCCCCATAAGTTCAGGACATCCTTCGAAGGTAGCGAGGCGTGCTAAAGGGTAAGGAACCGCCGACAGAAAAGGACTCCTACTTCTTCCCCTCCCCCAAGTAATTTTTTTCTTCTCCTTTTCCGCCCCGATCACCCTTCCTAACTCTTCTTCTTCTTCTTCTTCTTCTTGCACGTCTTAGTCTTCAACTACTCGAACTTCTTCTTGTTCTTCTACTTCTTCTACTACTTCTACTACTTCTTCGGGGTGCTTCGAACTGCGTTGGAGAATGCAGATACATAAATTCATGAGCGAAGTAACAACCAGTGACGCCACGCTAGCTTCCGTGCCGCGTTGAGCCGCTTGGCAATCGTATTCATGAACCGACACGGTAATTAGGGACACTAGCTCGCCTCGCTAGCGGAAGTCGCCTCGAGAATCCTCCCTCCCGCCCTCCGCGCAGCCTCGGAATATCGCCGGAAATACTTATGCATTCCGTTCGTTCGTTCGTTCGTTCCTTCGTTCGTTCGTTCCTTCGTTCGTTTCGTAAGAAAACGCGAGAATTCCAAATAACCCCACGACTATCCTGTCCGTTTTCTGATGTCTAGTGTCTTCAGGGTTCGATAAACTCTTCAAGCTAAACAATCTATTTGATTTTAGCGAGCAAACGTGTACCTAGTTCAAGTATACCGATACAATAATGCTCTAATTTCATTAAACACGTGATTAAATCGTTCGTTCCTACTGATAATAATTTCATCACGTTTGCGATAGATCGTTAAATTCTGATCGTTGGAATGGTGTATTTAAAAACTTATCGAGAAAAAGAATTCGAATGTTCTGGAATTCATGGTTACGTTTTTATTTTCCTTTTTTTTTTTCTTTTTGAAAATTTTCTTACAAACACATACTGAAAACGTATATTTAACCAATACCTATCGGGAAATAACGTGGATAAAATTAATAACGAATAATAGGATTATACTTTAACACTGTTAGAAGAAAAAGAAGACCTGCGAAAAGAATAAGAAAGAGAGAAAGAGAGAAACAGAGAGAGTGAGAGAAAGAGAAGGAAAGAGATCGTGGGACGTTAGAACTAAGCGTGAAGATGTACAGAGCGTATTATATGGGTGGAAGCCAATTATTCGTACGGCTGACCCTGAAGGCAATGATAACTTCGGGCGGCACATAATTTTGAGCTGCAAGAAGTAAGAGAGAAAAAGGGAGTAAAAAAAAAATATAGAAAGAGAGAAAGAGTGAGAGAGACAGAGAGAAAGAGAGATAGAGAGAGAGAGATAGCAGTACGTAAAGTTTGCCGAGCTTATAATGAAGATATAACCGAGCCGGACTGCCGAGACATCTTTACGTCCGAGACGTTGCTTGGCTTGTTACTCGCTTATGGGTACACATGAGACTACGATACTCTTTCTTTCTCTCTCACTGTCTTTCTTACTCTTATACATACTCTTTGAAAGTCTCCCTTTGCCAGCTGATCCTCTCTTCGTCTTCACTTTCTTCCTTTATTTTTATCTTCTTATTATTCTTCTTCTTCTTCTTGCTCGCTTGCTCGCTTGCTTGCTTGCTTGCTTGCTTGCTTGCTTGCTTGCTTGCTTTCGGTTTCTCTTTCCTCTCGAACGTTCCGCACGAGCGTTGTTGTTAATCAAAGACCACGAGCAATAACGACCGGTACCACCACCGCGGGACCATTTAAATGCTCGGTCCCACACCAACGAGAGAAACTCTGTCTGTCCTCCTAAGGCCCCCTTAAGGTCCCCCGAGATCGACGATACCCGTTAAAGGTGCCTACCTTGCTCTTGCTCTTGCTCTTGCTCTCGCACTCGCCTCTTTAAAACGCGAGAACGCGACGCTCAGACGATTTACGCGAATACTCTCGTACGTATGTATGTATGTCTGTACGTTCGAGTTTAATCGATAAATGGAAAGAGAAAGAATAAGGGTGGGAGAGAGAGAGAGAGATAGGGCTGATCGAGAAAAGGGTTCTTTGATAATGAGCACGCTCGTTCGTGTCTCATCATCTATATCAAACATAATAACTACCCTATATAGTTTTCCAATTTGATTTTTAGTTTTATTATTTGATCTTTTAAACAATGAGAGAGAGAGTCCAGATGTTTTTCTATGTTTTGTTCTATTTTATTTAAATTTTTTTGTTAATTTTGATTATCTGATAATTGGAGAGAGAAGAAAGTATAACAAAATTAGTTTGATTAAAATTGTATTATTACTTTTGTTATTGAATTTGAAATGATGTCTCCGTATACGAATGGGAAAAATGTTTTTAATCTAATCGTAGGGAAAGATTATTTTTCTCCGTTCAAAATTATTATTTTTAAATTTAATAACGTAAATGAAAGATTTTTGTTTGTATTGAAATACGAAACTTTTCAACCAACCCTCAGTATTATGTGTCAGAAATTTGGAAAATATATACTAATATTATTAAAACGATAATATAATAAATAAAAATGAACAATCTCGTATATTTTTATAACGTTGTTCTATCGTTAAATAAAAAAAAAGAAAAAAACTTTATATTACAGTTAAAAACCGTGCTAGAATTTTGAAATGAAATCATTCGAACGAAATGAAAGAAATATGTTAAATATGTTTGAATAATAGTTGTTTAATCTTCGATTAGATTTTTATTAATTACGTACGACAAGATAATTGCATTAGATTAAAAATAATATTGGATAAAGTGATCTAAACGCGAATCAAAGGAATCTAATTGTCGCGATGGAAAGGATTTAACATGAGCGAACAAATATTATGAAACATTGACTGACAGAAATCCATTTATCCGTATCGCGAAACGTAAGCGCAGGGGGGCGTGTGGGGAGGGGGGTGGAGGGGGTCGGATTGAAAATCGGTTCGATATATCGGCTCGGTTTGCAACGAGCAACGTGGCACCAAACTCCGCGAATCATTCTCTCGCGTTGTTCATATCAATGCAATCCTAATTGAACACGATTCGATATTCAACGAGTTAAATAATTGTCTTTCGGGTATAAAGCCGAATTCGCGCGAACGTTAATCACCGTTTTCACTCTTTCTCTCTTAATGGAATATGAAAAAGTACGCAAACGTAAATTTAATATACACGTATAATGGCAATAACATTCGTACGTTATAACATAATATTATATATACAACTTGGAAAATAGAATTTTATCATTCGTTGTGTAGTTATATCATTGATAGATATGAAAAATATATTTGACAGAATGGTATGCGAGAATTCGAAATATATTCGACGATAGAAATGAAATATTTTGGTAGCTCACCCTGCCCCCCTCTTTCGGCCCATCGGTGCTTTTATCGATGAACGTCGTTTCGCAGTTATATTTTTTTCTTTTTTTTTAAATATTTTCACTTCTCAAAATTGTATAGAATAATAGAAAAAAAAAAAAAAATAAAGAAGAAAATTCTGTCCGTTGAAATTTTCGCAAAAACGCAACGGAAGAATTTCATAACCGGCGATCATCAGCAACAGATCTGTCTAGAACGAACCAAATCGTATTCTACTATAAATGGTAGGTAAGATTACTTTGAGGACGTTAAAGGGTTAAACGAACGAACGACCGACCAATTGTGAACGTAAAGAGCTCGATCAAGGAACTCGTGCATGTACACACTCATCAGAAACTTTAGTTGTATATGTTATATGCATAAAACAGTTGGTGCATCTAACCAACACAGAAGAAAACAGAAGAAGAAGGAAGACACAACCAGGAAAGATATACCACGCCTGGCTTGTTCAACCAACGCGAACCAGACGAGATTCGCATTATAATCCTATTACAGATTTACTTTCTTTTGTGGTACATTTAAATCCACCCTCCGACCTCCCCGCCCATCTTCATTCGACGTCGACGTTATATTTTTTTGGTTTTTGGTTTTTCGTTTAATTCTTTTTATTTCTCTTTTTTTTTTTTTCTTTCCTTCGACTCCTTCCTTGGTTCATCTTCGTCTTATATTCTTCATCATCCACTCTTCCTTTCTTTCTTTCTTTCTTTCTTTCTTTCTTTCTTCTTCCATTTCGTTGTTCTTGTTTTACACCGGCACACTACGGCCAACAACCTGCTCTGACGGCCGCGCGTAAAATTGGCCGGAACGCATTTTTCCATTAGGCCGGTACCCAAGCCACGTTACAAATTATAGGTGTACTCTTATTGGAGAGCTCCGATGAAACGAGGGAACCGATATGCGCTCTCGGACGTTTTCCCTTAACCTTAACTTGAGTCGAAACGACGTAAGACGAAGAAGAAGAAGAAGGAGAAGAAGATCAAGAAGAAGAAGAAGAAGAATAAGAAGAATAAAAAGGAGACGACGACTTAAGACGGAGTGATGACGTCTTCGTCGTTCGAACGAGCAAAAACCACCAAGCCGATTCCGTAAACACGCTTGCCCTTTTTGAAACAGGTGCTCTCCTCCATTACCGTCCAACTATTTCTTCTTTCTTCTCTCTCTCCCTCTCTCTCTCATATTTCTTTTCCTTTTTCTTCTCGTATTCTTCATTGAAAAGATTAAAAAGGAAAAACGTTTGGAGTCATCGAGATTACTATACGCGCATACGCGAGGATAATAAAGCGCAGTAAAGTTGTAGTAAGAGAAAATTTGATAAAAATTTCATCAAGGAGTGTCTCCGTACGATTCATTATAACACATCTGTATAGTTATATATACATATATATAGATTCACTATACTTTTGAACTACTGTAATACATCGTGCAAGCATACCATGCGGAAATCAGTATCTCTACGATCCCGTTTCACGAGTAGCCGAACTAATCGATGATCGCAACTTCCATAGGCAACGGAAAAGCGGCAAATGCGATTTTAATGTCGACATTGGCGTAGTAGTGTAGGTATCATCTTAAGGCATATCGAACGAATGAAATCCATTCCCCGTCCGTTCTCGTATCGCTAACGACATCATTCCACCGAAGAGAGAAAATCAAACGTATAGCATCCAGTTAAAAGTTTCAAATCTTTATCTAAATTCCATGAAACTGTAAAATACATTTTTTTTTCAATAAAACTATTTCGTACATTGATCTCTGGTTCGTACTAGAAATTTTAAAAGGAAAAAAATAATTGTCAACACTTCGTAGTGCGAAGAATTAATTGAATATTTTTCCATGTGTTGTTTTTTTTTTTTTTCTAGAGTTCACCAAAGATATTCAAATAGAAAAATATATAGATAGAACGTTCCAAAATTAATCAGTGTATTAGATTTTTTTTTATCAATACAGTACACGATTCTCAAGTTAGCACTCGAATTTGAAGTTTAATTGTAGTGGTAGAAAATAAAACAGGTATTAAAGGAATCATTAAGAAAGAGAGAGTTGGTTATGTCGTTAATGCTATACTACACTTTGCTACTGGAACCACTAACGACCAGTACGCGACCCTACCACCCAACCACCCCTTTATACCCTGCCCTTTTTCCTTCACATCTAAGAAAAGACCCTTTTCTTTTCCGCTTATTATATCGCGCGACGAAGATTTCCCTTTCTCTCGGTCCCTTTCCTTACCCCTACCCACCCCCCTCGTTCTCCTATTCTTCCGAACAACTCATCCCCTTATTCGAAGCTAAAAGGATTTGGCAATAAACAACGGTGAGTCTCAAAATTAGCCGTAGAGGGGTGCTGGCTCTTGCAATCTACGCGAAAACACACACCCCTTACTCTCTAAGTCATCAGTTCGACCTTCCTTTCCTTTCCTTCACCCATCCACCCTTCCTTCTTCAACCCCCATACCCACCCACCTATCCCCCCCTATCCGCTTGGTTAAGCTGCTCGATGGATTAGCGATGTACCGGAAAAAGAAAAGAAAAAAGAAAAAAACAGGATGAGAAAGAAAGAGAGACAATCTTACCCTTGGTAATGGTTGCTCTAAACTTTTTAAAGCACTATCATCTTGCACTTTTAATTTTAATAACGACCAACCGTAAATATCTTCACGAGGACGTTTATTCGTTATTCGAATATGCCTAAGAAACTGAACTCTCGTGTTAATAACATTGTTAAATGTAATTTATCACAGAAGATCTAATGCACCACTCGTTCAAAATTTTGTCAAGAAATGTTTGAGAGATTCGCGCTTTAATATTAAATTAATTTAGAATTAATAAGAATGATTAGATAATGATACGAATTACATTAATACTTGATATGACATTGTCTTGTCGATCAATAAAATATTTATTCATTTTAAATGGTATTCTCAAGAGTATTGACAAATTTAATTACGTTTAATTACTTGTAATTAATTATTCGATGTGTATTTTTTTCTTACATTTTTTTTCTTTTTTTTTTTTCGAATAATAATCGAAGAATCTTTTCACATTTCAGGTTTCCAAGAACGCGGCAGTATTGAATAACAAAAATGAGACTAGAAATGATACCTTAGGAGTGAGGATCACAACTGACAGTAAGTGTATCTAATTACCCGTGGCATTTACGTCAACGTTTACGATGATTTACAGCGTGATTGTGGTTGCGACCTTCGCCGGAATAGCAAGAGAGAGAGAGAGAGATAGAAAAAAAAAGAAATAGATAGAAAGAAGGGGAAAAAAAAGGAAGAGTCACGAATCGTAGAGAAGGAAGGAAGGAACGATTGGAAAAGAGATGAGTGGTGGTCGCGGTGGGGGGAGGAAAGGGGAGGGAAGATGAGATGAACTAAACGGTTCACGGCTAAAAACTTGTAAAGGATTCGGTCATTTATCATGATGTTGCCAAGCCGCGGGGCACTGCGGGAACGAAAAGGGGAGGAATATAATCCACTGGACAGGCTAATCGCGGACTAACTATCCACATATTATCCACAATAATTCCACGTTAGCGGGGTGGGCACTCGTGGTCGAGGGTTCACCGGCTGATCGCTCTTGCGTATCGAAACCGGGATGGAACACACCGGTATAACCTCAAACATCATATCGAACCTAACACTCGGTTCTTAGAAAAAATAATGTACTTTTCTAAATGTCAGCAGTTATTTCATGCTTGTTTCGTTTTTTTTTTATTTTTTGATAATTTTGATCAGGATAAAAAATATACGAAATATACGTTGCTTTTCGTTGAAATTTTTTTCTTATGAATTATATATTTTTGTAGACAAAAGTTATATTTGTAGCAAGACAAATTCATTTTGGTCATAGGGAAAAGAAAACAGAATCGTTAGTATCGACTGTACTTTGATTTTAGTTTTAAATTAAAATGAAGAATTAAATGAAAATTGATTGAAGCAAACTAATCGGATGATTTTCTTTCGAATTTAGATCTGGCAGATCTTTTTGTTTTATTATTCGAACGATGATCGTAACGACGCGTTTGTAAAACAACAATAAATAAAAACGTAGTAACACGCGTATCATCTTTGTGGTAGGATAATCGTATGTAATAACGTGAAGCATAGGATATCGTGATAGTTTAAAGCGGTAGAGTTAGATTTTCGGGAGCCCAGAATGCAAATATAACGTGGGGCGTAACGTTAGAGTATTTTTCTACGGCGCAGTCTGCATTAAACGTGGGCCCCCGTAAATATACCCGACATGTGGGTGCAATTTTGAAGCTTGTCACGCGTAAATAAAGTGAGCTCGACCGTGGAAATTAATTAGTGTACCAAAGGGCAAAACGTAGAGAAAATTGGCAGCATCGGATTGCAAGTATAATTGGCGAACAAATTTAATTAGTTACTCTGTTCAACACGTAGCATTCGCAAAATATTACGTGAGTCCGTGCTAACAAGTATTAATTAATGCAAAATAATGGAACGCGGGCGCTGAGTTATTCGATAACTCCGATTGTAGTCACGATTGATTTCGAAGAATAGGATATAATATATACGTATATATGTGCGCGCGGGTGTGTGTGCGTGTGTGTGCGTGTGTATACATTTAAAACGAAAAAAATACATAAAAAAAGGTGATATTAAGTTTCCACGAGTAAAATACACGGTTACATTTAACGAAACATCCTTGCAATTTTAGCTTCGTTATATATTATTCATTGATTTATTATTTCATTTTACTGAATCTAATAAGAAACAAAATAAATGACATTAAAAAAGAAAAAAAGAAGAAAAAAAAGAAAAGAAGAGGAAATGTTTGATTTTACTTTTACATACCAAAATTTGTTATAATTGTTTACAATACTTCACCGTTGATTCCATTTTTCTCCTGTCTATAACAACAGCTTATAATTAAAATAGAATAGATACAAAGTTTCTTAATAAACGTAATGCACATATATATATATATATAAATATATCAGAAATCTGAGTTATAAAAGTTACCTTCTCCTAGTTTACAAAAAAGAAAAATAAATAAGAATAAATAATAAAATACAACGAAAGAGAGAGAGAGACATATGGAGGGGATGGTTGTTTCGAACAACGTGTTAGAGGTACACATATAACGCCTTCAAATTACAGACTAGTCAAAGTCCATCCATCATAACTGGGTCCTCGGAACTTAGGGTCCCCTTGCAACGCCCAAACGTTTAAGTCGTTAGCAATTTCCTGCACGGGGGATCATTTTAAGGCCCAAATTCCATATGGCCCGATAATATCCAATAATATCATCGACCTCCTCCTCCACAAAAGTTTCACCTTACCCTCCGATCGAATTCACGAATTTATCGTTTCGCGATAAATTATCGGACCTCTTTACGTCGACACGACCAAAGTTAATTAACGGTCGAATTCTTTCCTTCCTTAACGATCCCTTTTAGTAATCGTTTTATAATTTTTTCCCTTCTCTCTTACTCTCTCACTCACTCATGCACACACCACACATACACAAATATACACGCATACACATACACTATTTCTCTCTGCGTTTCTTATCTTATCTATCATTAATTATATCTACCTCCTTTTAATATTTTTTTTTCAACGATCTTTGATTCATGAATATAAAATGAAAATAAAAACAACATTTGTTGTGTCTTTTCTTTATAGAAATTATTTTTTTTTTTTTAAATACTTAACTTTTTTATCGACTTTATTTTAGTTCAAGTTAGTACTTAATTGGTACTGTAGATGGAGACAGCTGACAGTAACATTCGCGTATAACTTAGTAGGTAACGTCGTAAACTGTAATCGCGCGAATTATGAAATCTATCTAAATATATAAAAATGAATCTCTGTTTCTCTCTCTCGCCCTTGGTCACGCCATAATTTGCTAGAATATAGATTCCAGTTCGAATTGAATATTCACAGCTAAGACAGGACAACGTTTGTCGGGTCACTTAGTATTAAAATATAAATTTGATATTGTATATTTTAATTGTTTTTTTTTATTATTTGTTATTTTTAATGTGTAACTATATTGAATTGATATATTTTAATTAAATAATTTTGTTCCTTTTTCTCTTACTCTTATTAATAAAATTATTTATTAAAATTGTTTTGTCAGTTCAGAAAAGCAATGTTGAAACAAAGAATAACTTCACGCAAACTAATGCAATTTGTAACGAGGATAAAGACAAAAGTGTGTACACGGATGAAAATAATTGTCTGAGTCGTTCTACTCCGTCGTTATTTCATAGTGGATACAAAAAATGTATGAATATCGTTGAAGAACCTGCACCTCAATGGTTGATCGAAGAAGCCCTTAATAGAGGGGATGAGGTACGCAAAGAGTATGTATAAAATATATTCCTAACCAATTTTTCATCAAATTTCTCTTAACTACGATTACATTTCAAAAAAAATTTCAAAAATAAATTCTCATTTATTATTTTATTTTATATATATATATTTTATTTTACATTATTATTACAATTAAACTTCTTAATCAATTAGAAAGGAATGGCAAAAAAGCGTGGAACCTATCAACAAAGAAATTGAGTAAGTTTTAATACGAATGTTCAAATATTTTCCATACTTTTCGATAATACAAAAAAATAAGATTAGAAAATTATCTTTCAAATGGAAAAAAAAAGAAAAAAAAAAAAAGGAATTATTTGGCGCTATAAATGAGTATATTTTACGAATAAAAATGAATATTATTCTATCAGATATGAAAATATTATTACCGAGTTGGAGAACAAACTTTCCGAAACTAAAGTAGAACTCGAAGAAGCGATAAGAAAAAAAAGTTTTATTAAAGAGAAGTATAAAAGGTTTATCTCGTTTTTTTCTTTTCTTTTGTGTTTTTTTTTTTTTTTATATTAATATTTAGTCGAAAGTTAAATATTAATTAATGAATAAATATTTGTTATCATAGGATCGTAGAAAATGTGCAAGTGGAAGCCTCTAAAGAGAATGAAGCGTTGCAACAAAAAATCGTACAAATATGTACCTCAGTATTAGACAAATTTGGATCGTACGCGTTGTCGAATAACAAAACAAATGTATCTCGACGAAATAATAATTATAAATCTTCGAGATATTTTGGAAAATTATCTAAACGATTATACAAAAAAGTAAACCTCATTCGAAACGAAATATTAATCGTCAATAATTGATTGTAAATAAACATATTGAATTGTTTTAGTTACGTGATGCTATTACTAAATCGAAAAAATTAAAAAATGAATTAGCAAAAACGCGTAAGGAATTAAAAGATAAATCAAACGAATATGAATCGGTAAACAATTGTTTTACGCGTTTAAAACAAGAAATGGAAACAACCGAAACGAATTTGAACGATCTCATTGCTGAAAACACGTCTCTTCGTAAAAAGTTCGAGGATATGAAAGAATGGATGGAAATGAAGATTGGTAAAGAACAAAATGAAAGGATCAGTGCTACGCAAATTCGTGAATTACCGAAATACAGAGAATTGGCTAAATTGAAGAAAAAATCTGAAGAAGATTGTGCAACTATCAAACAACTTCATAACAAGTTTGCTTTTATGTTATATTTTTTCCTACAAAATAATATTAAATTAAATTTTTATATATAATATAATAATTATAATAGTAATCAAGCGCAACAAATGAAAACAAATTTTGGTAAATTAATTAATTAAAATTAATATTGTATTTATACACATATATTATTATTATATTATTTAATAAAATAATAATTTATATAGATTATTAAGATCTGAATCAGCGAATGCCAATAAAGGATTTTTACTGAACAGTTACAAAGGTCAACTATCGGATCTTACCAAGGAAAAAGATCTATTTACGTTGAAGATCAAAGAATTAGAAAACGAATTGACTGCACTTAGGACCACCAACGCGCAACTCAAAGCCAAAGTATATAAATAATTTCTATCCGTGTACGCGCTCATAAATAACCTTTATAACTTAAATAAATGATTTCTTGCCCAGATTTCTCTAATAAACGAGGAGAAGGAAAACCTTACTTGCAAAGTTGAAAAATCTCAGACCGATTTAAAACAACAGGTAAAAAAATAATCAAGCCACTCCGATTGCAAATATTTTCTTTAATATTGTTTATAAAAATGTACAACTACATACACATATATATATATATATATATATACATAATATATATGTATATTTATATATACTTAAATAACATATAAATTAATGAAAATAATCGTTTATTATCTATACGACAGATCGAATCCGAAATAAATCGAAAGTACGAGGAATCGATGCAGAATGAAATTAATTCTGTTAAAATCAAATGCGAAGACGCTATCAAAGTTTTGAAAGACAAATTAATTACATTTGAGAGTAAAAATTACGAATATTCGAAAGCCATCAAAGTAAACGTTTTTTCTTTATTTTTTAATTAAACTAAATGCTTTCTAATTTACACATATTTTAATTTTGAACGATCGATCGAGTATTTCCATCTATAGGAATTTTTACAAAAAATTCACGATCATTGGGACGAACAAGAAGGTGAAAAAATAAATTTATATGGGAGTGAAGCATGCGAGAGAGAAGCATGTGAAACTGCTTGCAATATTTTGAACATGACACCCGAAGAATTGGCCAAATTTATGAATGGCAAATCCAACACGGTAATCAAACTTAAAAAGAAATATATTTTATGTAGTTATTGATTAAAAAATAATTCATTTTCTCTAAACACACGCCCACAGATCAATACTTGGTTAACAGATTTGAACAAGATCACATCGAAGAACAGTTTCTCGGACGGTTTGGCTAAATTTTTATTCAAAACAACCCTCGACAAAATTCATACGTCGGCATGAACAATTGTCGTAAATAAATAGGAAAAAAAAAAGAAGAAAAAGTAATGAAATATTTTTAAACGTACGAACGAAAAGGAAGCCTCGTACTTTCGTTGATAAAACTAAGAGAAATACTATTCTTTTTCCATAAGATAAAAATGATCTTTCTCGCGAAAATTTAGCGAGTTATTAGACCATTCCCAATCACCATTACCGAGAACCCATTAACCAATAAACCTTTCCATACCCAATTAACAATAGAAAATAAACTATTTTTCCCCGTTTCTCAATGTGAATACAATAAAACCTCCATTATCCAAATAAACTAATAAAACAAACAAATTTAATTGATTATAAAATTCAAAGAAAAAGATTTCAAACTAAACACAAATTACTATTAAACATTTATAAATAATTCAAATGAAAATGTAAATGAGACAAATATTCGAATAATGAAGATTCCATTGTACTCGCTCATTACACAAATCTTTTAACTAAATTAGAATAATATATATTTATATATTTATATAAAATAAAATAAAAAAAAGGGAAGTGATCATTTCACAATTCACGTGAGCTAAAAAATTAATAAAAAAGAAAACTAATAAGTCTTAATTAATATTCTTTTCGGTAGTTTCGTTGTTCGAAGTACGTTCGGGTGAATTCTGTAATCTTTCGAAACCTATTGTATCGCCAAAAATTTTTCTCCCGTGAATCCTGTCGTCGTCCTTGACACTAACTTCGGTACCAATTTGTACAGGCCACGGTAATTTATTCCCATCGTCTCTATTTTGAATTTGATTGACCACGTTCCTGTCGTTACTGGCTTCGAATCCGGAATCATGGTCGTTTAAGTTCTCCTTGATTGATCCTTTTCTACGATCCTCGTCATCCCTGTATCCAACGTAAGGACGATCGTAAAAGCTCGATCTTTTAGAATAAGAATCATAGCCATCGTAGAGATGTCGATAACGATACCTGCTAGGATCAACGTTACCGGGTACACGTTCAAAGGTTCCACCACGTGTCACGGTTGTCCTGGTTAAACCACCATCGTGGTATGGTGTTCTAGGATAATTTCTTAGATCAACAGGCTTCCTTACGATTTCCGGTAATGTAGCATAATAAATAATTCTTTTAGGTTTAGGGGTTGGTCTGCTTCTACCGTAAAGATCAAGATCCTCGTCCCTGTAACGATCGTAATAATAAGAATGCTCGTTGTTTGGTACACGCATGTAATAATCCCTTTCCATTCTATAATTTCTTTCAGGATAATTCCGATAATATTCGGAATAACTGCGACGCGGTATAGGTGATATATCGTAATCCCTCTCTCTGATCATATTCCTGTACCATGGTAGATCAATGTCATCGAAAGTTTTAGATACAAATGTATCGCGAGACTCCCGATTGTCCGGATAACCACGACGATGATAATGACTCGTTACGAAATCGGCACGTGGGCCTTGATAATTTCTTATACCGATCGACGTATCATCCTCGTCATTGTTTGGATCTCGAAGTGGTTGCTCGAAGTTCGAACGATGACGAAATTCAACGGACAACGGTTGTTTCGACCATATTTCCGGTGAAGCTAATCTTGCCTCGCGAAGGGTCAACATTGTACCTATTTTCTCCATGTTAGTATCGTTCTCCGTTTCACGGCGTACACGATGATTATCCATTTCTTTAACTTTGTCTAATTTTTCATCGGTTTTTAATGATTTATCCCAATTGTCGATCGGGAATACCCTCATAGAAACTTTTGTACGAAATATTTTTTGCGGATAGTTAACAGTGTCCTCCACCATCTTCTGATCTAACGACAAATCCTTTCTAACATTTCTACTTTTCTTTGTTAAAACGTCTTGGAACTGTGACATTTCTCTCGAATCGCGTTCGATATTTTCTTGCTCGATCAATGAATTCGGCTCTACGTTGTCGACTTTTTCTATTATTTGATTATTATGAAAGCTTCGTAAATCATTGAAAGGTACAAAACGACCTACACCACTGACAGTGCGTACTTCGAACGCTGATGAATCCAATCGAGGCCAAGATGGATGTTCCAATGAATAATCGGTCTTTGAGTATGGCGATACTCGCCATGCTTGGCCAACACCGATTGCCTCGATCGATGCGAGATGAAAGATTAAAAGGCTTATACACGATCCTAGGATACTCATCTTGATTTACCTAAAAATAAAGAAGACAAAAAATGGGATCAATCACAGTGTAATATTAATTTATTATTAATATCAATATAATTTATAATAAATTAGATTGTAATTTTTAATAATATATATAATTATAGTTGTCTCGTGTAGATAAATTCTTTTCATTCGTCGGAATTCGTCAAAAAAAAAAAGAAATATTTTGTAATTAATTTTATATAACCATGAAAAAAAAGATCAATGCGCCGTTTGTTTCATTCTTTTGTTCAACCCGGAACGAATGTCACGGTTTTCCTTTGATCATTTACATGCCAGTCAAAATGTAATATCCGTGCTCGAACTAATTACAATTCTTTACTAATTATTATATTTAGTATGAGCATGCTACCGTTCAGAAGTAACGCGACGTCTCGGTCTGTGTTTAATTTATTTTATTATCCATATATAATTATTTTTTTTTCTTTTTTATATATAATACCTTATTATATTTATAATTAATAATTAAAAAATTAAAATTATTATTTATAAAATAGGTGAAAATAAATTTATCTGGTGTACAAAATTTGGAAGAAAAGTGTCAATGATTCTAAATGTGTATGTGTGTTTGTGTGTGTGTGAATAATTAGAAAAATAATATAATATGGGAAAAATGGATGATACGAATAAAAAAGTCTTTGAAAAAATGGCGTACCAGGACAAATTGAAATCAACAGACGAGGACACATAGACATTTAAACGAAAGTTCCGTCCGGTCTTTCCAACGCGCTCGGATGAGATCGTTCTCAGGGTCCGTAGAACCGCTGCTCGACACAACTCGCTTCGAATTCCCGATTCTCCATAACAAATATAATTTCCCACTCGTTTCCGCGGCATTATACGCCGAGTTCCGGCCGGATCTACTGCGATTCGCTCGATTGTTCGATTATGTTCGCTCTCCCCGTACGTTTATTTACGGAAGACCACCATTGAACACTTATGCTACGGTTTCTCAACTCAAATTCTCCCAAAATACAGACGTTAGATATCATTCGAGAAAATTAATACAATTCAACTTTATAATTTCATTGTCTTAAAACGTTAAATCAAATTTCTCATTTTTTCGGCATTTTTTTTTTTTTTTTAGACAAAACAAGATATTAAGGAAGAAAGAAAGAAATGTTTTAGTGTTTTACTTAAATTAGATTTGTTGAAAATATTTTTAAACGATTGATCAAATTTTTAATAAAAATTACGAGTAACGAGAAAAAAAAAAATTAAACATTTTGTATTCAAATAACTGTAAACTAATAGTTAATCATTTAAAGTTTTCAAATGGTGGTGCGATTTATCTAAAAATTCTTCGCTGAATTTTACTAAATAATAAATTACAACAAAGCATAAATTCTGTTCTACAACTGTGGCTATAAAAAAAAAGTAAAAGAAAAAAAAAGTAAAAAGGAAGCGAATTGCACGCGTTTAAATAAAACGCAAATGACACGACCGGGGCAAAAGATATGGACACATAGCGGAACAAATCTTTGTCGAGTTTGTAACAGTGTAACCACCGGCAACAAGGTTACGCCTGCAAATTTACAGTTATGTCGGCCCATAAGAACGTTTCATTCCGCGTTTACTCTTTTACTGTTCTTAATTATCATGACGACAACGAGGAACATCTCATGAAGAACGCGAGTCACTTGTCATCAATTCATGAAATTATAAAAAGTATTTAACAATTTTGCATATCACCAGACTTAACGAGATATTCAATTCATTTCTATCTATTTAAATGCATTCAAATCAAATCAAACAAAACAAACAAAATCTATTAAAATTAAATACATTGTTAAGTGTTATATAAAAAGATCTATCCATAAAAATATTTATAAAATATGCAATGATTTAACCTAATGTAACATTATTAATTACGTTATTAAAATTTTTTTGGTCATTAAATATAAATTATATATTTAGATACAAATAAAATTTGAATGCATTGACGAATTTAATAATTTTGTTTAAAAGTGTCTAAGGTAAAAATATATTTTCTATATGTTACTTTAAATTAAATTTATTAAAAATATTTAATGAAAGAACATAATAATAATAATATTTTTATTAAGCTCTATTGCCAAGAATAAAAAATAATTTACAATCTCGTAATAACAATTTTAAATTATCCTATTAATTCATTCTTTTCATTTATTCGTGATTAATAAAAACTCTTAGAAATGTCTTTAAAAAAGAATGTAATGTGAATAAACATAAATAATTTTTTAAATTCAAGTACTTTATACAGTAAAATCACTTACCTTGAACTGTTCTCCGTTACGTTGGTCGTATCAGAATGTCGTTGACTGTTCGGAGTGACTACGATCACTACAGTCTCTGTACGGTACGGCTTCCCGATTTACCCCCAACTTGGTATCTGCATACCGTTCGGTTGTCACGGCTGGAACAGTGCTTTAAACCCTTCTTCCCTCCCCACCCTTTTTCAACAAAGCTTTAAACTTATGGCGTAAAAAAGAAAAAGAAACAAATAAATCTCAATAGAGTTCGTAATTTTTTCGTAAACTCGCAATTGTATCTTTTAAAAAAAAAAAAAGAAAAACTATATATATATTCTAATTATATTTTTAAATTATTGTCAACAAATGAAACTTGTTTTTTTTTTACAACCCTTCGAAATCGATTTATTTCTAACGTTGTTACTTGTCCACTGACAAAATAATAATCGGTTTGATCGAATAAAGTAATTGTTTTTTATATTAAGCTCAAGATTTTCCAACCCACTTACGTATATTGTTATTTTTATTATATATGCATATTTATTAATAATATTATTATTGTTATTATTATTAGTAGTAATAGTATTATTATAAAGTGGATTATTTTTACAAGTGGAACTATTTAAAAAAAATTACGCAAAGATTTCTACCCCATAAATACATGGAAGTGCACTCACACGTGTGCACACACGTACACACATTAGTGCATATTCTATTTTTATTAAAATAATATATAGAATGATAGATTTATTTATTTACAGCTTGTTAGTCCAGTAAATGGACTTAAGTTTACAAAATAGACTAAATATAAACTTTATATAAAGTATTTAACAATTTTTGATTATTTTTGACTAAATTAAAATGTGTTAGTTCAGCCTACTAAACTAATACTTTAGTTCATAGTAATGTAAGTAAACCAGTGATTCTCCATCACTGTGCCGCGAAATGTTTCTAACAATATTATTAATATTACGTATATATTATCAAATTTACGATATTTTTAATTTATTATTTTATATTTGTTTTATAATAATTTAAAAATTTTTAATTATTCAGTGAGAAAATAAAGATTGGAAACACTGTTCTAACAACATGCTTAAGCACCAACTAATCATAAGCACGAATGAAGATAGTTCTTACTTAGCTCACAACTTTTAGTTCATATTTTGTCCATAGTTGGCGCTGAAGTTGCATACTCTTCGCGTAAATGTAGTGTATAACCTTAATATAGTTCACGTTTAAAATCGATCATTTGTCGACTTTCTTGTATCTACACGATCATTGCTATATTTGAATTGAAATAAGTTTTTAGTTGTCTGTGATAATTGTTTATTTTATTAGTAAAGACATATTAAATAATTCAAACAAATATGGAAAACGAAAAGAATACTATGCTTGCTATCCTGCAGTTTCTTAAGAAATATAACTTGAAGGTAAATTAATGATTTATTTGAATAAGTAAATATATAACCTCAATGTCTGTGTAAACATTCATGATAAAATTGATGTCTGGATATATTTCTTTGATTTTCTTATTTAGGGAACCGAAGAATTATTTAGGAAAGAAGCAAATCTAACAGATGTAACTGCAGATGAAACTGAACAAACAGATTCAGAAGTAAGCAGTGTTCTGTCAGCTTACAAAAGCGAAGGTGATCCTGCACTATATGAAAAAGCATACAGTGAATTAAAGAAATTTGTGGAAAGTTCTTTAGATATATACAAGGTAAGATAATAAGTCAAAAAAACTTATAAATGTTAATACTTTCTTTCAAAAATATTCATATTTTCATTGATGATTGAATTTCATGATTTCATTGATTCATATTTTGTCATTGATGTTTAGCACGAGTTGGGTACGATATTGTATCCAGTATTGGTACATATGTATCTAGAACTAGTATATAATAATCATTCGGAAGAAGCTAAACAATTAATAGCAAAGTTTGGAGCAAATTTAGAAGAATATTGTCAAGCTGATTTAAAAAAGCTTTCGAATGTTACTAAACGGGAACAAATGGCAGGCAATGAATTGACTGATACATTCAAGTACGTAGTTTAGTTTGCGATATACATGTCCACATTTTTAAAAATAATTGTTTCATACAATTAATGCATTTTTATAGATCTAATCAATTTATTATAAGAATGTCGAGGGATACTTTATCGATATTAAAACGACATTTGCAAGAAAAAAAGCACAGCGTGTTGTTGAATATTATACAAGAGCATTTGTATTTTGATATGTACGAAGGAGTTGCTCGTAATAAACAACAAATTGAAGCTACTTCAGGTGCTGTTGTGGGTGAAGCGACAAGGCAAGGTATTGTATCTCTTTATGAAAATTAATTAGTATTAATGAGTTTTGTAATGCAGTCATATTTATGAGTTATATTCTTTACAGATAATAAAACGAAAGTTTATTATGGCCTTTTAAAGGAACCAGATATTCAATGTGTTCCACCAGCCGAAGAAGAAGAGGATGATGTAGTTGGTGCAGATGGAGACAAACCAAAAAAGAAAAAAGCTAAAAAAGATCCCCTATTTTCAAAAAAGACCAAATCAGATCCTAATGCACCATCTGTGGGTAGAATGCCATTACCTAATTTGTAAGTTGGATATATTTATATGTTAAGATAAATTTGATTTTTAAAATCATATTACTAATTCTATTATTTTCATTTAGAAAAGATGTAGATAAAATGGAAAAAGTTAAAGCAATGAGAGAAGCATCTAAAAGAGTTGTTCTTGGTCCTGACACATTGCCTTCTATTTGCTTTTACACGTTACTTAATACTGTACATACGTAAGTATAAAACTATATACATTAATAAAACAAATTTGTATGATTTTATAATTAATAAATGTATGTTAAATTTTATATAGCGTAACAGCAGCTGAAATATCAGAAGATTCAAGTTTATTAGCTGTTGGGTTCAGTGATTCTACTATTAAAGTATGGAGTTTAGTTCCACAAAAATTAAGACTTATGAAATCTGGTGAACAATTACAAGATATTGATAGAGAAGCAGGTATTTTAATGAAATATTTTTTTGAAATTTATATCTTTCATTTAGATACATATATACATGATTTTTTGCATTCGCGTTATAGATGATGTATTAGTCAGAATGATGGATGACAGAACAGCAGAAATAACGAGATCGTTGTATGGACATAGCGGACCAATATACAATCTCTCCTTTAGTCCAGATAGAAGTCTTTTACTTTCATGTTCAGAAGATGCTACAGGTAAAAAATATGATTAACTCTTCTATACTTTTTTCTTACAATTAGTATATTATTCTATAAAGATTGTATTTATTAAATTTCAGTGAGATTATGGTCACTCCATACATGGACATGCGTAGTTTGTTACAAAGGCCATTTATTTCCTGTATGGTGTACAAAATTTTCACCTCATGGTTATTATTTTGCAACAGCCTCTCATGATAAAACAGCTAGACTTTGGGCAACCGATTGTCATCAGCCTCTTAGAATATTTGCTGGCCATCACTCCGACGTTGATGTAAGTTACATTAATTTAAAGAAAAAAATTCAAAAGAAATTTTAGCATTTTTTCTTTTTCTTTAAATAGATAATAATGATTTTATAGATCGTGCAATTTCATCCTAATTCAAATTACATTGCAACCGGCTCCAGCGATATGACCGTGAGATTATGGGATTGTGTAAACGGTAGTCAAGTAAGATTAATGACCGGTCATAAAGCTCCAATATATTCTCTTGCTTTTTCGGCCGAAGGTCGATTCTTAGCATCGGCTGGTGCGGATAATCGTGTGCTGGTATGGGATTTAGCACATGGTCATCTTGTGGCTGCTTTATCTAACCACACAGGTTCCATACATTGTTTATCTTTCAGTAGAGATGGAAATATATTAGTTTCGGGTAAGTTGGTATAATTTTCTTTAACGAAACAACTTCTATAGTATTCTTCTTCTTTGAATTAATTAAATTAATATCTTTTTACTTGATAATAGGTTCCTTGGATTGTACTATAATATTATGGGATTTTACAAAGTTAGCAGAAGAAATGAGCTTGGAAGATGTTAACGTCTCACATAATCCTGATGTAAAAACCAATGCTGAAGCTTATTTATTGCGAACATTTCCGACAAAAAATTCTCCAGTTTTAGCTTTACATTTTTCTAGAAGAAATTTACTATTAGGAGTTGGAATGTTCGATTCTACGTGACCCCTTTTTTCATCATCTACTCCTACCCTAGTTCATTCAATGTATTAAATCATCATGCACAACAAATGCCTCATTATTGTAATAGAACAATCATTGTTAATAAAAATTTTGTACTTTTTATGATCTCATGTTTTCGTATTAATAAACACGATGCATCTCGATCGATACTCGAGATATATCTGTATCTATTTATCCTTTGCACCAATTTTATGCTCAAACTGCAGTTTGGTGCAGTTAAAAATTGCGATATAAGTTATTGGTTATAGAGGGGGCTCTATTCTCGAAATCTTTTCGAAAGCATTTACTCTTGTGTGTGTATCCACGAAAAGGAGCAAGAAAACTATTATGTCGAGCAGAATTGAAAGTGAAATGTTCGTAGCCTGCGCCGAGTAGTTTCCTGTCTGTCTAGTTTTTATTTGGGTGTGTCCCTGGCGAAAGTGTGCTGTGCATTTAACAATCTAAACGATGGGGGAGAATAATGCGAGGTTAGGTGAGTTTACGGATCCATTTATTTTCCCTGTATTAAATTATTTTACTCATTTATTTATTTAATTTGTCATGATTTAATTTTAATATTATTAATTTTAATTATATTTATATATAGAAAATTATGAAATGCTTAAGGCGTTGTACGACTTCGAGGCTACTTTCGCCAAAACTCTTAGCTTTCGTGAAGGGGATCATTTTATATTACATCAAACAAATACTAAGCAAAGAAATTGGTGGCAAGTAGTGAATAGTAAAGCTCAGGTTGGATATATTCCATCCAATTATGTCACTACCAAAAAGGTATGTCAAGTCATGCTCGAATGTACTTTCAAATTCTTCTTTAATCACGCGCTGATCATCAGGTACAGCCACAATTTTTAATCGACTTCTTGGACGGATCTATATTGACTCTACAATCAGAAATTAATAAAAGCGGTGATACGCATAAGCAGGATTTGTTATGTAATTTGTTGGCGAGAAGAAAACAAATAGTTTTAAATAAGAAACAACTTGGACCGAGTCACAAGAGACAAGCACCATTGGCTCCTGACTTTGGAAATACTACACCGACCAAAGAAACTATTCCTCCTGCTGTCTGTCCTAATTCAGATGGAGATGTCAGACTTATACAGAGTAATACTTCTTATGTAACTGCGCAAACTACTCTCCATGGTAATTCTGATCAAGGAGAAGTATATAATACCCAGTGTAGACGTCAATCTGCAACTGAACAACGTAGACAATCTTTCCCTCGTCAGTCTAGTTCAGAGACGGTTCAAAAAGCTTATCCTACTACGCCAGAAGTACATAAGAGTCCTTCGCAGACTAGTGCAAGAACGTCTCCTAATGGTTCGCCTGTTAAAAGTAATTCATTGTGTAATATAAATTCCAAAACGGCTTATCAATTACTCGACAAAGTTCGTCGAAATACTCAATTAAGTTATGAAATGTCTAAAGTGGCGGTCATTGTTGTTGTGAACGAGTTACAGCATCTGCTACCTGATAGTGTTAATCATTATTTTGAAGCATTATTGCATCAATTAGAGACACCATTAACGGTATCAAAAATGAATATCGAAGAAACATATGATGCAAGTAGACTAAAAATTATTTTTACCGAACTCACTACTCGCAAAGAAGATTCTCAGCAAAGAAATTGGATGCTTTATGAGGATGAATCTGTTATAGTAGAAAACATCACTGAGCTTACATCCATATTGGTATTATCTTTGTAGATAAAATTTCTTGAAATATTTTCAATTAATATAATTAAATATTTATATATATATATGTAATAATTTTCTTATCATAGACAAATGCAGATGCAAATGTTTCGAGATACATCTTAAAACAAGATCAATACGACGGTGTTAATGTATTAATTCAGTATTATCAAATGGAGCCAAGATGGACTATAAGACAATTATTGTTGCAATCGTTTGGTGTAATGTGTAGTTTAGATTCTATTATTTTAACTATTATGTTAAACAGCATATTACCAATGGAATTAGCAAGGTAACATAGTTTTGCATAGTTTAATGTCACATATGCAAAACCAGAAAGTTTTTTTTCTAAATTTGTTTAGAGATATGAGGAGTAATCCAAGAAATGTACAGAAATTAAATTATTCTTCATTGCTGCTTAGTATGATTTTTTCAATGGGTGAACCAATGCCAGTTACACATTGGGGTGAGTAAAGTAGGTAGTACATTACATTTGCTGAAATACAACATTAATATGTACATTAATTTCATGATTATCACATTATGAAAATGATTGTAGAACAACTAGGATCTGATTTCGTCTCGTTCCTTTTGGATTTAATAGAAAATCCACCGGATTCTGATTTAGAAGATCAGATTCCTGATTTATTCGTCAATTTAATATTATCATATAATCTGCAATTTACGAATTCGGAAAATTCAGTAATAAGTGCATTAAAAGAGAGAACGGTAGCAAAAATTTTTACTGAAAAAATCCTGTTCCTTTTCAACAGAGAAGGTAATTTATTTTTATAAATTTTTATAGATGAAAAAAATATGAAAGTTATTTTTTAATATTATTGCAATATATTACAGAGGATCCAGTAAGAATATTTGATCACGAACCGCAGCCTCCTCATTCTGTATTGAAATTATTTATCGATTTGTTTAATAACGACTATACGGCAGGTCTTTTCTATACTAATGATGTAAAAGTCTTGATTGAAATTATTTTGAGGCAACTTTTTGATATGTATCCTGGCGATAAGGTAAAGATTATTTTAAAGTACATAGTACAATATTTATATTGAAATTTACTAAATTAAAAATTAATGTTATATAGCGAAGACAATATTTAGAATTGTGTCGCAGAGTATTACGTACTTCAAGTTATAATGAACATCGGCATCAATCGGAAGATCTTTTAAAATGTTTTACAAGGTAAATAAGAGGTATATAATATATACCACAAATGGTCTATATTATTTTTGTTACTTTTAAAAACATAGGATATTTTGCGAGGAAACACCTGAGAGTCAAGAGGACCAACAATTGGTACGTGAAATCAGCAACGAGTTTCCACATTTATTTAAAATGTGACCCTTACTTTCATCCTCCGATAATAAAGACTTGGAGGAAGATGATTTACAAACTTTGGTATGAAGCACAAAACTAGAAAGTAGAATTAAGCAGATATATGCTCAACTTTCTGGTGAGAAATCTTCCTTATTTTTTATAACTCGCCTTCTAATATACATATATTATATATTTTTTTTGCTCTTAAAAAAAAAAAGAAACAAAAAAAGAAGAAATCACTATATCTATAACGAGATGCACACTACATGAAATAATCTTGATAAGATATTCTATTTGCCGAGTTAATATCTTTTCTTAGCTCTATATTCTCGATAGGAAAAGTGTTACCTGCTAATAGCGACAGATATGTGATTACATGTTACCAAAATGAAGAAAATTATCATACGCGTGTATCTAACTATACTACGTATATATCATACGTTTAGTGTTATTCGAGAGAAATATCTCATTCCAAATACGAGGACCATGACTATATATTATCGTCCTATTTACCCATTCAGATTTAATATGATTTTAAATCGTTTAAAATAATTAGATATAATAATAATCCTATCGCAAAGGTTTATTTACGAATTTGTTGCATTTTTGGAACTTTTAATGATATTATTATGAAGAAAAGCAAAAAAAGACGAACAATTTAGTCTTTAATATAGTTATATATCTTCGTGTTAAGCATAATCTAGTCGAAGACTATATATATTATATATATATATTATATATATATATTATATATTTATTGGAATAGAACTTTTATCATCACGTTTCTTACCTTTACGTGCTATATTCTTTGGTGAGATCTATTTCGATAGAATTGAACATTTAAAATGCAAGTTTACGTGGATACTTCTCTGTGCCACTTATAGTTATCGAATCTCCTAGTCTATCGCTAGTAACTATATTTTTTTAACAGTATAGTATTATATTATGTTTACACGACTATTAGACAAATTTAAATTAAGCAAAACTATTTGCAACTAAAGAGATGCAGTTAAAATGATATTATAATTAACATGAAAATGTTGAACGAATAAAAAGATTTAGGTGATGTATATTTATCATCTATTATAAAATCCTATCCATTTGTTCTTTTCTATTTTTTTTTTTTTTATTTTAGGAGTAAAAGATTAAGAAAAGAAAAATATTAGACAAATTTTTTCTCAATGTGTTTTTATTAACAACAATAAATACTGTTTATGGAAAATATAGCAGGCATGACGTCAGTAATGTATAATCAAACGCACAAAAATGTATGTAAATCTGTTGCAAATAAACATGCACGCGCGAGTAACGCATGGTGCACGAATAATAGCAATAGAATTCTCCTCCCAACTTTCGTCTCTAAAATATTATTATGATGTAACACGGCTATGTGTTTCACGTATACTCCATCCTAACGTTTAGTTTATACGCGAGTAATCGTTTATAGCTTTTTTTTTTATTTGTGTGATAAACGCGTGACGTTATTTCTTTTTTTTTTTTTAATTTATTTTCATTTAATTATATTTTTTTATTTTTTTTTTTTGTAAAGAAAAAGAAAACAAAAAAATTCACGGCAGTTAACGCTACCGGACACTTTGAGTCGTGATTATTCTCCTGTCATCATTTCCATAAATTCTGAAACAAAAGTAACATTTGTTAAGGATAATAATGTTTATTTAAACAAAAGTATATATATATGTTATATTGTGAAAACTTTCTAGCAAGATAATAAATAACTTTATGCAGCTGTTACTGCGTATCAGAAAATATAAAAAAAAAGAACATGAATGCCAAGTCTTTGATACTGAAATTGAAATAGTTATATATGTGTACCGATTTTTCTTATAATCGATACATGCCAAATGTATATTATAGTAAACTAAACTTCTCGTTAATTAAGCAATATATATAATATATCATGATCATACGTACCATCGAAATCTACGGTTCCGGAACCATCAGAATCAATTTCTTCGATCATGATATCCAATTCCTCGTCCGTTAATTGATCATCAAGTTCTCTTAAGATTTCACGCAAGCAGGTTGTTGGGATGTATCCGTTACCTGTTACCAAAAATTAAAAAATCACTCATTCATTCAATAAATATATATTATATTAAAAATTATTTTAAATTATAATTTTAATGAATATTTTCATCCCCGAATTCGATCGGTGATATTTTCTTTAAAAAGCTGACTATAAAACGATCTCAACGGCGTTATTGTAGATTTTCTAATATTGCAGTTAGCTATTCCTGTAACGTGTTCCATTTCGTTTCTAGTTAAATTCCCGCGAATTTCTTCTTTCCTATCTCTCTAACGTCTCTCTATCTATTTATCTAACTCTACGTTCTTCTTCTTCTATCACCCCTCAGCCATCCTCCCCCCAGCCACCCCCTCGACCCCTTAAACCTCCTCTTATCTCATTTTACTTCTTATGACTTGGCCGATCTCCAAGGAAAAACGAAAACCATCGGGATCATCCGAGGTATTACGACGTCATAGATCTTTTTACGATATGGAACGTAAATCATTCTGATATGATCGTCTCGTCATCGCTAATTCATGATGAACAAATATTGGTAATAAAAAAAATGGATAAAAAGAAAAAACGAGATTCGTTTTTGGTTCCTACCTTCTTTGTCGTAAAGCCTAAAAGCTTCTCGAAGTTCTTTCTCGAGTGCTTCGGCATCTTCCTCAACGATGAATTTCGCGGCCAAGGTGACGAACTCTTCGAATTCCAAACGTCCCGATTCTAAATACAAAATAGAAAAAAAGAAAAAGAAAAAATCAATAGATCGGATTACTTATTTTCTATTACTTTATTTTATCTTTTATTTTTTTCTCAATTATATAAAAAACAATCCCTTAGGAAGGATCATTGTTAAAATTTGAATTAAATTATTCCCTCTTATGCGCGTGTGTGCATTTTGGTGTTGCATTAATAAGTATAATAGGATATATAGAATAAAAAAGAAAATTGTTTAATACAAAATACACAATTATTTTTAGATAAAAAAAAAATACTAGTATTATTAATATAAATATAAATTAATCCAAATTTCGATATCATATACTTATTGGCCAACGCGTAAGATGTACATCGAAATAATAATAAAATAAAATTCAATTAAAAAAAAAATGTATATATATATATAAATATATAAATTAATTATCTTCAATATATTACTCACTGTCAGCATCAACTTCATCTATAAGTTCATCGAGAGTTTTCTTGTTGAAAGGTTGTCCCATAAGTCGAAGTATATCAGCCACCATGTCGGTGGGAATGCTGCCACTTTTTTCTCTATCGAAGCTGTCGAAAGCTTTGCGAAGGACTATTTTAAAAACAAATAATGAAACACGATTTAGATTTAAAGAAATTTTCGTTGAAAAATTGGATTTGTTAGAAATGTATTTTATTTCCACCATCCCCCCCTCCCTCCCTCCATCTCTCTTTCTCTCTCGTTTTCGTTTTTCGTTTTTCGTTTCTCGTCTTCGGGTTAAAAGCTCGCAGCATCTAAATGTTGACGCAGTGCGCCATCGTTTCTTGCGATTCAAATTTAGATCCGATGTTAATGCCCTTCCTTACCCTCGCGATTTTGGCTCGGAGCTTATTTGGCTTTCTATATCATCGCTCATAGTCGTTTACATCGTTTATTTACTACTGTCTCGAGTAAGAGAGAGAAGATTGAGAGAGAGAGAGAGAGAGAGAGAGAGAGAGAAAAGAAGAACTTTAGCCCTTTTACTTTCTTTCTTTTTCTTTTTTATTTTTTCTTTCTTTTTCTTTACCAACTTAAATCAACGATTTCTTATTTTATTTTTAGATTTGCAAAACCAAAATTACGCGGCGGTCCCATTTTACGAATCGATAAAATAATAATCGATATTAAAAACGAGAACATAAATCTGTATCTATATTTACGAAGAACATAAATCATATTTTACATAGAAAATTTCGAATTCAAACGACGAACGCAATTCTATAGCAACGGGCAGTGACTACGTAACGCGTTATTTAATTTATATCGTTCGTAAACAAACGAATGTGTAACTACTGTCCTTATTTCTAAAAACAAACTGATTACAGAATTGCGAAGCTTTCATAAGTACCGTTTTTAACTTGGTTTTACAGTTGTTGTTTACGATTTTGGCGACGACAAGTGTAGAAAATTTCGAATTCAAACGACGAACGCAATTCTATAGCAACGGGCAGTGACTACGTAACGCGTTATTTAATTTATATCGTTCGTAAACAAGCGAATGTGTAACTACTGTCCTTATTTCTAAAAACAAACTGATTACATATTGGCGAAGCTTTCATAAGTACCGTTTGTCTCTATCATCCAAATTTTCTTTCTACAAGATATCATCAAAAGAAGAAAAAAAGAGAAAAACAAAAATCGAAGTGGGGTTTTAACACAGAAAAAGAAACAATTTGAATTAGAATATAGTGCAGAGAACAATCTTCAGCGAGAGATGAATCGTTTGCTTCAGGATCCAAAGTTATGAGATTCTGCGTATTCTTTTTTTGTTTTTTTCTTTTGGTTTTCAAAAAAAAATTTTCTTTCTTTTTTACTTTTATTTCACACGAGAGGAGGTTGGAAAAAAGAATATTGTTGTGCGGAGTTTATTTTTATCAATACGATAGGATTCGAACGCGAGCAAGGACGACGGGGGACTCTGATCGATCGTCATGCGATATCGTTCAAACGAATGAGAGAGAAAAAGAGAAAGAGAGATATAGAGAGAGAGAGAGAATAGCACCATGCAAGCTAAACTTAGGGACACCCAGCAGCTGCTCCCAATCGAATCGAAGCTCAAATAAACTCCGAGTACCTTTGTCGAGGCACGTTTTAGCAGCGTTAACAGGATGAACTTCGAACGATGGGAAGGAAGGAAGGAAGGAAGGAAGAAGGGATTTTACAAGTACGATTTAGAAATCCTCTAGTTTCTTAAACGTTACTGCCCGGCTTTACCAACTTCTTAAGAGTCACGTGCGTTCATTTTTAGCCTTTGAAATGATGCTGCTAAAGTAAGACGAACGAAATCGGGGTGGGGTGGGACCGAACGTTCAACCCAAAAACGTTTTTAACTGTACGAGACAAAGATATGAAATGTATTACGTTACTCAAGATTTTATCTTACGAAAGTTTATCCCTCTTGTGTCGTGATTATTTTTAATACTTATTTTTTTTACTTTTTTAATCTTTTTTCTTTTCATATTCGAATATAAGAACGCGACAATTAAAATATAAAACGATGACGGAGCTCTGGAATGTTTTTGATATTGTTAATACTGTATTAACAAATGCATAGTTAATTTTTTTCTTTTTTATTTTTTTCCTCAATAAAATTAATATAAATGATTTACGGTATAACTAGGGATCTGGATTTCGTCTCGTTTCCTTTTTTTTTCTTTTTTTTTTGAATTAGAGAAGAAAATCTTCCATCGGATTAAGAGATTTGTTACTGAAAGTTATTTATTTATTTTTAACGTTTCAACTATTCACGATAATTCGAAGTGGGGGAATGTTTTTTCTTCCCCCTCAAATATCCAATTCATTTGTTTCGCATTACGATTGATATGTAAAATGCAAAAATAAAAATTCAATTACGGATATCAATATTTTACATCAATTACATCGCGGCAAACGAAACACAATGAAAAAGTATTTACAGTTAGTTAGAGAGAGTTAGGCTGAACACTAGCGTGAGGGAGAAAAGGGTGACTACGAGACACGAAAGGGGGAGAGGTAAGAGAAGCAACTCTAAATTTAGTCAGGCCACACTGAAAATAAGATGATACATTTTCCGGAACTTTGTCATCCGAGACTCGATCCGTAAAACGTATCTCATGCTTTTATTCAACGAACTAACGAAAGATCTTTTCTCATCTTTTATCAATGTAAAAGATATTTATTAGAAATGAAAAATTGATGTATATATATATATATATGAAACAAGATAATTAATTTGATTAACTTACCAGCAATTTGTTCCGCTGGCAACTCGTCGGCCTGTAAAATAAGAAGAAAAAAAACCATATCGAACGATCAGAAATGTAATCGATTTATTGATCATCGTCGTCGTCTCGCCACGATATGCAACAAAAATTATGCGAGCTGCCAACAACGATGTTTTCTAATTAAATTACGACGACGATATTGAATTTACTTTTAATTCTTTTTTATTTTTTCTATTATTATTATTATTATTATTATTATTATTAATACTATTATTAATATTAATATTAATATTGTGTGCAATCAATCACAATTTTTATTACGTTCAATACAATAATTTGTTATGTTCGTTACGTGCATTGTTACAAAATACGGTATAATTTTTCTGTTTCTTGTTTTTTTCTCCTTTTTGTTTGGTTTATTTTTCTTTTTTGCCAAAAATTCGTGCAAAATTTTTATAACGACACTCGTAAACTTCTTTTTTAAATTTATCAAAATGTTTTTCCGAGTTGTTTTTTCTTTTTTTTGTTTTTCTATTCAAAAATCACGATAACGGATCAAATTTAATTAATAACACTTTGGATAGAGTCGAATAATGAAGAATTTGTTGCGTCGTGGGATTATTCGGACGATTAATCGATTTAAAATTGACGAAAATAATCGATTATTCGATGTCGTTTCCCCGTTCGTACGATTTATTACATTTATTTTTTTTTATCTATTTTTTTTATATATATATTTATTTATGTAGGGCAAATATATTTATAGAAAATCCTAAATTTGTTATTCGGCACAATCGTGATCGGAGAAACGTCTTCGAAAAAAATTCGCCTAAGAAACAATCACGTTTCCAAGACCTCGCACCTCCCGAACATGCTTCATCATATTTTTTCTTTTTTCTTATTTTTTTTTACTCCCGAACAAATTCCCGCGTTTTTTTTCTATTCTTTAACGAAATACGTCTTCTTCGTTTTTCTTTTTCGCGACGCACATTTTCCACTATATTTCTCTCGCGGTAGATAATAAAAATTATTATTTTTTATTTTTTATTTTTCATTTTGTTACAAAATTTCGTGCACTAGAAAGAAAGATAGATAGATAGAAATAGAAAGAAAATATTAAAAAGTAAATAACACTTACACGAAACCAATAGAATAGATAAAACACGTAATTACAAATTGTTCGAACAAACATGCCAATAGTATAATGAAAAGAAGAAATTAGAAATAATGTGTTATACGAAAAAGTGTTTTTATTTTTCTTTTTTTTTCTTGCATGTGATACGTAAAAAAAAGAAAAAAAAAAAATAGAACAAAATTACATACGAATAACGAAGAGAGTAAAAATACAAAAAGTAAAAGAGAAATAAAGAGTTAAAGAAAGTGAGAGAGAGAAAGAATGTGAGAGAGAGAGAGAGAGAGAGGTAGTACAATTAAAAAATATAATAAATAAAAGATAGAATATAGATAGACAATAGGAAAACGTGTATGTTACCAGGGCGACGACTTACGATATCATCGATTGAACATACCATGATGGCGACGCGGATTTTTTCGTTCTTTTTATTTTTTATATATATATATCTTTTATATATATATATGCAGTGTTATATATTATATATACGTTTGTACGTATATATCAGGCTCGATATTATTATAATAATGATCGACACAATCAGTGATATTGATCGAACGCTTGGATTTACGGTCACTCGATTATAATATATGGAACGTTTGAAGAATAATTATTATTATTATTATTGTTAATATACGATTTAAAAAAAAATCGATATTAAAATAATCAGTGAGAAAGTGATTCTTATATTTGTTATCTTTTTCTGTTTCTTTTTTGTTTCGTGTTACGAACAACGAGAGAAAATCTCGTTAACGAGAGTAAACGGTCGGATAGATTAGAAGACGAAGTCAAATAGTTTACGATGGAACCACAATGGATGTAATGATAATTAATTAGAAAAAAAAAATAAAATAAAAGAGAGAGATAAAATGAAAATACAAAAAAAAAAAGAAAAAGAAGAAAACTGTGTAATCCCAAAAAGTCGATGTACGATTGTTATTTATCTACTTTTTATTATTATTATTTTTCGTTTGATAAGTTATTATTTTATTTTTATATATATATATATTTTTATTTTTTCGACTCGAGCCTAACGGACGAGCTTAAAGCTTAACGAACACTGTCAAGAGAAGCGAGAACTGCCGCGGTAATATTCGAATGATCCGATATAGCGGTTGCGTACCGGTTCCGGACCGCGCCCCGCAACTTCCAACCAATCAAAAGCTTTTATCTTTTGTAGGGGGGCCTTAGGAGCTTTCGGAAGGGCGCTTGCGCTATTTCGGGGATCTGATACGACCACTTGGCATTTTCCTCCTCGTTTCCAGGACTCTCTCCCCCACCCACTCCCCTCTCATACTCTCTCTCTCTCTCTCTCTTTTTTTCTTTTTCTTTCTTATTTTTATTATATATATATTTTTTTTTCGTTCTTATTTCTTTCTTTTTTAATCCTCGTTCGAGGAAAAATTGTTGTTTCTTCTTCTTCTTGCGTGTGTGTGTTCTTTTTTTTTTTTAGTTGCTTTCGTCAACTCGGTTTTATCGTTCTTTTTGTCTTTTCTTTTTATATTTCGAAAGTCGAATTGCATTTGAATCCTTTTTTTTAAAAAGAATCAATGAACGGTAGTACGAATAAATGAATGGAACGGTTATGATCGGAATTTTTGATTTCTCCGTTAGTTATTTTATGTTTTACGCGTGACCGTGATCTTTCGAGGAAGTAAATTGGTTTTTTTTTTTTTTTTATCGGAAATCAAATGAATATTCTTCGTTACGAAAATAGATAATCAGAATTTCTCTAATTCAGAGTGTAAGCGACAGTAAAATGTAGAAATTGTGTATGGTGCCCGATGATGCACTCAAGTTCGAGAGTTTGTTGCTTGGAGAGAAGACAAACATTTTTCTTTTACGACGATACGCTATTATCTTTATTGGAATGATTCTTTTTTTTCCGTTTTATTTATTTTTTTATAACTTAATGTCGCAATTCGAAGACGTGATCTTATTGTTGCATCGGTTTAATTCGAGTAAGAAATATTTGTAAAAATAGATAAGACGACCGTTGTTTTTCGACATTGCTCAAGTACGCATTATGCCTGAACGTAGAACAAACCACACAACATCAGGCGCCGTGATGTTTTCAAATATAGCTATTATTTTCCTATTTAACTTGTTTTGCCAGGATTTTCTTTAGGATTCCTTGCCAGGTAGTCGTCAGTCTTTTTCTGAATCATTTTCACAATGTCGACGTTGTAATGATGCGAAGAAGTAAATTGATTATAATGTTTACTAGTGTTAGAATAAGATATTGCATTGGATTTTATCTATGGCATCGTGGATGTTTAAATCGTTAATAGTACACGAACTCTATTTTTAAATAATTTTAATCTAATTCAGTTGAATTTCTATTTTCTCATTGACTAAATCGAACAGCATGTAAGTTTTGACCGTTACTTAAATGTATCCGAAACGTGGGCAAGTAAATTCTTGAGATGTTTACGTACACCGTTGTTGATTTGAAATGGTCCATTGATTTATGAATGTGTGATAAACAACAAAGCAAACAAGTTGCTCACTCGTAAATCCTGCATTTAACTAAGTTGAATCAATGTATTTGGACAATATCCAAGGTATATACTTCTTAATGATATTACGAGTAGTCTTACGGGTATCCTAAAAAAATGATTCATCAGTATGGTGAAAAGATTCGTTTAATGTTATAATAATGAAATGAAATCGACTACAATGGGAGTATGAAAATTTTATATTGAAAAATATCCTTGATACGTCACGTGCCAACTTTGAAACTGATACCTGGCCAAGTGTTTCAAGTTACCATTTTATCGTCCATCCATCTTATAATAAGCTATAGTCTTTGGAAAGTTTATGCAAATGGATTTCCCAAGATTGCGTGAGAAGACTTGACATGGCAATATAGTCAAACCAACTAACTGAGATTTATTCCTGTCAGATTCGTAAGCAATGCGAATACTTTACTCGAAAGACGGGGAATTTCTTGATTTATAATCTTTAATTTACACTAATGATGGACACTTCGTACTCTTAAATTACTCATTTAAATTAATATAATTATTATATTCTTTCCTTTCTTTTTTAGGTATAATTGAAATTAATTTTTAAATGAGAGTAAAAAAAAGTGTTTCAGACGCATATTGTCGCGCGTTTAAAATAAATTTGTAATATTTTTATTAGAAAAAAAAAATACTAATTTAAATTAAATATCATATTTTCTCATTTTTCAAGACATAATTGTAGCCAATTGTTATAAATAAATGTTTAATAGTATTGTACTTTTACAGTTTAGGCGTTATAAAAATTATCACGTACGAGAGATACTAATTTAAATGAAACATTATTATTTTTTCTTTTTATTTTTATTTCTTTTTTTTTTTTTTAAAAACAATCTAGGCCAATTATTAAACCGACGAACACGTTGCTACAGAGAAATTTTTATTTTGTTTTTTCTTTTTCTTTTTGTTTTCTCGTAGAAGAAGTAGAGTACTGTTGCGCGTCAAACATTTTTAGTATTTTTATCACAAACGGGTAAACATTGGGCTTACGATTTAAACGAAAGCATACGTGTCCAGACTTTAGTTCGTTGGTGGATAACTTATTGGCCATTTGCCCATTTTAAACGGGAGACGTATAAAACTTCAGACAGGTCTACGTTGGTCCATGTGTATGTATACATATAAACCGGGTACGATATCTTCTCGTTTTTCTACGACTCGTAAAATACATTACGTTTTGTGCTAAGCACAGCACGAAGAAGGCTTGCTTGCTGCTTCGTCATTTTGAATTATTTCAACGATTATGGATAATCGTTCCGTACGAATACGTAAGTTGTTAAAGTTCTAATAATTCTCAGGCAAGATGAAATCTCTTACATATATGTATATATACGAGAGAATTTTATCACGATTATGAAATATTTCCATATATTATTTAAATCTAATTCGTCAATGTATCCCATTTTAATCCTAATTTTAATTCATTCATTTCTATGATTTAATTATAGATAATAACACGTTTATTACCTATGTACAATAGTTTTTTTATATAACAAAGATTTTATAAAATGGGTGACATATTTTTACAAAACAAATGAACGTGGTGGAATTATTAAATTATTATTATTATTATTATTATTATTATTATTGAGAACCTGTAGATAACAATGCTAACAATGCACTAGTTGCACCAACGGAAAGTATATAATTTACTGCTGGAGAAAATGCTCTTAAGATGTAAAATGAAGACACTATGACAAAGGCGAGGAATAAAGCGTTATTGTAGAAAATAGAAAAGGTTGTTGCTTCGTAATCAGCGACTTCATTTTTCTTCCACAAAATTCTAAAAAGAAAAAAAAACAATATAAATAATAATGTGTATTCATTTTATTAGAAATAATAATATTTAGTATTAGAATTATAAACCAATTTAATACCTTTCATCTTTTTCCTTTTTACTCATTTTCTTATCTTCTGCAAGCTTGCGATTCATTTCCTTGGTAACTGCATCTTCTCTTTTTACTGCAATCTTTATCGTAAAATATGATTTTAGTACACAAGGGAATTTAAAATTAATTAAAAAATATAATATGTAATTTTAACATACTTTATGTTTGAGAATGAATTTGGTATTCTTATAAGCAAGTGCAAGAGTATAAGTGCTTATTAAAGTAACAAATACGAAAGAAACCAAATTGGCATATAGATCAATCATATGAATCCTCCAGAATAGCCCTGTAATAAATAAATAATCGATTAGATCAAATGATTAACAAACAAAATAAAATTGGAGGTTAATTTCCAAAACGTTTCAACCATAATAAATACCTTTGATAAAACGTAAAACCATGAAATAAGATCAACTTAAAATAAAAAGTAAAGTTTCAATCCGTTGAAACATAACACTTAAAAATAATAAATATTGTAGAAAATGATTGTGTACTTACAAATTGGTATCGCAGATACTATAAGTGCATTACCATAAAATAATGCCGAAGATTTGGTAGAAACATTTCGAGAAAAATCCTGAAGTAATAGTTCTTCCTCTTTGGTAAATGCTTTTGATTTTCCTGACATTTTGAATGATTTTTTAATAGAAAACAACTGAATTGACACACGAAAGCTGTTCGTAAGAAAACGAAGTAACCTTCTGTTAAAAGTCTAATTCGGCGCATGCGCAGTAACGTTATAAGTGTGGCGCGTGTGACGACGTGTCAAACGAAACGTCACTTCAGTTGGATATGCAAGCGGTGCACTCTGGCGGAGTTTGTTAAAACTTAGCCGTCACGTGAGCATCAATGGAGGCAAGATTCAATTTTTTTTCTTACGACTAAACAAGCAACTAAAAAACTTTTTCTTTTTTGATTTATGCACATATCTACAAACATATTGTCTAATTATTAATTTTATCGTATAGTTATTATAAAGTTTTATTTATTACTTTTTAATTATCAATTAAATATAATTATTTTTGTAGGTAATGTAAAAATTGGCAAGACTTTGAAAACGTTGTTTGCTTTATTGTATATTCCTTTTGTCCTCGTAGTAGGTACATTTTAGCATCTAAAATGCTCATTCACAATCCACTAAATTTCTCGCACAGAGTTGCTCTTATCCTTTGTATTTTTCTCCCTTCTATTTCTGTGAATTTTTTTCTTTTTATATTCTTATTATTCGTGTTTTATTTTTTTATTTTCTTTTTTATTTATTTATTTATTTATTCTATCCTACTCGTACATTCGCTCTTCTTCTCTCATTCATAGATAAATAAATTATAGGCTAATATTTACAATATCTTAATAATTTCTTTCTCTTACTTAATAGTCCTTTGTCACTTAATAGAGATGTATCTTGTAAAGAATCTAGAAATATTGAGCTTGGTCTGGTTGATATACTTAATGTATTTGTCATTTTGCTTGTGAATCGCGTACAATGTGTAGATATTATGTATTACACATAAACGTGTACTTTTTTTTGTTTATTCTTTTTGTTTCTTTTAAATTATTTCAAACTTTTACGTCGTAATTATCGAATACGTCTATTCATTTTTGGTGCAGCTTTTAAAATGTTTCATCGTGAACTAGAACGAAAAATCTGAACAAATCATTTTGGCATCATATAAACGTAAAAATTGATGAAAGTATTCACAACGCTATTTAATTTTTTATTATTTTTTCTTTTGTTGTTTTTTTTTGTTTAATACGAGATTCGAGCGATTAATAATTATTAATTATTTATTTTTTCTTTACCATAAATCGATGAATAAAATCGCGACTATAGTACGATTAAAATAAAGATACTAGAAAAATATTTGAACGCATTATAATTGTAAATTTCCGATAGAATATTTCATAGAATATTTCGTTCCATAAATATATATATATATATATATATAAAACTTTATCGAGTATTTTTTTGTTTTTCTTTTTTCTTTCAAATAAAATTAACAACAACGTGAATTATTATTTTTATGATGAATTATTAATTAATATGAGACCGACGAGTATCTTAAAGACTTATCGTAATGACTAACAACCACTTGAAGTAAATCCTTGGCCGAGAATAATATAATTATTATTGATATTCGACAATCGTTACGTGTAATTTCTTCGAAAGTGACAATTTGAATTTGCAAGAGAAGGATTTTCAAATGAATTTCCAATGAAATTAGAAAGAAGAAGAAGAAGAAGAAGAGACGTGTAATGATCACTTGTAAAAAAAAAAAAAGAAAAGAAAAGGGAAAAAAAACCTAAAAGAAGAAAAACCACGCGTACAAGTAAAAAGATTGAAATTCATAATTCAAGGATAGAAAATAAAGAGGCATTGTGTGTTCACGAAAGTTGTACGTACTTTTGGATTCGCATTTGAAATTAGAATCCTTTCTGTAGAAAACGAGCGACTATCCTGCAATTCTCCCCCCCCCCTCTCTCTCTCCTCTCTCTCTCTCTCTCCGTTTCTTTTTTCTTCCTCTCCTCACAGATACACGTTAATTCTTAACCTTGAACTCGAATCAAGGAGAACTACATCATAGTCTCGCTACGACTAGTCAAACTATCAAAGTCTAACTGCAAGTAAGGGCAATCGTTTTCACAAAAAGCTGCACTACCGGCCGCTGCTGCACTTCTCCAATTGTGGGTGCGCATCGTATTCGTTAAATAACAGAATACTTCTAGGAGCTCGTTAATGCGCTAGGAACCAGGGCTAGCATTTTCGCTACTTCTCTGTCTTGCCTCGAGCTCTTTGGCAAGCATCGTAGCTTCCCAATCGTTGGCACATTCACTTTTGGTATCATCATCGTCGGTATCGCTAGCAGCTCGAGCAACACCATTACCACCATCACCACCACGTGCACCACCATCACCATCACCACCTTCGTCATTTTCTGATTTGCTACTTTCGCTATTGGATTCCAAATCTATTACTACTTCGTCTCTCCACAAACTTTGCGGAACTATCGATCTCGGTAATTCCTGTAATTCTAAAGTTTCTTCCTCGGAATGTTCTTCCCAAGATTTTCTATTGTGCATGGATTCCCCGGTCGGCGAAGGTCGTCCATAAGCTCGAGAACGAGTCGTTAAAACTGTATCCACCGAACCATCTCTCATAAATGGATGATCCTCCCCGTCATCGTCGTCATCATCGTCGTTTTCGTCGTCGTCGTCTTCATCGTCATCGTCATCGTTGTTGTCATCGTCATCGTCGTCATCCTTATTCTCATTATCGTCATCCAAATCTTCCTCGAACGAGGTATCGTGAGCCGTACTGTCATCCCCAATACCCATACCCATTGCCTCGTCATTTTTTCTTCTTTCATTTTCTTCCAATTCTTGTATCCTAGATTGAAGTTGGGATATTATTTCGTCCCGCTTGTGAATCTCTAATTCCAGGGAGACGAATTTACTTTGTATGTCTTCCTAAAAATATTAAACACAATTTTTTTGTTTTTTTTTTTAAATTTAATTTAATTCGTTACAATTTATTTCGAGAGAAAAAAAAACGTATATACGATATACTTACCAAACGTGTTTGTATAACTTCTCTAATACCGGACACGAATTCTCCAAGATATTCGTCCTCCCGTTTTCTAGTTGCCATTTGCAGAAGATCCCTACTGCCAAGAGGACGGAAAGTTATTTTATTGGGCGGTGACAGCGAGGCCTGTTCCCGAGTTTCGGACAACTGATCCCCGAGAGGATAACTTCCTGGGGGGCTTTGCTCGGACGGCGGACTTTGTAAAGTATATTTATTAAAGGTTACACTTTTAGATAATTTCGTATGTCTAGCGGCATAACCCTCGATCGTTTGTGCTCTCATTAATCGTCTTAATTCAGCAGTAGCAGCTTCGCGATCTGGTATACTCGTTGCCGAAGTATCCGAACTACCCGTTCTACTACTCGCTGAGAGTTTCTTTAAGATGCTCTTTAAATCTCGCCTCTCTAGTGTCTCGTTTTCTGGGGACAATTGTTCCGCCGGCGTTGATGGACTCTTTTGACCCTGTTTTCATTTTTAAAATATCTCACTTCGTTTATGTAACTTTAGACAAGAATATTGTCTTCTTATTCAACACTAGAACTTTTAAAGTAGTTCAAATAACGAATTATTCATTTTTTCATTTGTGAACTATTGAAATTTTTAACAGTTACTTTTTTTTTATTTTAAATTAACCCTTCGACTGATAACGACGCATATACCTACGCGTTTGTCGATATAAATATAAAATAATAGTAATGTTGTTTTGCGTATTGATTATTCAAATTATATATAAGAAATAAAAACTTTAATTATTAAATATAATTTATTATTAGAATCTGATTAATGATATCAATCAACTGAAACTGTCGTATTAACAATAAAATATTCCATCCCTAGAAAAACATTTCAATTAAAAGTATTGAACACTCAAAGGGTTAAGAAAAATTTCATCGATAGTTCTAGCGTTAAATATTTTTCCGACAAAAAATATTTGATCCATATAATAAAATTCATTCAAATATTACGTACCCTTACTTGATTGAGTTTGGCCAGTTTTCTCACGTATTCGATAGCACAGGCTTCGGAATGGCTACGAGTTAGATTTCCATCGAAAGTAGTGTAATCGGAATTTTCGCCGCAATCCAAGCTAGAACTTCTCACTGCCTTTTCGAGTTCGGCAAGTTTTTGCCTTTCGTTTAATATTTTGAGCTTTTTAACGAACGGTAGGCCACAATATTCAGGGGACAGATCGTCGACGGAAGCGTACATCTTAGTTTGTTGTCTTAGATGTGCAAGACTATGTTGTTGTTTGGTTCGCGGTCTTTTAATCGGTGAACTTCTTTGAGGGGAGTTATCCTTTAACGTAGAAGATGACATCAAAGAAGTTGCGGTGGTTGCAGTAGTAGCAGTCAAGGAAGCATCTTTTAGCATTGCCCAAGGTTTTTTAACGTTGGTAGTACCATTTGACATAACAATGTTATTAGTTGTTGATAAATTGTCTATCGATGTAACGGCTGTTGGAATTTTGGGCATCGCCATAACGTTATTAGAAGATTGGGTTGGTTGTCGTTTATCCAACAAGGATGATACTTTTGGTTATGACATTTTTCTGACGATCTTTTGCTGCTGTTGTTGTTGTTGCTGTTGCGTTTCTTTCGTAACGTCATCCGAAAGATTTTCCGTAACAATCGAATTCTTCGATATTAATAAAGGTTGCTCCTTAATCGTGGATTCCTTTTCCGCTTGAGCTTGTGCCTCTTGTTCGTTTCTAGCTTTTAACAGGAGTACCCTTTGCGTAAACGACAAATTAGGATTGGTCGGGACAAGTGCTTCAGTCGGCGGCGGTTGTTGTTCAGACGCGTGCACTTGTGTCTCCATTAGATTACGTCTCTCCTCTCGTTCTTCTTTCTCTTTGAGTAATTTCAGTCTTGATAGAAGAGGTAATCCAGCACCCAATGGTGATACAGGTGGTTCTTGCATAGTATTTGTTATCATTGGTTCTTGCACGTCTTCCGTCGTCTTATGTCGTTGTCTCTTCATTGAACAATACGGTGTTTTAGATGTCAATGGTTGCAATTCTAGACTCTCTTCCGGTCTAGTATTACGTCTACTTTTTCTTAAAACGTTTTTCCAAACTTTGACGTCGCTCTTCAACTTGTCGACAATTCTTTTACCGGTACTATTGTCAGACGAATCGTGCCCAGGTGACGTTGGTTGTCTAGATGCTCGAGCAACCCTTTGTGCTTCCATCAAACGTTTCCTACCGAGATTTTGTAAAATTTCTTGTGCTTCTGGATAATCTTTCATCGCCGCTAATACGTCCTCGCGCGACAAACTGAATAATTCCGAATAACCAACCGAACGGACGTCAGCTGTTCGCCTGTAATTAAAATATCCCCGTATTTATTTTACATTTAAAAGAGAAAAAAAACGTAACAGTGTAAAATTCTATAATCATTTCGGATAAAAAGAAAAAGAAATCAATATCTTTCATTTTGTTTTGATATTCCAATCGTAGATAATTGTTATTTGAGAAAAAATTAACGTATATTTATTATTTATAACTCACTTATTTAATCCGTCGAGATTGAGTATGCCTATTTCACCAAAAAAGTCACCAGCTTTCATCGTAGTAAGAACTCTTCCAGTTTCGCTGATTACCTCGAGTATACCGTCCGCTATTATGAACATTTCTCTTGCTACTTCACCCTTACGGCATATAGAATCACCGGGTGTGAAGATGTAGGCTTTCATTTTTAACACGAGGTCGTGCAAAAATTCTGGTTGACATTCCTGAAACAGTAGCGTGTGTTTTTTTCTCTTTTTTTCTTTCTTTTCTTCTCTATCTCTTTCTCTTTCTCTTTTTCTTTTGTTTTTTCTTTTCGTCGAACGATAAAATACATCAACAACCAAATATCACGATATAAGAGAGAATAATGATAATTTTATTTCAATCATAATATAATAAAAAAAGTAAATTTAAAACGTTGCATTTATTTGAACATAAGTCAAGTTTTTTACATTTCATACGTTCGTGTAAATATTTTAGCAGGAGTTGTTAATTAAAGGTCATTACGAAATGTGAGAAGACCTCATTGAAATATTCATAGTCGTAATTAAAAGTGACACGCAAATCTGCCAATTACGGTTTAATAATTTCTTTTGCCATTTTTTTGTTCGTTTTCATTTTTTTTTTTTTTTTTTAATATGTAATATTTTTCTCTTTGAACGGTACGAATGAACGCATATATGTGTCAGGCGAATATTATTATTCGAAGATAAATGTATTCGGTAAAAATAATTATCAACGTAATAATCATCAACTGACTCAACTGTACGCATTAGACGAACTTTTTACTTTTAACCTTAAACTATAATGCAAGAGAGAAATTGTATTTATACGCGTATAACAAATAGATCTACATATTACTTACGTGAATTTAATTGAAAACAATTCAAATCGAATTTTATCGAAACGCGTAAATAATATTCTTTTTTCTTTCCAACGAATTGACTTTTATTTGCAAAGAAAATTCGACGTTTCTTTTTTGTTCCCCTGCAGAAATAAACAATTTTTCATGCCAACCCTCGTGTTTTACGTGGGATTATTAATGGTACTCGTAATATGGAAAAAGTATAGCGTACTTCATTCGCGGAGCGTTTCTTTTTTAAATCTAAATTCTTTTTATCATAGCTCTCTCTCTCTCAAAAGAATAAATGAAACGTTCAAATATCATTTTTAAATAAGATAGATTAATAAGATAATTAAAAAGCAAAATATAAACGGAGTGAGAAATAGAAAGAAAAGCATCGAATACGGTGAAATCTATATGTCCATTATAAACTCACGTGGGATAAGAGTAGAAAGAAAAAAAAAAAAGTCAGTTAAGTTACGTTCTTTGAAACGATAGTTTACGAGCCATCTCACGTAGCTTTTTACAATTTCTGGTAGCGTGGTAGCTTTATGAAATTTGCCATAGAACGGAGTTAGAATTTTTAACTCGTATATCCTAGTTGTCAGACATTTCGTCCAGTGCTATCGGAAAAATCGGCAATAAAAGAATTTGCATACCTTTTAAGAGTAAAACGTACGGTGATATTTATAAAGAAAAAGTTGACATTTTGCGGATAATTTTTTTTCTTCATCAAATATATTATCACTCTCTTTCGTAATTTACCTTTAGATCGATACTTTATTATTTTCAGATCGTAAATAAATCATTTTGAAAAGCTTCTAACCGATCCTGTACAATACTCGTTTAAATGTGTAATATATATTTTATTCAATTATATTTATTTTGTAACAAGTATTTCTCAATTGAATGAATGAATGACAAAAAAAAGAAAAATTAAGGAAAAATGAATGAAAACGAAAAAATTCCAACTTTAAATAAAACCACTATGATTTTATACAGACTGCTGGTGGGTTAAAAATGTCTACATGATTTTTTTCAAATCTTTCAACATTATATTCGTTCCTTTTATTTTTTTTCTAAATCATCAAACAAATTTATTAGGAATTCTTAGCTTGTCTTGTTCCTTGCATTATTTTAATTACCATTTTGCTCTTCGATTTTATTTGTGTTACGTAGTAGGGTATTAAAAAATGCACGACGCGTTTGAATGAAAAATGGAAAAGAAAAATAATTAAAAAAAAAAAAAAAAAGAAAAAGAAAAAGAAAGAAAGAAAGAAATAATAAAATAAAACGAGGTTAAACTTTTAAAAGGAAAAAAGGTGATAGGGGATCGTATCGGTGACTCCTTCTTTTTCTTCTTCTTCTTCTTCTTCTTCTTCTTCTCAGTCGATAAAAACGATTTAATTTTTTATTCTTCCCTTCTTTTCTTTTCCTTTTTATTTTTCTTTTTTTCTTTTATCCTTTTCTTTTTCTATTTCGTTGTAGGTTGTCTATATGAGAGAAAGAGGCGTCGTTGGAAGTGGGTGGCACTCTCGGTGTAATGGAAATTCTTCGGATATTATTTTCACGATGACGGCCGCGTTGCCAATAGTCCTCTCGATCTAACGTTTTCCTTTTTCCTTCCTTCCTTCCTTCCTTCTTTTCTTCCTTCTTTTCTCCTCTTTTTTTTTACAATTTTTTTTTTTCTTTTCTCTTATATTCTCCGCCTTTTTCTTCCACCCCTCACCTCCCTTCTTTCAAATCTTTTCTTCCTACCAAGTGTCAACGAAGTTTTTGTGACGAATCGATCTACATACTTTCTTTGCAAAGAAAAGTATAACAATTCATTTCTATTCTACTTTTTTAAACTTTTTTTCTTCTTATTTTATATATTGCTATATATTTTTTATATATTCTTATATTATATATATATAAATACTTTTCCACGCTATACCATTTCAAAGTATTTTAATTTTTCTCATTCGTTTTTAATATTAATAAAATATATTCATATTTTATATCAAGTGTAATTTAAAAGATATTGAAATAATTTTTTGTTACTTTTATCAAATATTAAATATATATTTTAAAGAATCTTTTTTTTCTTTCTCCTCTTCGATAAATTTAATAACAAACAGAATCGTAAGATCTTTCTGGGAGGTTGTTGGGTTTAGGGCGGGGGAGGGGGATGGTAGGAGGGCAAAACTATTTTGAGAAAACTTTTCTGAAAGAAGATTTCTTTCGTTCTCCCTTCGACGATTGTTTGTTTTACTTTTTCCTTGCGTGTATCTAAAACGTTTGTGGGGGAGAAAAAAAGAAAAGGAAAAGAAAGAACCTCATCCTTATCTTTCCTTCTTCGAAATTTTTTACAAAGCGGATAAAGTTGGAAGTTTACGTACGTTGTACAATAAAAAATACGATCGTTCGCAGATCGATTGTTCTTTTCTACAATACGACGAACGATGCTTCGAAAATCCTCGAAAATATATATAGGAACCATAGCTTTTTCTCTCTTTCTCTCTCTTTCTTTCTTGTTTTATTTTTCCCCTTCTCGTATTTCGTACGAATATAAAAACTCCTCTATCGACGTTTGAAACGTCGATATTCCCTCCTCTTCCCGTTTCTTCCCCGCAACGATAAAAATAACAAGCAAAAATTGCAAAAGATCGTAGAAAATTTCGAATTGCTCGTTGAATGGGCTGGTGGTGTTGCTGGTGGTGGTGGAGGAGGAGGAAAAGGAGGGAGTCAGCTTTCTTGGGTTAGAACGAATTCTAAAGGAGAATCTTCTTTTGAGTTATTCTAACATAAATGTGTGTTCTCTCTCTGGCCTTTTACAAAAACTGTATCGATCGTAGAGGTTGCCGAGTGGTGGACCATTAAGTAAATTTCACCTCGTTCCGGGTCACGTGGAATAAAACGAGAACAACGACCAAAATATTCTATCATTAATTGACTACGCGTGAACGTGGTAATTATTATTATTTTTTCTTTAAAAAAACTCAAAGATAAATGATCGCAATGATTGCAAGAACGATTAAGTATTGATAACTCTTTCTTTAATCAATTTACACAACAATAACAACAACAACAACAACGTGATATTTCTGTTTGTTTTTCTCAAAATATCTTTATCATTATTTCACACATTTTATTCTCGCAAATGTCTTACTTTTTCAAACACTAATATAATTTATTCGTGAAAGGATCCAGAAAGTATTGTACTTGAGTATGCCAGAAGCAAAGCATTACTGTAACAAGCTAGGTCAATCGTATATGTAAGAACGGAAGCATGGAACTGGAATCAAAAAAGGGGGAAATCGAAATAATGAGTCCAGATATATAAAGATCTACAAAATGTACGATAAGAAATGTATGAAAAAAATTAAAGGGAATGTACTAAAAGAAAAGAAAAAAAAAGAAAAAAATATAACATACACACAGATGATATAAAAAGAAAGTATATACTCGGCAACTTCTTCTTCTTCTTGATAATTACATAAAAAAAAAAAAAAAAAAAAAAGAAGAAAAAGAAGAAGAAGAAGAGATCGAATATGATCTCACCTGAAAAATGGTAACCTTCTTGAGTACGGCAAGATTGACGTGTAAAGCGAGTTCTGTCTTGAGTTTATCAGGAAGTAGACCCAAAGCGGTGTTGATATCACCGCCACCTTGTATTCTACCACGTGACCAGCTGTAGTCGTACCACCTTAGAACCCTCCTTTTCATTCCCCCAGGTACTTTGTGATGTCTCATATAGGTTTTCGCGCCGTCTAGCAGTCTCTCGAACTCCAAACGATTAGCGTTCCTGTTGGTGATCACGTTTCCGACCTGTCCGACGATCGTTGCGAATATGAAGACTCCGATCAGGTAGCTGACTATCGTGAAGACATACCTGCGAATCATGAACCGAGAAAAAGAGCCAATCAGTCCAAGAGGGATGTGATCAGTGTCCTCGATGATTTTTGACGAGCGGCCCCCGCCGGAGCCTTTCTCATTTTCTTTATTCATCATAATCCATCCCTTTCTTCCTTCCTTCCTTCCTTCCTTCCTTTTTTTATTTCTTTTTTATTTTTCTTTTTTTTATTATTATTATTATATAGATTCCTGCAATCTTCATTCTTCCCTCTCTCATTCTGTTTCACTCACTCGCTCGCTCACTCACTCACTGACTCGCTCGCTCGCACTTTTTTACACGTATACATAATAGTCATACACACGTGCACGTACAAATATACGCTTATACACGCACACACCAACACACTTTCCTGATTTCTTTCAAACGCATTGATGCACCAGCAGCTTCTCGTTTTACTTTTTATCTCGGTCATATACATACACACGTTTCCTTTTTCTATGTACTTGTTCTTCCTCTTCTTCTTCATCTTCTTACTCTTTTATACATACACACATACACGTACCACATATGTAAACTTCTCTCTCTCTCCCTCTCTCTCTCTTTCTCTCTCTTTCTCACTGTTTTGTTCCACGTTCCTTCCATACCAAAAATTCTCTTCCGTCTCGTTTCCTTTCCACCCTTCCGGCACGAAATTCTTCCTCCTTTGATGACCTCGGACTCTCTTTTACCATTCTCTTTCTCTTTTCTTTCTCAGTCACGTCCTCTCTCTCTCTCTCTCTCTTTTATACACTGACACACACTCACACGCATACGAAAACACATTCTCGCATCTACATTCACCTTTCCCCCCCTCCCTCTTTTTCTTTCGAACCCGTTTATTTTCCTTTTCTCTCATTCTCCTTGGCTTACTCGTTGCTTTCTCGAGAATTTTCTTACGTTTTCAACCCTCTACGCGGTATTATTTCAGTCAATACGCCTATTTCCTCTTTCTCAGCCTCTCTCTTTCTCTCTTATTATTATTAATTTTTTTTTTCTTCTTCTGCTTTTTTTAACCCAAAGGAATATCGTAGATCGTCCTATCTTGTTCTCTCACCGTTTGCCCTTTACCCTATTCATCCAACTAATTCGATCATCGTATTTTCCGACTTAATGAAACTTTCCGATGCGATGCGATAAGATACGATACGATACGATATTGTCGAACGTTTGCGTCATTCACATACGTAGGGAAAAACCATCGTTAGAAGAAAATTCGTTCGTCCAAGCGAATATATATTTATAATATTCTCTTTCCCTTGATCGATGACGTGCCTTTTACGTCATAACCCAAGATCGATGATGATGCTTCTTTGACCCTTTGACGCGGTATTACGGTGCACCTTTTATTTTTTTTCTCTCCATAAGGAAATAATTAAAATTTTAATTCTCTATGGATTTTATAATATTTCATTCTTTTTTTTTTTATAATTTTGTCCTCATATCGAACAGAGAGGATCGTTTTTCTCTTTCGTAAAGGGGTAAAAAATTAAAATAAAAAATTCAGGTAAATCTTGTATCTGATTTGTTTGAAAAATTAATTCGAATTTAATGTAAAACGTGAAAGAGTAGTAGTGGTGCATAATGGGTTCGAATAAATTATCAGATTAAAAGGAAAGAACGTTTTGATTTGATATTACAGAGAAGTATAATTTTTCTTTTTTTTCTTTTTCCTTTATAAAATGTATCTACGTTTTCTCGGATTTAATAACTTAACAAATGGAAAATATATTAACGAATAATAATTATTATATAAGAAAAATATTTTCTATATTATTATTTTAATAATCGAAAAAAGAAAGATCATTTTATACGCTTGTTATATTATATTTCGACTAGGAGATAGTTATTGACCCTACCGATCGTATAAACGTATCGAGTTTATCGAAGAAATTGAGAAGGAATCAGAAGCCCGAGGCTAAAGGTCCATGGAACTGAGAAATTAGGTTTACGATTTGACCTCAGGTGAAGTTATGCTAGTGTGGATATCGCGAGGATTTGCACTGACGTGAGATAGTTTTCAATGTGTTAGAATGAAATGATCTTGGATCCGGTTTCACGTCTAGCGAAGCCTTCTTATCTTTGATATATCGATTTTAATTAGAAAATAATCAATTATCCCAATTGAAATTAATTAACCTAAGAGTAAACGTCGGTATTCGCTTTCGATTTATCGATCAATCGAATTAATTACTGATCCAAACCCGTCCGGTAAGATTTATTTCTTATTTATCAAACGTTCAATAAATTTCAACGTCATACAGTTGAGAGTGTTCATTTGAATTTCACGAAGAAGGGAATAGTTTTCTCTCTTATATTTCTCGTCAAATACGTTTACCTGATACGATACGTTAAACACATTTTTAAATTGATCGATATAGCAAATTTCATTAGAACTGATTTAGAAATACGTTCTATATGATAACCGAATATCTATAAAATGCATAAATCGTTAAAGAGAGAGAGAGAGAAAGAGAGAATAGAAAGATTAGCATGAGATGATCGCGTATACATTTATGTAGAATGTATCTGAAATATTCGTATTAGGAATATTGCTGTGATCTCGGAAATTCTAAGGAATCGTTCGATAGTATCCATTCGTATAAAATATTTCTAAAGATCCTTTGAGAAATATTGAGAATATTGCATTTAAATCTATCGTAAAATGTTGTCAATCGTCGAACTAATAAATATTTTTATTATTTTTCCTTTCTTTAAATAATAAAATTATTCTCGATTATATAAAGTTATCGAAAAATAGATTTGAATGTATCTATATATATAAATTTGGAATTTTTTATTATGATTGCAATGAACAATTTCTTTTTCTAACGTGGAGTAAGAAAAAAGAATCTTGATAGAAATTTTCTTTCATTTCACGAAGGAACGAACACAAATAGTTTAATCGAAGTAATTCCCTCTCTTACGGCGGAAATCATTTACCTTAGTGTAATCTGTCTCTCATATTTTTTTTTTTCCTTTTTCTCTCTCTTAAGTAAGAAATTCATCGGGTTGGTGGTCATTACATCTTTCGATATCCTACTCTCTGGTCCGAAGGAATCAGGATTTTAATTCCAAGAGGATTAGCGTTCTCTCTACTTCCCGACGAAATCTACTTGTCACTGGTTTTTCCGAAGTTACTTTTTTTCTTTCTTTTTTTTTTCAAATTGCACGAATCCTAGATCCTTCAAAACGAGCAGCTCTTCTCGACAATATTCGTTCGATGTTACGAAATTTAATCTATTCGAATAAAAAATGAGAGAAGAAAAGAAAAGAAAGAAAAAATCTGATCGAATTATAATAATTCATATAATTGAAATGGATTTATAACAAATATATATATACACTTTCTTGACTGTAGAAACAAGTATGAAGACTAAGCAAACGTTCGTAATTAAATTAGTTTATCACATCCCTATGCGAATGTGCCATCGAATCTGCATTTAGTATTGGCAAACTAGCATTCGTCCTGTTGAACATGAAATTGACGACTAATTACTTGGACAACGTGAATATCACTTGGATTATTCGTACAGGATAATGGACGTGATTGAAGCACGGTTTATTCGATGAAACGTCGAACAGGACAACTCGTTTATAAGTGGAATAATAATGATCTCTATCGTATCGTATAACCACGGATGAAAACTAACATACACACACGCATACAGATACACATATATACGAAAAAAAAACACTTAGGTACGTATAATGTGTGTATATTAAGAAAAAAAAGAAAGAAATGAATGAACGATTTTACAATCGTAGCTTTTCGATGTTCTATCAGATTTTTTGTTTAACGTAATAATTTGTTTTGTTTATTTTTGTCACAGCTATCGAATTCGAAATTAAAAAAACAACAAAATAATTATTATCATTGATATTATAGTTGAAACGCTATATAATTTTATCCATTACGTTAAATCGTTTTTATCTTATTCGGACGGTGGGTGGATTATCGATTGGTTGTTACAAAACGAAATCTGCTTCTAGAGTGTCTGCACTTTATCCTTTCGATTAATCGATCGGCGATGAAAAGGGGTTTGCGGGAATGCGGGATTCGCGAAAGAGCCCATGGCTTAGCGTAGTTATATAGCTTTCCATAGAGAGTACATCGACTAAATGACGATTTCTCTCTAGGGTGGGATTATACTTGTTACTAGAAAATCGAGAAATTCGTTCGTTGAAAAATTATACTTACTAAAGTCGAATTTACGCGAAAAGAGATTCCGTTCTAACTTTTATTAATATGAGATCAATATATGAATTTATTATCGAATTAACGATCAAAAATAATATCATTGAAGTATTATTATTATTATTTTTTTTTAGTTTCATTTACTCGAGAATGATTTGTTTATTTTTAATAGAAAAATTTCCGTGCGCGAAGTTGAACGATAACAACAACAACAAAAAGAGGAAATAAGAATAAACCAAGCTCGTGATTTATTCGTTATAAATATGTATAATACTTTTTAATTAAAACGAAAAAATATAGTCGTGAATAAAATCGAATTGAAATGAAGCCCTTTAAATTTAAGGATATAATGGCAAACACTTGGAACGATCGTTTAACGCCCCACGTATTTCCTTGTGGGTAATTAAGGAATACATCGGAATAGAATTGTCTAATCGCGTGTTTACTAGTAATAGCCAAACATAGATTAATTAACTAGACCCTTGTCTTCTCCTACCGCAACGACCACGAACCATTGTCTAATCGTATTGCTCGATTTGTCGTTATGTACATCCTATTAAATACAAGAACAACTTCCTATCTTCTCATTCGTCGTTATTCACATGATTATTCTAACTAATCTTTATTAATTCAATTTTAAACTTGTAATATATTGTATAGAAATTAATGCGATTCTTACCTGTCATTTTTCTTTTTTCTATCTTTCTTTCTTTCTTTACACATTCTCAATCAATTTTTCATTCACCTATTTGTTCATTCGTTCTCTCTTATCATTCTTACTCCATTATCACAACATCATCATTGATTCATTATTAAAATACTAAGCGTTACATCATAAATGCGAAAGAAAGAAATAATTTTATATTTTTGTCTATTCAAAACGAAATGAATATCTACGATAATTGTATTGCAAGTTAAAAATTTATCTCATCTCGATTTTTAATATAAACCGAGAATACGCGTGCACAAATATATGATCATTTTCCTATCATATCGTTATCTTATTAACAATTATTAATTATTCAATTATATTTATAATAAATAAATCAATTATTTAATAAATTTTAATATATACATACGTATACACATACACACGAGTTTATAATATATATATATATGATATTAATTTGAATAATAATAAGAAAAATTCAATCATAAATATCTTTAGCATTTATGATTAACGATTTGGTATAAATTTCTTTCACACCCTTGACAATCTTTCACACCCCTTTCTTACGTTCGTTCGATTATATCTTTCTCTTTCTTTCCCTCTAACAACCCGTTCCCACCCGACCCGGTTTCTTTCGTTCGATTTTTCTTTTTTGTTTTTTTTTCTTTCTTGTTTCTATTTTTTTTTGTTCAAGGAACGATACAAATACCCTCCGTTATGCTTGAACTGCAGTAGCCGGGACAGTCGGCCGCGACGAGCGAGGCTCCGGGGATTGCTGCCCGCAATGGCTCTGCCAACACAACAACAACAAAGCCGCTTTCACGAGTCTAATTTCTAAGATACTAATTCGCTAAACAAAAAAAAAAAAGAAGAAAAGAAAATAAACTACTTAAAAAAAAAATTATCACACACGCGCGCACACTTCAAAGTGACAATTGGTGAGGGTGGGGTGGTGGTTGGGAAAAATAATAAACTACTTTGAAAAAACAACCACACACGCGCGCACACTTCAAAGAGACAATTGGTGAGGGGGTAAGTGTGGGGGGTTTGGAACCCTCGATGTTGTTTGTCCCTTTGTTTCATTTTGTTTCTCTTCAAAAATTTGAGATTTTAACGTTAGACCCTTTTTTAGCATCAAATTATTTGATCACGAACCTCGTGTCTTCCTTTTTTAAATTAGGACTAGGAAAGTGGGAGGAGGAGGAGGAAGGGGAAGAGAAAAAGGTTTGTTTTTATACATTTGAAAAAATTTACTATCAATCTCACGATCTCATGAAAATCATTTACGATCAAGTAATTTTCGTGCGATTTTATCATTCGATTTGATCGAAACTTAGTCGAAATTATTTGATTATCATGATTAACGAAAGTATAGTTAACTGTTAGCGTGTTTTATTCGTGAGTAAATTATTATATTTTTCTCGATAATTTCAAAATTGATTTATATTTATATTTTGATTAAACTTACAATTAGATTGCAATATAATCCAACTCACATTTTATTAACGATAACTTATCCCTCTAAATAGTAAATTTTATTCTTTTTCTTTTTCTTTTTCTTATTCTTATCCTTCTCCTCAAAATACTTTCTCTCTCTCTTCCATCGTCGTACTAATAAATCAAACGAGAAATATTCTTTCCTATTGTTCGATATCATAAAACACAATATATATATATATATATATATCGAAAGAAAATATTTACGTTCGGTTTATCTTTTGGAAAATGCAGGGAAAACTTTTCTCGTACGTTATTATAGATCTTATTCGTCACGTTCTCCGTAATAATATCGAGCACTGAGAAGAAGAAGAAGAAGAAGAAGAAGAAGAAGAAGAAGAAGAAGAAGAAGAAAAAACTCGTTGAATGTTATCGCGTAAAAAGCAAATATATTCTCTGCGTGTAACATTTTTCACATGTCACTACGATGTCCTAACGTTACCATAGTGAAATATTATCACCTACCGCTTCTTATCGCCACGGAGCATAGAATATTTTGCAGAAATAACTATGACGATGCTCTTATAGTCGTACATATTTTATTACTAGAGAGAGAGAGAGAGAGAGAGAGAGAGAAGCGAGGAGGATTTTGCTCGAGAAAGCTTTGTACCATATTAAAGCTTTTTATCTTATCTAGATTTTAATCTTTTATATATATATATATGATAAATATTGTTTTCTATAAGTATACGTGCAATACAGGATGAGCCTAAAAGAAAAAAATGTCTATTACTTTAAATGATTTTGTAAAGTATCATTTAAGAAAATTCTTTCCAAATTTCGTTCAACCTATCATCGTATTTTATTTTTTTAAATTTGTACAATTACTAACCAATGAACTTTCGATGCACCCTGTATACTAATTTTCGTAAATTTATTTTGTTTTTTACTTTAATCTCGTATTTTTTTTTTCTATTTTTTTTACATATTAGTTTTTTCTGGGTATTTTTGTCAATTTTCGAGATAATCGTAAAAAATATATGAAAGTAACGTAACGGGAACGTGAATTTGGGACAAACGAAAAGGAAAAGGAAAAGAAAGAATGAAAGAAAGAAAAAGAAAAGAAGAAAATTATTTTTGTATTTAGATAAATCCGTGTCACGTCAATAAATCACCCAAGGTATGGATGGTGTACATTTAATAAAATGCATTTCGTGCTCCAAAACTAAAAACAGTTCGTACCGTTGCCAACGCTTTTCGAGATTACGTTCGTTATTTCGTATTTTTAATTATATTTTTTAAGGCTCAAAAAAAAAACACGCGGATACCGTGATATATCTGTCAGGGAATTAAAAAAAAAAAAAAAAAAACAATATAACGCGAATCGATAATTATATTTCTGTTTTTTTTTTCTGATCGTAAGTTCGAATTTTAAAAAATAGCTAAAACTTCATTTTCGTGTGAAAAAAATGATTTTAAAACAGAGAGAGAAATATTTTTGCAAATCTTCTAATCGAAATCATCGATTACGAATTTTTCACTGGCACGATTTATCCCAAATTTATTATCTCTCTCTAAAAAAAGAAAAAAAAAAAATAAATTCACCTAGATTCTAAGTAATCAGAATTGAACGAGGTGGATTAAAATAAAGATGAAAAAGAGAAAAGGTACTGCATTTGCAAGGGATCTCAAGGAATGACCCCATAAAAAGGTACTTTAAAGAAAATGAACCCCTCGCTTTCACGCTATCTTTCTGTTTTACTTCAACCCTCTCCCTTCCTCCCTCCACCCAGTCTCTCTTTGTCCATTTTTCGCTTCATTTCTTTGGAGAAGGAGAAAGAAGACACGAGAGAGTTAAGAAAAATAGGTTTGGAGATAATAAAAAGGAATCGTCGAAGTAGATGATATGTCACTCACTCGGCGTTGGTTTCCGGGGTGGGTAGGTCGCCGATCGTCGTCAGAGTTAGGGTAGACCAGTAGAGTGATCCAAGATATTTCCTGGTCAAGGTCGCATATTCACCGGGCCTGTACGGATAGACCCAATCACCTTGGAATCCTTCGGCTTCGCTTAGGAGATAGTAGAAACAGCCGAACCAATGTGCGAGTATTAATAATATATGGATGAGATTGAGTACACGCCATAAATTAGGATAAACCGTACGGGATTCTACCATGTAATAATAATTATAAACACGATAGATCTTGAGGAACCTTGGAAACCTTAGCATTGGATTACTACCAAGATTGAATTGTAACAAATCGAGGGGTAACAGTGCTAACAAATCTAATATGAAACATTTCGATTTCAAATAATGTCCGGCCAATTTTTTACTGTTGTAAACCATCAGCCCTTGCTCGAGATAACCCGTACGAAATTGTACGGCTACGTCTAAGAAAAATACCAAATCCGTGAATCCGTCGCAGGCAAGCCAGGCGGCAGGTGCCAACGCTTGCAATTCCGGTAAACTTTGTCTGACTATCAGTGTCCAAAGATTGTATAGGACACAGGAGGACAGTAACATTAGCAATTAGCAATAAAAATTTTCGTCAGGATTGACAACAGTTCTTGGTGCTTTTTGCGTCCTTCTGGCTCGTCTTCTTCGTCTTCCGCTTGAATCCTTTTCGTCGTTCGCGTCACCCTCACCTTCACCCGTGTCAACGGTTTCTTGACTCTCCGGTATTTGACGGGTTGAAAATCTTTTTAAAAACGAATCTTCACGTTTCAACGGTGGCTTCTTTTGTATCGTCGAAATGGCCGATGACAATTGTACGGTCGTACGTAATTTCATCCAACGTTGATTGCTTTTAGTTCTGCGAACAGAAAAAATAAATAACGGATCGCCGATGAAGAACTTTTTTATACGCAGCGACGATCTTTCTAATATTCGTATCAGTTATTTCAAACAAAATACAAATAACTAAACTTTTCTTCAACAAACGACGGAAATAATACGTTTTTTCTTTGTTTCTTTCTAGAAAAATAACAATCTCGATCTACGACAGTGTTTTTTCAAAAAGAAAAATCGTTGTTCGTTTTAATATTTTTGTTAAAATATATACTGTCCGAAAAGCACTGTAGTTTTTTAAAGATCGGGCCGGTACTACAGAATATTAATAAAATAAAACAATAAAATAAAACAATAAAATCAAACGTAATTTTTGTTCGGATAGATTAGAACGTAATTATCGCTTCTCTATTACTTTCATTTTCAAAAACACGAAATTTAATGACACGGTATCTAAATTGTGTCCGTACCGTGACGCCATAAACGCGATTTAAACGTTTTCAAATCTTTGATCAAAGTTACGGGAAAAAGAAAACTAAAAGAAAGAGAACTGGTTAGCAAAAAATATTTGATGGACCGTAAAAGATACGTACGACACGTATCGTAAAAAGGCGGAAGCTAAGTTCACGAGTGAGTGTTCTCAGACTGAAGCAATTTCATGTTCTATTGTCTTGGAAAAGAGTCGTAAAAGTAACAACAAACTAAAATATATCCCGTTTATTTCTTTAAAAGACATAGTGTCGTTGATATCATATAATAAAATACATAATAACTTGTTTACATATATATAAATCAAATCATAAATTTATTATATTTAAATCAAACGTGTAATTGTTATTTTTTCTTTTTTTTTTCCAAAAAATTTGATCGTACGATTTGCATAATTACTTGTATTTGATTTCCTTGTATTTTTTATTTTTCGTTTTTGTTTCGTATTTCGATAACGACTCCATAAATGATAATATTCAAAACAAATAAATAAATAAATAACAATAAAATTGCTGAAAAAATTTGTTTTAAATAAATTTGATCAAGCATCATCTTCGGCCCATACTATTTGTAAGAAAAGAAAAGCTCGTTAAAGGTATACGTTAGATCGTAAGGAACGCATGCATTATTTGTTCAATATAAATTAAGATGCGATAGAACGTGGACGTTCCAACAATCAAAAAATAAACAAAAGAAAACAAATGCATCATCGCAATCCTTGTGCCTAATATTTCTGTTTTTTTTTTTTCTTTTTAAAATTATACATACACAATATATTATTAATTCATTAACTTGTGTTTACCTTAAAAAACATTCTTATTTTTCTTTTTTTTTTTTTTAAAAATAACGAAACCATAAAAAAAAGAAGAACACGTTCGTCGCATACACACACGCACAACCTAACACACGATTAATGTAAATGTATATAATCATTAAATATTGTTGCATACAACAAAAGACAATTTTACCTACGGTCTATCACCGTTTTAAATGATCAATACCTAATGATAGATATAATAATAATAATAATAACGTACGTTCATGTGGAAAATAAACACAACATTTGCTTTTTCCAGACAAAATTCAGACAAATCATCCGGCGAATAAATTTCTAATTCTAATAGTGATGCAGAGAGTCAAGTCAATATAGAGTATAGTATTTCATATTTTTTTTTTTTTTTTATTTAAATGGATAGATATAAAGTAAGAAGAGAGTGAGCGAGAATCAGGTAGATCGTTTAGCCAGAGCATCAGATGAATAAGAGGCAGACAGACAGACAGACAGACAGACAGACTGGCAGAGAGCGAACAGACAGTCATACAGACAAACGGACAGACAGACAGACAGACAGACAGACAGACAGATAGTTAGGCAACACAAACAGAGATGGAAACATCAAGAATTCAAGTAAATTAGACAAAGATATAGAATGTAACTAAAGATTGTATTTTTTTTTTTTTTCAATCGAATATGCTACTACTTTTTTTTTTGCATTCTTCAATGCACGAACACGCACGCACACGCATGTAAAGTGTTTATTCTTGTTCGTGTTTGTTGGATGCTTGTTAATTGTTGTTTGCTGTTGTTGAAATTAAATTTTTCACGACGAATATTGTAAGAGATTAAAAAGAATTTTTTTTTTTAGTATTAAAAAGAAAGAAAAAAATTGAAATAAAAAATTTGAAGTAATGCAATGCGAGAAAAAAGAGATCGTTTTTTTTTTAATGCATAAGAAAGTATATTTTTGTTATTAGAAAAAATGGTAGAAAAATTGATCGTTTAATTTAAAAAGAATAGAAAATTTTTGTTCGTTTGAATTAAAAATATTGTTAATAATAAAATATATTAATCGTGTTTCTAGTGTACACGTGTATATGTACGTCTTACAGGGTTGTAGCTTTGATATTAATTTGTTATACTTACTTTGATAATTAATAATAATAATTCCAAAATTCTTGCAATTATACTATTTAATCATAACCGTTAGTATGCATCGACTGTCGAGAAAATAAATGTATCTGTCGATTAAAAATTATCAATAAAAAAAATGTCAATTAAATAAATTGTATTAACGTTGTAAAAAGAATTTGTTTTTTTCGAGACAATCGATGCAACGTGTTCATCTAATAATTTGGATGCATCAAAACACAGGTAAGCATTATTAAATGCAAACTAGCAACAATCTCGTGAGTTTTTCGTTTGTAACAATAATAATAATAATAATAATAATAGTAATAATAATAATATATTTTTGAATGTAACGCAAGTTAATTAACTAATTAATTAATGAATTTCGAGATAGAAAGAAAACATTTGTGTTGCGTGCAAAGTAGATACGAAAAACAGACAAAATAAAAAGGAAAAGAATAAAAGATTATTAAAACACAAAATAAATACTACAAATAAATAAATTCAATGTAATATGAATAACCCACGATGCACTTTTATGACGCAAGATGAAAGAGAGAGAGAGAGAAATTCATGAACATTCGAGAAAATAGAAAAAGTAGGGTGAAGTAGTAGAGGAAGGGGGTGAAATCATGCTCTTTCTTATTTAAAGATGATAAAATTATTTTATGTTAATCATTCTAACGAATCTGTACGAACGGATGCAAAACACCAAAAGACTATTTATTTCATTCACAATTGTTATTTCGACGTAATTATAATATAAAACCTATATACGCATAGTTTTTCTCCTAATATTCCTTTTAACAAAAACAACAACGAACGTTCTTATTCCATCGTCCATTTTCGATCTGCTCGCTAGGAGAGAAAATCGTGCGAAAGCTACGACCCTGTACGATGAAAGGTGTTGAGATTATTTTATGTTCTCTCAATGTGTAAGTATATATATATGTATGTATATATATATTTACTCGGATCATACGATACTACTATAATAAACTCCCATGCATTTGGTATCATATAAAAGCATATTCCGAAAGAAACTTACTCGCACGAAGCGAGTACTATGCAATAACCATGAATGAGATTGCTACATATATATATGTATATATATGTGTGTTTATATATTTTCTTTTCTCTTTCTTGTTTCATTTATTTGATCATTACATTGCATTTCTTCTCTTTTTTTTCTTTTTTTTTTTTCTTTCCTATAATTACGAAGATTTATTTCTATAGTTTCGTATTGTTTAATTAACGTAAGTATTATTATAATGCAGATTTAATTGTAAAACAACTTGTCGTTTAACGCGCGATCGTGTAAAATTAAAACGAAATTTTCTAACTCGTTAGGAAAAACAAAGGGGGGAGAATAAATGAAGACAATAATTATACGGGGGTGTCGCGAATGTTTCATATAAAATCTTTCGTAAAAATGTTTATGTTAGCGTCGATATTTTTTGATCCCATAAAATTGACATAAACTACACTTTTTTTTTACATTTTATATCGTAAGAATTGATTAATTCGAGCTCGTAAATCTGAAGAAAATATATATTAAAAAAAGGAAGTATCGAAAAAAGAAAGAAAAAAAAATATAAAATAATAAAACCAAGGGGAAAACATTAAATAACCATTACGTTGTTAAAAGCATTATTATTCCTTATCGGACTCGGTATCGAACTTTTTTTTTCTTTTTTCTTTTTTCTAAACATCACTTCTCATAAAATAAAAGATAAAAGTTAGAGAGGAAGCTTTTTAATCCTGCCAAAGCAAAAGTGATTGATTTTTACGAATTGAACCACGTTGGATACACCGTTGTCTATCACTATACTCCAGATATCAAATAGATTACAGGGCTTGTCTATTTTCCGCTAGTGCTTTCTTGAGAATAATGAGTCTACGTCATGATCAAACATAGTTACCAAGATATATATATATATATTTATATACCACCCTTTCCTTCCTTCCTATCTTCGATTCTGTACGATTCGAATTTATGCTTTTTCAATATTCCAAGAAGTATTGAATGCAACTGTTCAATTTGATATTATGATATTTTTCTTAAAGAAATATTACATACAGGTGTGTTTAATATCAAAGAAAATTTTATAAACATCTAACGAACGAAATTTACGAACTCGTATATTTTCTTTTCTATCGTAAAAAAAATAATTTTCTTACGACATAATGGTTAATTAAAACTTTTATCTGGATTTTTATTAATATTAATAAAGTTGGGTGAAGAAAATACGATAAAATAAAAAGTAAAAGAATAAAACATAAAAAAAAATAAAATAAACGAATCGCGATACGTATTACGTTCGAGTTCAAATATCCATTTAGATTAACATTATTTTTTTCCTTCTTTTTCTTATTATCATTATGATATACCCGACTAACATTGTTTTTTTAATTAACAAGTTTAATATGATTTTGTGCAGGAATATCTAGTAGAAAAAACGAATTAGATAAGACCGATTATTTTTAATATCAGAAATCCTCTAACAAATTTCCTAATTAACGAATTTAATTTGATTTTATAAAGAGAAGTTACAGTACACAAACTATATTATTACACACAAAATTATACGATTACGCGTAGAAAATTCTAAAAAGTAGAATAGTAATCAATTCGTAATAAATATTTTTAAAGAAAGAGTATAGTTAGTAACAAATTCTAAGAAGTAAAACAGTGATAAATTTATGAAAAGGCACAATTATTTCTCAATTCAAATAAACAATAATTAAAAGAATATGAAGTGTAGTAAATTGTAAAAAGTAGAATAGTTGTCAATTCGTAATAAATATTTTTATCAACAATGTGTAACGATTGTTTTTCAATTCCAATAAAAGATAATTAAAAGAGTATAACAGTTCATAGTAAATTCCAAGAAGTAGAATAGTGATTAGCTTGCAATGAATATTTTTACCAAAAAGAGGAACAATTATTTTCGATTTCAACAGAAGATAATTGAAAGATTATCGAACGTGTTATTGTCGAACGAATGAATGAAAGTCATACTAAATACATATATATATATATAATAAGAAGATAGAGTGTGCCGATAGTAGAGGTTACCGTCCATATCTATCAATGGCGGCGGGAAATACCTCTTGATTTTGCGGAGGGAAGAATATAGCGCCATGACGGCGCGTACGTTACTCCACTTTTGTGAACCCCTCGTACTACGGGGTCTTCTCGCAGCAGCTGGTATTTCCGTATCGAGGCCAGTGCTGTCCAAAGATTCCGAGGTCGTTGATGTACCACGTAGGCTCGTTATCTCTTTCTCAAAGGATCCAACACGTTCATTGGCTGACGAATCTCGTTCGAAGAATCCCAATGATCTGCGAAAGAAGACAAAACCCGGACGGGTTGCCCCTCTCTCTCACACGCACGCACATTTTCTCACACATTCACACATTCGTACGTTTCTCTCTCTTTGTCTTTCTTTCTTTGTCTCTTCTCACTCTCTCTCTTTCTCTCTCTCTCTCTCTTTCTTTCTTTCTTTCTCTCTCTCTCTCTAGCTTTTGTTTTCTATCAAAAATTTGGGACACAAATAAATGTCAATGTTGTCCGTATGTATGCCTTTAATTAATTATTTTAATAAAAAAACAAAACAAAAAATGGCAACGTTTCAATCGTTTCTAACACATCTAACATAATCCCTAAAATATTTCATTTCAATTCATTCTAACTCGCTCGCTCTCGATACTACTTTCTATCTCTAAACCCTTCACGAATTTATTACTATTTATTCTTCTTATTTTTCATGTCATCGTTCAACGTTGCATTTGATTTTTTTTTTGTATCATTTTTTATTGGTTTTTTTTTGGGATATATTACCGTTAAAACGTGAAATCTTTTAATTCGTGCGATTACGTGAATTTACGAAAGACACGAATTTGTTAAAGTACGAAAAATTGAATTTTGAATTCGTAAATTAGTTTTGATAAAACGTCACGATTAACAGAACATTAGTTTTCCATTATTATAGAAAGAGATAAGAAAGGATAATTATGATCATTGTGGTCGAATGAAAAGTATACTTTAAAATACGAGAATCAAATTTCAATTCACTTTAAATTAAACTCGCCTCTTGCTAATTCGTATTTTACTTAATTACTTTTTTAAAACAACACAGTTTAAAGTGTACAATTAAATTCGTTTTATATGTTAATTATTTCGTGTAAAATATAAATTTATCATTAATCGAATGAATTATTACACACTTTAACGGTAACATACACATATGCATGTACGTATTATTGCCAAGAGGAAAGAAAACTATGTAATAGTTGATAGAAAGTTACTCGGTATCCTGTATATCCAATAACAGAAGGGTGAATTCACTAGAAGCCCCTATAATCCGGTAAAACAATTGACCATAACCCTGCTAAAAGCACACATAGAAAAGCTTTATTTCTTTTCTTCTATATAAAGATACCACCATCGAAGAAATCTCGTTTGATACCTTTCAATACTTTTTCAAGATAACTACCGATTCAAGAAACTATCATAATCGATCGTACGAACGACTATCTATAATTTCTTTTTTTTATCTATCGAAATATCATCGTTCGTGTTCAACCAAGAGTGACTACTAACGTTTACGCTAATCTGATTGCGAATTATTACAAGTCAAACAAATTTTTAATGGAAAAATAAAATAGAAAAAGTATGCTACTATTTATACTTATTGTTTATAAAATAATTGCTAGTAAATTTAAAAATGTAATTTTCTTGGGGGGTGGGTGAGAGAAAAAGTAAAATGTGATTAGTCGTCACTTTTGGTTTAAACATTTGATGTAAATTGATATTTTTTTGGTTATATTAATTGTAACGACGACATAATCACACATCTCGATAAATGTTATATATTTAATTTCCTATTTTTTTCATTTATATTGAAACTCATTGTATCTCGATCTCACGTTGTCCTTGACCACATTTTTTCTAGTATACCATTTTTACGTTATTGCTTCTTAATCGGTCCAATTAGCTTTTACGTTTCTTATCCTACTTTAGTTGAAAACACGCGATAACGTCATTCTCCAACATCTTAGCTTTTCTACCAAAAGATTTCCTCTTTCCCCAAGGACGAATTTGAAGTTTTTTTTTTTTTTTAAAAGAATCCTCTTAAGTAGAAAGTACCATGTTGTTCGTTCGTTTAAACACGACAAATACTATCATTGCTAGAACTATACGTTTTATACTTTTTAAACGCATTTTGCATTCTGTTTATGTGAGAGTGCAGTGCGTTAACGCGAAATAATATTTAGAATGAATGAAATTTTTAACGTTCCAATAATTATTTAAACGACTGTTATGAAATATCTTTAATCAATTAATTTTGTATTACTTTTTATCTTCAGAAAATGGAAACAATTTTATGCTGGATAAAAAGAAAATCGAATTTTCGCTCAAGTATTGTATTTTTCCTCCTTGTATACGATATTTCGCACGAAGTTTTATTCCCAAAATATCGGATACTCATTGTTCTTTTTTTCTTTTTCGATCAAATTTTATCCATAGATAAACGAAAAGGATTCTCGGTCGATGCTAAAAACGGATAAAAAAAAAAATTGCAGAAATTAAAGGAGAATTTCGCGTATGGATGAATTCATTCGACAGCTCTCATCGTGAATTAAACAAAATCCGAGTGCAACAAATTTTTGAAAATAAATAGTGAAATATATTTAATATCCGTGTAGATTAATAAAATACCATCGCGATCAAAATTCATTCCGATGCTCGTGTCTTGTCAATATCATTTGTTCATTATCGTTGAATCCGACTAAATGTTTACACAATTAGATGGCATAGGTTTGTAATAAAAAGAATTCAAAAATAATCAAATAAAATATCAAAGAGAAATAAAATAACACGAACGTACCTGCGGGAGATGAGGGGATATTACCTTTTGTTCTTTTTCTTTTTTTTTTCAAACAGATATTTTACATCATAGTTAGACGAGGAAAGAAAAAAAAGAAAACAAGTTGGATATAAAAGAAATAAGGTCTGACTATGATTCCAAAGATAACAACTAAAGTGAGTAGGCGTTCGTTCGTTCGTTCGTTCGTTCGATCGATACACGGAAATATTGGAATACTAGTAAGAGACAATTGAAAAGGCTAAAGCGTAGGTGTTATTAAGCTTTTGTAATTTAAATAGCTTCACCTGTAACTTACTTAACTTACTTCACGTGGAGCAAAGGGTGTAGAAGATGGGCGTGGGTGGGGAGGAGGGGAGGGGCGTATTGATAGAATGAATATTTCTATGACAAATTGGCATGCTCGTGAAGACAATTGTTTTTAGTTTGACGTTTTAATGAAATGAAACAATTTCAAATCTATTTCAAATTTTTCGATAAAAATAATTAAGAAGAAGAAAATATATACTTTTAAAGTACATTCAAATTTTAGAAGTTGATATTTTTAAACGTTGCAACACTTAACGTAAGATTATTCAATAAAATGTAACCACAATTAATAAATTATATTTTTTCTATAAAAAAAAAAAAAAAAAAGAAAGGAAAAAGAGTTCAAGATCGTTCTAATAGAAGTTATAACGCTCAAAGAGAAGGTCGTGTATCTAATCTTGTTTTACGCTTCAAATCGATAAGATCACGGTTGTTTAACAAAAAAGAAGCTTTTCCTCTCTGTGTGCTTTTATTATTAATTTATCAATATTGGCAACGAAACGGAGGGATGTTTAGTTGAACGATTTTTTCCTCCTTTTATATATATATATATATATTTACAAACCGGTACCGATCAAATCAATCGTGACGTTTCTTTTTTCATTCTTTTAATAAAATCACAATGACGGGTTTTAAACAATTCAGAAAGATGTTCAAGAATAAATGGCTTTCTATCGTAAAAAGTATTAAAGCTTAACAGACACACCAGACTTTGCACTCTGTTTTTCTTCTAATTTGGTCAGTCCATGTATTACATAACTACTTCTTTCGGTTATATACTTTAAAATACATATATATATACATATATGTAATACTGCTAGAAGAAGGTAAATGTTCAAGGATTACATGAGAAAACAGTTCTATTAAGGGACTACTTTAAAAAAGCAAGAAAAAAACAAAAAAAACTGTCTTAATGAGTATCTTCGTTGCTCGTACTAAAAAATAACGTTACGGCAATAAGTACTCTCTATTTTTCTTTTTCTCTCTCTTTCTCTCTCTCTCTCTATCTCTCTTTCTCGCACTTCATTTCATTCATTTCAAAATACGAGATCGTATTGGACGATAAATTACTATGTTGCAATTAAAGCGAAAATTCGATTAGATTTTCATCAACGTCATAGTCTTCAATTATGGAATATGAAAAAGAAAAAGATGAACGAACAACGAATAACTATATTTATAAATATATATATATATATAAATTATTTATTATATTAAAATTAATTAATTTCTCATTTATTATATTCTTCTTCTTCTTTTTATTAGGACTTCGTCCTGTTATAATAGCTTTTTTATTGCTATTTCCTGGAGAGCTTTATTGTTTTTAACCGAGAGTAGGTTGCTAGCCTCACCCTCGATTTATTATATAATTATTATTATTATTATTATATGAAGTTGTATAACTGTGATCAATTAAACTAACGAATATTAAATATCATTGTTATCTTTAAAACTTAAGATCATAATAAATTCCAACGAAAAGTAATGTTCTAATATTTTTTGTTTGTCTTATAAAAATAGGATGAAAAATTGCGATCGAGAGAAAACAAAAAAATTAAGAAAATATATATTCGTGGGAAGAGGAATTTTCTTTTACGATCGATTTAATTCGAATAGCACGCTTTTAATCGTATTATCAACCTGTGCAATCGCGCGAATGGTAAATATAATCACCTACGTAACGAATTCGTTAATCTTATCGCGATGCTGGTAGTAGGGGTGGGGGTGGGAAAGTGGGAGGGGCTTAGGGAAAAGCTCAAAAGAGTTTCCGATTCAAAATCAAACGAAGCGAAAGAGATCTTCGATGTTATGTACGAGATAAGGGTCTTCTTCTTCTTCACTATCTTCTACTTCTGTGTGTCTCATTTTCTCTTTTCTTTTTCTACTTGGAAGATATCGTTAAGGGTCTAGAAATAAAGTTTATTCTATGGTATACTCGGGTTACTTCGATTTCCCAACGATTTAAAAGTACCCGCAAATCGAACCAGAGTTGAAACGTGTATCCCCCTCGGTTGAAAAACTCGTTATGGCCTTTTGAGAAAAAGTTATCGTAAAATGTAACCCCCGGATAAAAAGGAAATACTTTCGACGTAAAGATCAACGACGTCATACGTCGTTCGATAAACGGATCTCGGACCCTTTCTTTTTATTTTTTTTCCCTCACCTTTTACAATCTTTTATCAAAAAATCTTCGTGCGAATTATCGTCTCTCTCTTTCTCTCTCTCTCTCTCTCTATATACATTTTTATTATTATGGATTATCATTATTATATTTATTCAAAATTGCATTTTCTTTTTGTTTTTAAAAAAAGAATTAAAACATCTATCCTTTAATTTCTGAACAAGATAATAATAAAGTCTTGCAGCAAATGATGAATAATAACATTCATCCCTTAGATACTTCTTTATCTGCCGAATATCGTTAGATTATTTTAATTAAAGCGACAATTATACTCAAAAGATCTATTCGATAAACTGATCGCATAAATTTAACCATTAAATGGGAAATAGAATTTTTCGGAGAATATCGTCAGTATCACTTTCTGCCTGTGATATTTTTTTTACGAAGAAAAGAAATAAAACCGAGGATGGAAGATTAACTACCGTTTAGTCCTTGTCACTTGGAATGATTAATGAAACGGTCTCATCTTCTCTTTTTTATTGTCAGGTTAAACGATTTGGAAGAGGAGTAAAGAACTTTTCTTTCTTTTTTTTTTTTTACTGCTAGAATAGAAAAGGAACAAAAAGTCACACACACACAACCACGTTGTGGACGTTCAACGAGATCGACAATAAATAACATTCTCGATGAATAATGATAAAGTTTGACAATAATTTATGATAATTATTGTCAATTGGAAAAAAAGGAGTAGTGGGGAGGCGGGGGGCGGGGAAAAAGAATAAACCACACCCCCGACCGCCTCCCTTGTCCAATACGCGACGCAGCCGTAAATTTTTCGTGCAAATATTACTATAGACGAGTGGTAGGGGAGAAAGGGAGGTCGGACAAAGAAATAAAAAGAAAGAAAACTGAAAGGGAGGAGGAAGAGTTGCGATGATTATGATAAACGATCTTATAATAATAATAAACTCACCGCGATCCAACGTGACTATTATTTGTTCGGCTACCACTACTCTCCTTATCCTCGTCGTCTTCCTCGTCACGTGACGTAGCCAGAGATTGGGGAACCGAAGAAGGAGCACTGCTACCGGAATCGGGCCCTGGGCCCATCCTCGAACCGGAAGCACCGCTGCAACCAGCCGAAGATGCTGCCGGATCTCCCACTCCCTGGCCCTCCTTCTTCTCCGCACGATCCACCTATTATTTAAACAATACGTAACGAATTTATTAGAAAAGTATTTATTTTTTTCTTGATCTAACAACAATTAATATTCTTATCGTATCAGTGCATTCGCCTTTTGTTTTGTTGCCTTTACTTTTCTTTTTTTTCTTTTCTTTCCGATCCTCTCGAATTTTGTTATTGTATTCGTATTGCAAGACGTCTTTATCAATTTTGCAATTTTTGTTGTTTTCTTTTTTTAATGGAAAATACGTTCAGAAGTATTTATTAAGGAAGTATAACGAAGGAATAAAAATAAAATTATAAAGAAAAAGAAATAACAAAGATAAACGACGAAGACGACGACAACGATATAAAAATCAAAATCAAATTCAAAATCAAAATAAATATTCTATTAGTGGTTCGATTTTAAAAAAAGAAAAAAGGTAGGATTAGTGAAAAAACAAATTGTAAAATGTAAAAGACCAGGCGTATTGACAGGTTTGTAAAGAACGCGAATCGGAAGTTGTCGCTCGATTTGTGAAGAAAAGTATTGTTGAAAAAAATATCGGGTCCTTTATCTCGTTATTCGTCCGCCCTATTCTATACTTTTTATTACGATATACCCTCCTAGGATTTATTCCCTGTGGCAAGTATTATCAAACGAATCCATTTATTCGAACAAAACAACATTCAATAACTTCCGGTCATGAAATTCTGATCCGATTTACTGTATCTTATCGATTTCTCGCAAATGTTTCACACATCTCTCTCTCTCTCTCTCTCTCTCTCTCTCCCTTTACTTTCTTACTTAATATATTAACGCATAATTAATCCCATAAATATATTTCTTCTTTCTTTATTAATTTAATATCAATAATTTTTCTTCTTTCACACTCATTTCGTTTTTTATACAATATAGTTTTATCTCTCTCTCTCTCTCTCTAGTAAAGTTATTTGACGATATTCGATTTTACGAACGATAATAAAACTACAAGATAAAATTGATAAAACAAGTCGTAATATAAATAACTAAAATATATTGCTTTTAAAACTTACTCGAAATTATTCGTATATACTTTGCGTGTAACACTTTATATACGTGCATTTGAATAAACCCCTCCCCCTTCCTTTTCCGACCCCTACTCCCTTATAAAAAAGTAAGCAAGTACATTATTTCGACATTAATGCGTTTCGACATTTTATTTGCATTTTGTGTTAATATTAATGAATCGGAATATATTTAAAATCTCAATGAGAAAATGCAGAAATTCGTTAACGCGTTTCGATGAGATAAAACGGGACTCGATATGAACGGTATTTCAAATCAAATTGCTTGTGGTTATTTTTTTAACCCTACTTTTCCCCTCCTCCTCCCCGTAATTTCTATCAGTCGTTGTTGAAACGTTAATAATTAATAATTTTACAAACAAAATAAGAAGTAAAAATGGAGGAGAAAAGAAGAAAATCTTTTTAATGTAACAAAATTGAAATAATAATATTAATAATAATGATAATAATTGAAAAAAAAAATGTAAATTGCACCGATTACAGAAAATTACGCTTTTCGTTTCTCAAAAGAGCGGAAACTTGGCGAGAGAATTTTAAAAAGGATAAAACGACGTGTGCGTTAATTCGTATTTTATTCAAACGAACGTCGAATGAGAGGGATGGACAAAGAGAAGGGGGCGGGGCTGGGGGCGGGGTATGCTTAATGCATTGAAAAAAGGAAAGCACGCATTTCGGATGAATTGTTTCGACGTGTTATAACAAACGTTGACCGTTAGAAAATGAATCAACGTTTAAATGGTCATTGTTTTTTACGCGTTATTTAAATATATAATTATATATAAATAATATATGACAGATAAATTTGTCCTGAGAATAAATTTGTTATTATACAAGAAGAATACGATAATAATTGTACATTTTAAATCGACCTAATTACAAAATATATCATATTCGTTGTGTAATATAGAAAATGTTTGCTGTATATTTTTGTCGTATTTCTTACTTATGTAAGAACATTTATTTGCGAAGCTATCGTATTGGTCACTTGTAGATCTTAAATACATATATATATAGAATTTCTATTTACTTTAACGCCATTTTTCGCTCGAAGAAAGTTGTTCTACGTGACTCGAAATTCGACGACTCGTTTGGTGATTTATTCGATAATCTCTCGAAGTATCTGTAGAAACCAAGATAGATAGAAATAGTACAAGAGAGAGAGAGAGAGAGAGAGAGAACTAGACAAACCACAAGAGGAATACCACTAGTATAAGTTCCATGAATTCGTTTTCAAGGAAATCGTTTAACGTTAGGGTTCAGATCGTTTGCGTTAAAATTTTACGGTCTGTCGGAGCCGAGTTATAATTAAACTATTAAATTACGAGCTGGAACTTTGCCACTCGAACACTCGATAGTCGTTCGAGGGAATATAGTCGAGTTGCACGAGTTCCCTATATGCAATCCAAAATAACAAGAGAGAGAGAGAGAGAGAAAGAGAGAACAAGATATTTCAAACTATAAGCTGATGTGTGTTTTTATCAAAAATCGATTCGATACTTTATAGAAATATCTTTATCGAAATAATTTGTGGACAAGAAAAAATGATTATCAAAAGATAGATATTATTCAAATACATATTCATAGAATACTCATAAAATACTCTAAACTATGCAAACGCTTCTAATATTATTTTGATTATTATATTATGCATATCTCTATCGATTCTCGATAAGACTTGGTTCAAACTTGATATTAAAAAAAAAAAAAAAGAAAGAAAATAGGACACGTTGATATATATTTTGTCATACGTATTGCGAGGTTTTTGAAAAGAAGACTGATGTCTCCTTTTTTCTTCCTTTTTTTTCCCTCCCCCAAAAATAGAAGAGTAACCATAATGAGTTTTGAAATTCGAGATACATTGTGTCAGGGTATCAACTCACTCAGTTAACAACTTGCACCTAACACCAAATTGAGAGAAGATATATACTGAAAGTGCTTAGTCGGCCAATGAGAAGATGTTAAAGCCCTTAGTCCTGCTCCTATTGTTCTTGTTACCCCTTTCAATGCAATATAGGAAGGGCTTGCTAGACCTCTGATAATAACTGCATTATATCTATTCGAGTAGTTTTCAGTTTATTAAATGAATTCGACGAAAAAGATTTTGTCATATTTAATGTTAACATATAATATTAACAAATTAACAATATTCTTCGGACTTTATTCATACTATTTTATTATTTTTTCTTGCGAATTAAAGTTACTGAAAAATAAAAAAGAAAAATATGAAAAGTTTAAAAGTATATTTTTATATTGTTAATCACTACGAAATTAATTAACAAAGTGTCCACCTAGTGATATTTTTTTCTTTTCTATTTTCTTACGTGTCGATCATTCACAACCATTTACGGGGAACGACTTTTTATAAACAATAAAAAAAACATACGGACCTTTTTCTCTTTCAATTTTTTGATCACCATTACATAGGGATTTTTGATTATTATTGATAAAGAAACAAAAAGATATATTATTATAAAAAAAAAGATAACACAATTAGTTAATTGCTTTTCCTCAAAAAAAAAAAAGAAAAAAATAATTCATTCGATATTAATAAAATGTTCTTTGCCATTTTACATCCCATCGTGATTTTTTAATTATTTCGATAGAATTAATTTCAGTTAGTTTTTTTGTTGTAAATTGAACGAACGTAATCGAACGACGATACGCGAGCACTGATTGTTAATCGTTCGAAAACAAATGAAATAAAACAAACGTTCGGCAAATATCATGGAACATGTCAATCTATTTCGAATACGAAACGAGCCTGTCAATATTTTCTCTTATGGGTTTTTGCGTAAACGAAACAAGCAAAAAGATAAAACGAAGAAAATCCGAGAGAAAAATAGGAGACAAACGGAAAGAAGGCTTCAATAAAATTGTTGAAATTTTGCTTTTGAAGGAAAATTTTTCAATCTTTATGTCTCACCGTTCTATCCTCGTACGAACAAAATTAAAAAATTTCTATGCGAGATGTAATAACGAACAGAGAAAAAAAAAAGGAAAAAGTTGAGGAAAAAATTCATTTTTTTGAAAAGAATATTCGTAAAATTAATGTCAAATATCTCAATACTAAAAAACTATTATTTGAAATATAATAATAATAATAATAATAAAAAGAAGAAGAAAAAACACACATAGATACACATAAGGAAAGGAAAGGAAAGGAAACAAAAAATGAAACTTAAAGTGACCATCTTAAAACGTCAAGATAATGATAGCGACTTTGATCTTTTCTAAAGTTAGTAGAAAAGAAGCTACGAGATAGGAAAGAGATAAATCGTAGTATGGGGAAACAATAGCCTTAAGGGAAAATCGTTTTTCACCATAGCTATTGGCAATGTCGTATAGATGTTAACATCGTATCCAAGGACGAGCTTTAAAGTCCAACGATTTTTCATCCCTCGTAAATGGCAATAAGCTGGATTCGCATCGAGGGATAGATACTATTCTCTTGATACCACTATTTTCCAATTGCTATACTAAAAAGATACGTTTCTTTTTCAAAAATTTCATCTTAAGTTGTCCGATTTAGTTTATTTTTTGTTTTTTTTTTTTTTTAATCAAAATTCACGCTTCATAAATTTTTTCGCGAACGTGCTAGGATATCTCGAATGAAATTTATTTGATAAAATATAATTTCTAAAATAATTGAATTTATTAAATAATATTTAATAATAATAATAATAATAAAATAATAATTATTTGACGAGTCTCATTGCAAGTGTATATTTTAAAGAGTTAACATTTCATCGATAAAATAGATTAGTTTATAATAAAGTTACGTAGTAAGGGGCTGGTTAATTTCACGACCGTAAAGGATTTTAAATAAAATTTTATAAAATGAAGTAGCTAACTCAATAATATACCTATTATTATTATTATTATTATTATTATTATTATAGTATCATTAAAGGAGTTATGATTTTATCGAAGAAATGGATTTATGGAGAGATAAAAAAAAAGAGTATAAGTGAGATGATGACTCGAGTGTGAGATTTTAGACAGATCGAGGTCGACCTTATATCTTGGCTACCGTGTACTCAAGAAATGTTACAAGAAAAGGAGAAATTGAGAGAGAGAGAGAGAGAGAACTTTCAAGTTACGTTCGTAAACTCGTTAGATAGTTTCGACGTAAAACGAAACGAAACGAAACGAAAGGATGAAATCAACGTCGTTAGAAAGTCGGAAGGAGGAATATGCTTAAAATCATTTGACTAGAACGAAGTAATTTAGTATAAGAGTTATTTGGTAACGTTCAATGGAAATGAGTATTTTTTTTGTATTTTTCGCATATATTAGTAATGTTACATATATTATCATGTAAAAGTTTGAAAATTCATAAAAATTAAATATAACGAATGAATCATATTGTTATATCAAATGTTAGAACAAATTTGATCATATTTTAAATGATTTTAAGTGAATATTTTTGTATAGTTTATGTATATCTAGTTTTTACTCTTGTATTAATTTATTACAAATTTCATATTTCATAAATATGATGATTTTAAGCTTTTATCAAATAGGAAAGAAGGTATACACGTAGTATAAAATTATAACGTAAGCATATGCGTAACCTACATATACTATATTCTCGAGTGATAATTTCTAATTCTCGGAATACATACTATACGTTCTATATTTCCAAGAAATCCTTCATTTCGAAAATCCTATTTTCCACTTGAAAACAATTCAGAGGCGTTTCCTGTTTGTCGTTCTTCACTTCCAGTTGGTTCCAACACTTGAGTCCAAGGTAACTCGTGTGCAACGAATCACGTGCCATGAGTACCAACTAAATCCTTTTCCTATGATCTCACTAGGATCTTAACTGAACCACAATAATCATGCCGGAAATTCAAACCTACAATATTATACCTAACGATACTGCCAACATTAGTGATGCTAATATTACGTGAACGTAATTTATACGTTAAATGTTATTATTAGGTGAGAATTGCACGAATTTGTTGTTATACGTAAAATGAATTTTATCATTTTATTTGAAATTCGAAAATGAGAATGATTGATTGTACGAAAATTTATAAAATTATGATTGAAATATCGAATTATATACACTCGTTTTAAAATATTAACGTATAATAATTCTATGATAAATTTTTCACATTTGACTTATATATTATTTATTAATTCTTATTATTAGTACACCTATCGATGATTAATTAATTTTCAACCCTTGAACCGAATTGAAAGAAAAATTGAGAAAATATAAAACCCGTTAATATACAAATTTATTATATTATAATATTTTGATCGTAAATATCCTAATATTTATCATTGTCTAACGTTCTAATTAATATTTATTAATATAATCGATTTAATCGTTCAATTATTAGCTGATCATTTTCCATTAATAATTAATATATAATCGTACGACAATCCAATGGAATCGATCATAATTCGTATAAATGATTAATTGGTATTTAAAGTGTACATTAATATTTAAATGAATGTTTGTAACATTATAGTGAACACGTCTACTATCACACATGTGACCATTGTACATATTGATACAAAGATCTTCTCACGATACGTGAGTAACATGTTAAGAAACTATTATCGGAATAACTATTATAGCACGAACCCTTCAGAGATATATCGATCCACGCATGGTTCATATATAGTAGTAGTATAATAGTATAATATAGTAGTAGTAGTATAATTAAAGGCATATCACTATGATCCATCCCATGTAGAATGTAATTTGATCGGCAGATGAGATTGAACTTTGATTATTTTTATTCAAATATAATAATAATAATAATATTTATAAATAATTCTACAAAATGACGTTGTGAAAAAATTGAACTAAATTGTTTTAAATATTAAAAAAAAAAAAAACGAAGGTCACTAATAATTGTCAATTTCGTAACAACGTAATGATACAATAATTGTAACATTTTTAATGCTAGAAAAATAATTGCAACAAAAAAAATATATATTGGTCGTTAGATTGACATATTATAATATTCAAAATATTTTTTTATAAAATAATTACGCGTTTGTGCAAAAAATAATTTAATATAATTTAATATAATAATAATAATAATAATAACACTTATGTAGAAAATAATTATTAGATTGAAATAATATTCTAAATATTTTCCCATGGTTATACGTAAAAATATTTTAATATTTCTGTTTTTTCGAAATATATGAGTGACATTAGAAAAGCTCTCTCTCTCTCTCTCTCTCTCTCTCTCTCTCTCTCTCTGCAGATTCATATTAATGAGATATATTGAAGATGACAGTGAAATATAACAGGTTCATGATATTCAATGTCTCGTGATGTGAATATTTGGAGGACAATATGCTTCACGATTATTTCGCTTGCCGCGTTTAATAATTCGTTTCTTGTACTGACACATTTGCATATATTCTCTCTAGGTGAGATCAATGCAAATTTCTTATATTAAATTGTTCAAAAATTTATTTAGTTTTATTCAATATAAATTATAACAAAATTTAAATAATCGTGAATCGTCGAATTTTTGATAAATTCAACTATCCAACTATACCTCGTATTATTATGCAACGATTAGTACCAATTAGTGCATTCATTATACTCTAATATCGTTTAACTGGACAATTTAAATATTGTACATATTTCAAATCAAAATTAATATAACGAAATTTCAAAAAGTAATTATTTTAACACTGGCGTTTAATTTGAGATATCTTCTTCGTAAAATGTCAGGTAATTTTGTTCTCGCTTACACTGCATTATTACCTTTAGAATAATAATAAAGCAAAATATGACGAAAATGCTGACTTTGAAATTATGAATTTTTGATACGATGCCAAAAATACATTTACTTTGTAGATTGAAATATGAGAAGGTTTCTAAATCGAGTACGAAGTGTTTGTTGTTAGAATGTAAAATAATATTGCAGTTTTAAAAGTCAAGAAAATTGCTTTACGAACAAACAGATATATATATCTTTATGAAACATAATTTATCAAATAATACTTCAATTGAAATTATAATGTAATAACAAAAAATTTGATTCAAGTACATCGAATTTAAAATAAAAAAGAAAAAGAATTAAAAAAAGTAAAATTGGATTATATACGTAAACGAAATTTTGATTTAAACGTCTGTATTGGTAGCAACGAAGAAAGTGCAAGTAAAATCTATGATGCACCCTGGTGTTTATTACATGAGAGAGGGAAAGGACAAAAAAAAAAAAAGAAAAAACCAGAGCTATTTGTCTAACCACCGATATACCTAACCATCGTTGGTATACTTTATACCTCAATAACCAGCTTTCTCGTAAATTTCTACTCCTCGTAAAGTATAGTCCCCGAATTCTGTCCCAGAGAGAGGAAAAAAAAAGAAAAGAATTTCGTCTCCGCCTATAAAAATTCTTCGTGTTACTTAGACGAACGTTTCCTTTTTCTTTTTTTTCTTTTTTTTTCTTGGTTTAAATAAATTTCGTCCCCTGGTCAAAATCATCTACTCGATTTATACGTGAGCTATTCGTGAAAAAGAAAAAAAAAAAGAAGAAGTAAAAAATAATCAACACTTAAGAAAATAAAACGTAATGAGAAGTACATTTAATTATAGTCCACTTCATTCGTAGCAGAAATTTTGTCGCGAAATACGAATATCAACTTTCAACGCGTTTCTTTTTCTTTTTATTTCTCTAGAAAAAAAAAAAAGAAAAAAAGAAAGAAAGAAATTAATTCTCACGAGACAAATTAGGTATATTAAATGTTAACGAATTTTTTCTTTCTTTTTTCTTCTCTTTTTTTTTTTTTCGTTATCCATCGTCTTGCGTAAAAATCGGTACTCGAATGGAAATTCGTTAACGAAATGCAAACACGCGTCTAACTTTCATTTTGCGCGAACTTTTTTCCTCCTACTCCACGCCCACGCCACTCACCCCCCCAATCCCCAATTAAATATTCGAATATATAATTAAGTTCGAAAAGAAATTTTTATTCTTTGGGAGAAACATAACGAGGGTAAATCTTCAATAAATATCTTTTAGAAAGATTTTGTCTCGTTTACATAATACGTAAGGTCGAATGGCATACTTTTGAATTTGAAAAGTTTTCTATATATACAAGTTTGTTATAATAAGTAATAGTAATAGTAATAGTATTAGTAGTAGTAGTAGATGAGAACAATAAGAAGAAGAAAATTGAGAAAGCATGGAGAAAGATAAAATATTAAAAGGAGAGAAAAGGTCTTTTATAATTTCGTGCAATTGAAGAACACGATGAGTACAATAATAATAATAATAACAATAATAATAATAATAATGATAATAATAATAGTAGTCACGTTTTTCAGCAAGCATTAAAGAGAAATAATCGTGCTGGCGTCAAATTCTACGAGATGGGTTTACTCCAAATTCATTTTCTTTTTCTCCCTTGATACTCTTTTTCCCTCCTCCCTCCACCCCCACCCCGCTGCCACCTGCTTTATTTACTATAAAAACCAACGAACGGGGTTGATAAAAAAAAAGATATCTTTCCAGAAGATTATTTTCTTTCTTTTTTGTTTTTGTTTTATTAAATACGACTTTAAACGTTGCTTCAAACGAATCCTTCTAAAAAAAAAAAGAAAATAAATGTTTCCATTTTTTTTAAATACAAAAATAGCTTTGCTATTTCTTTTTTTTTATTGGACGATAATAAATATCGTCCGATGACAAATAATTCGTATTCGAAATATTTCGGGACAAGTGGGTTCTTCCAAATTATTTTTGTTATTTCCCTTTTTTTTTAATTTTTTGTTTCTTTTCCATATCATTTTCATACGAATCGATGGATAAAGATAAACGACGAGAAATGAAGTTTTCCATTGGAAATTACTGCAATCGGGATGAACACAAAAGTTTTTGAATTTATTCGACAAATCAAGTATTATTCGAGGTAGGAACAATGCATGCAATTAGACATTGTCGTGAACGTTTGTTTAAAAACCACCATTCGCTTAACTAACGATCTATATATATATACGTTCTCTAATACGTTTATACGATATTACACAGGATAAATTGAACATTCTGGCGACGAATTTGTTCGAGATAAACCGATCGATTGACTATCATGTTTTTATTCATTTTTATCGTAAGATAAAATATATATTCTCTATATTTTTTCCTTTTTCTTTTTTCTTTTTTTTTTTTTTCATTTTACGAGTAGTATACCTGAATTATACGAGACCTGTCAAAGTTATTAAATGTATATATATATATATATAGAAAAAGAGAGACTGCAATTGGTAGATTAAAGATCCACGGTTAATTTGCTGCGAATATTGAAGGGAATTTAAAAAGAAAAGAAAAATGAGATGAGTAGTTTGAATAATGAATAAGCTCTTGCCGTTCGACATTTTCCTTTTTTTTTTTCTCTTCCAATTATCGAATCTTTGATACACCTATACGATTAAAATTAACATAACTGATTGATATAACGATTATGATAATTAAACCGATATAAGATCAAAGTACAGAATAGGAAAAGATGATACTGTAATATAATAATTGAAATTCTATAAAATAGAAAGAGATATATATATATTTTCATACATATAATTTTTTTTTACTTTGTTTGTATATGTAATAAGACTTCGATTAAAATCGAGATTTTATTGTTAGTTATCTATTGTCTCGTTTATTTTATTAAACAAATTTCGAGTCAATTGTCTTTTTTTTTCTACTTTCCTTTTTTTACTTTATTTCATTTTCAATATGCAATATAACTTTTCATCGAATAAACGAAATATCGTAACTTTGTTTTATAAATTATTTGCACGATATATCAATTTTCAAACTCTCACCCGAATATATATTCTCAAATTCAATTAATTATTATCAAAGTTATATCTATATATACGATCCACAAAAAAAGTTTATCTGAAAGAAAATTTGTTAATTATTTCAAATCATATTTATCAAAATTAATTTTTATTAATAATATATTAGATCATTTTGATAATTATATTTAATTATTATATGAAAAAAATTTATCAAAATTAAGATTGATCGTAGATGAAGATAGATATATAAATATCTTAAATTATTTTTTATAAAAAAATATTGAAGTATGGCAAAACATGTAAGATGGTTCTTGATTTTTGTTAAATATTCCAACATAAGCCAATAAAATTCTTATTTGACCTTTGTTCAACCTCGTTGGCTCGAACACGCACATCACTAAAGCTCGTAATCGCAATATGGAAATTCAATTATTCGTTACGTTAATCATATAATCCTATAAAGTATTTCTCTCTCTCTCTCTCTTTCTCTTTCTTTTTCTTTCTCTTTCTCTTTCTTTCTCTTTCTCTCTCTTTTTCCTATTTTTTTCTTTCACTCCCTCCCCTTTCGATATTAATTCACCCCTCACTCTTCGATATATATTTTTTTGAAAATCCACTGATTCATAGGCACCCTGTTTAACTGGACAACACAGTTAAATGATAACCTTTTTTTATTTACAAACTCAAATAAAAGTTATACCTAATCGTATTTATGATGTTTTTCTATCGTTCCTAAAAAAGAAATAAATTCAAATTATACTAACAAGAATAATCTAACATATTTACGATCTAAACGTATTTCAACAATTTATTCGTTCATTTATAACATATATTACATTATTATGTTGATGAATTATTATGGATAATCAATCTCAGTGATCATATAAATAATAAATTAATTTTATAATTTACCGTTGATATACAGATATCAGTGTGAAATTTGTTCGTGTTAATTTAATTAATATTTATTTTTATTCAATATGTTAGATCAATTATTATTAATCCAACATATATATATATACATATGTGTACATATTTAGATAGAGAAAAATATACATTTTTTATTGTTTATCGAAACGCGTATTCAGACTGTGACAATATTCTAGAAAATTATAATCAAGAATACTGTGTTTGCATAAATATTTCGTATGCAAAGAGAAAATGAATGAGAGAGAGAGAGAGAGAGAGAGAGAGAGAGATAGAAATAGAAATGGAGAGAAATAGAACAGTATTTGCTATGCAACGAGAGTCAACAATTTGTTGTACGAACAGCTACACTTAATATGAAATGTTACGTTTGCTCATCGATTCGGCTTATCAGCGTGAGCTTTGTTCCTACTTATTTTTTTTTTTTATTTTTTTTTTAAAACAACGTCCGTCCTACTTCTTGACAAAAATAAAATTTAATAAAAAATTTTTCTATAAGAATTGAGATACGCACATTCGTTTTTCTTCAATATTTTGTTCTTTGCTCAACAAAATAAAAAAATATATCTAAATTAAAATTAATTGTCACGGAGTATTTATTTATTCGTTTTTTCTCATTATTCAATTCGAAGTGGTTGAAATGTTTGGTTTAAATTTTTTCTTTCTTTTTATTTTTTTTTTTTTTTTTTTTTTTTTATAGAAAAACATATCACCGATCTCTCTCTCTCTTTCTCTCTCTCTCTCTCTCTATCTTTTCTAGTGTTTCTTTTATATTACACTTGTCTTGTTTTCGACGAAATGGAAGTTCAGCGAGTGGGAAGGTACCAAGTAAAAAAGAAATGGGATTGCCTTTGATGTAGGAAAAGAATGAAACGACCTGATAACGAGGGTGTAAGAGTACGTATCATTGTACGGACTTAAACTTTACTAGTTCTTCCTTTTTCGTACTATTTTTATTTCCTTTTTTTCTTTTTCTTCTTCTTCTTACCCTTTCACCTTACTTTTTCTTTAATTATTTTCTATTCGTATTATAAATGACAACTTAAATAATCCGTCCATTCTTATTTTAGAAAATTTTTCTCTTCATTGTCGTAATATATAAACATTACTTGTATAATTATATTATAAAAGTAATTTCATTTTTAATTTTTTTTTTAACCCTTTGAGTACTATGGACGCATATATGCGTTTGGTAAAAGTTCCCTCATATACGTGTTTCTTGATATAAATGCAAATAATGTAATGTTGTTTTTTACATTGATCGTTAATTAACGTCCCGAAGTGTCTGTTGTTACAAGAATGTTAAATAATTTCGAGTTTTGTAATAAATTTAAGTATAGATAAACGTAATTAAACGAAAAGATAAAAATTACTTTCAGTACGATCTAATATAATAAATGTAAGAAACATATATTATACTATAATGTATGCGAGCATAACTTATGAAAACTATTAATTAAGCTTTTAATGATGTAACTTTCAAGTATTATTATATATATACATATCATTACAGAATATTTACTTACAACTCTCAATAATGCTATAGAACTTTGCATTTACTCAACCACGAAGTCAATTATTAGTTTACATATAAGTTATATTTAAATATAGTATAATATAAACTTATAAATAGAATATATATTATAAATTTGATATTACACCTACGTATAAAACAGGTTTTTGTCGTAATGAAAGATAATTTTTTTTCGTAAAAAAAGAAAAAGCAATATTCGATCCTTAATTTTACAAATTATCATTTTAATTAATTATTGACGATCCTAAAAGGACTAATCTTATCTTCTTTTTTTTTAATCCTGCGTATAAAAGTTCTAACACTTGTGCATTGTAACTTTTTTAATTAATAGTCTTCAGATAGAATTAAATTCTGTTTCCTTTCTCTCTTTTTGTCAGTAGGAGGTCTTGACAAATAGTTACGAATCTTTAGGATAAAAAAACAAAAACTGAAACAAGAATTCACAAGTTGCTGAGTTCGAGAAGGAACAATAGTTTAATTCGAAGAATTTAACAAAGAGAAACTTAATAAAAATGGAAAACAATAGCACGATTTTATACAAATGGCATTAATACAATTTTATATAAAACTAATGAAAGTGCAAATGTGTGTTAACTTTAATCTTGATAATGATTTGTCGTAAAAGAAAAGAAAAAAACACTAACTACTACTACTATTACTGCTATTTCTAATACTACAGGGTGATCCAAAAGTTGTTAGGTCATTTTACAAATTTAGATCACTCATTTAGCAAAAACTTTTTTGTTAAATCTAACTTTAGTCTAGAACGTAAAACAATCTTGATTGCATAAATGCAAGCCTAATTACCTGTTACGAAAGTTTAAAAAAGCCTTTTTTTTTTTTTTACCAAATAACAAATTTTTCGATTAATCCGATAGTAAGTTTTACGTAAACTACGGATAAACAAATGAAAAAATAGAAACGTTTCCATACGATCTTGTTAAGAATGTTGACCAATCCAAGCTTAAACCATTTAGTACTTTGTACGAAAATCGAATTACGATTCGTTTTTCCGTAGTAGTCAGCTTTTAATCCATTATCACTACACTCTTCGAATTTTTCTTTTTATTGTCAGAAAAAGCTAATTATCGGAAAGAACCATTCCGTATCCGGTGTATCCGCATTTCGACGAAATTGTATTTCTTCCTTCGTTCATCAGAAACAATGTTTTTAGTTAGTTAAAAAAAGAAAAAAATTAACAACAAAAGAAAACACGAAAAGTTACCGGCCTCATTCAATTCTCCTGACAATGACAAACTTTTTACTTTGAATGTTGTCTGATAAAATAAAATAAAATAAAACAAAATAAAATATAAAAGGGAAAACAGAATGGTAGAGAAAGAAAGGAAGATAAGAAAAGTTCTTTCTCCTTGTCTTTTTAGATCTGAAAAACTATACAATTGTAAATGTCATTGTTATAAAGCTTGCGGTCTAATTCAAGGCATGTCTCTTTCTCTTTTTTAAAGTGAACAAGAAAGAACGGCTCTACCCTTTGATCGTGCAATATGTTACTCAAGGGGATATTAAAGTATCAACCTACTCGAGCCGAGTATCTTGCTTTTGTATTTGTATGACGTACTTAAAAATTAAATTGGAAAATGGAATTGAACATGTAGACGAGAATCTTTTTCAAAGAAGAGGACTAAAAGAAAAAGAAAGAAAGGAAGAAGATATTAATTGCAAGTTTATATGATTTTTGTTGTTGTTTGATTCAATTTGGTGTTACACGTTTCGTGTTATATTTCTATTGTAACTCGATAATTTTTGATATTCATATATGTGTTAATAATCGAATCATTCATTTTAATTAATTTAAATGAAATTAAAAAGAAAATTAATCTTATGATTTATCATATAATATAAATAATTAGAAATAAAATAGATAGGTAAAGTGTTTTCCACCTCTCCCACGGATAAAATGACTATGCAAGATTGAAACTTTGTGAAGAAAATTGCAAACTCATTTGAATTCATTTTCAAGTTTTACAAGATTTTACGAAAGTACAAAATACAATTGCCCATTCTCGCGAAATAAGAAGGAAAAGATTTGAAGGGGGTAGATAAGTAAAAAGTTCAAAAGAAAAGTCGCATTTGTGTAGACTACATTTACGTTTTTTATCGAAGTTTTATTTACGTATATACAGTGGATGTTTTTTTTTGTTACGCAAAAAAATTCACGAATAAATATTAATCACTATCATTATATCATACGAATTATTATTTATCTTGTTTTCAATATTGATATTCGATAGAAATTAGAAAATTACTCAAATTTCGTGACAAAAAAAGAAAAAAAAAAAGAAAGAAATGCAGTCGTAAAAAAATGTTTTATCTTTTCAATTATTTCTTTTCCTTTTTTTGTCTAACTCAAAAACATTGGATTGGTATTATTAACTTGATTTTACTTGATCAAAAGAAGAAAGAAGAAAAAGGTAAAATAGAAAAGTAACAAAGACCATCCACGTGTTAGAATATTCGTTACTTTTACCGAGCTTAATTACCATAGTAATTAACCGAACTAGACGGTAAGATTGCAAGGTAGCCGATTTATTAAGAGACCTGTAAAGCACGTAATTAAGTATCACCCGTTTAAGGTAGTCATTATTTTTCAAGAAGATTTCTACCAAAACTATTGCACCGAGGTATTCCTGCAATAGTAACTACCGTATCTGTTGATAAATTGTTACTTAATTATTTCTCATTGTTTAACACATATGATAGTACTCCTATAAACCCAAGACAATATATATATATATAAGTTTCGATTGACCCTTTACCCTTTGGGAAGAACCCTTATCGGAAAGTTCGAACCCGAGTGAAAAGTGTTTTGTCGATAAAGCAAGTGCCGATTGTTTTCAATACTATCAATCAAGATTCTTCTTTTCTTTTCTCTTTTTTTTTTTTTTTAACATTTTATCTTCTCCCCATCTTTCGTTGTTTTTTTTTTTTCTTTTTTCTATTATTTTATTACATTTATTTACAAGCTCATACCCAAGCTTATACTTATCTCACGAAACCTGTTTTATTTATATGTTATTTTAGTTCATTCAAAGTAAATAAGAAATAAATAAAGAAAGAAAGAAACATATAATGTATCTCGTTAAAAATGATTTTCTTTTCTTCTTACAATTACAAGGAATAAAGAGAAGACGTTTGGAAAAGTGAGGAAAAATCGATGGTGAACAAATAGGATAGATTTCAATGGTGGGTAGGGGGTGAGGGGGAGTAAAAAGATTTATATATTACATTTTCCAAGTCAGTAGTATGGTGTTGGGGATTGGTAAACGATTGAACGAAGAAGATTTTCCAGAAGTATTGGAATATATGCTACGTGAGACAAAATGTAACTGCGACCACAATTGCACGCTAATTCTATTTCCACGGGTTGATTAATCCATTACCAGTCTGCTGTGTCTTTGCAGTTAGTGAGTTTGGAATTAATGTCGAATGACATTCGCATTTACGTTCGCTGCAAGAAAATAACAGTATTATAAGCTTACACGTTTCTTATTCACATTTTAATTTCCAAATTTCTGTCACATTGAGAAAAAAAGATAACCCATTTTGTGTTTTACTTAATAATATTCAAAATGTTAATCACACGCGCGAATATTTCATTTCTTAATCCACTACTACGACACTTTTCTACATTTTTGCACACTACCGATTCGTTTCAATTTATTTAGTTCATTTTTTAATAATTATAATATTTAAATAAACAATAAATGTGAATTCTCTCTCTCTCTCTCTCTCATTAAAAGAATATTTATTTAATTCAAATATTATCTTGCGTAATTATATGATAATTATTTTAAATCATTGTAATTACGAACGTGCGCACAATAAATATCAATTAAATATTGAAATATTATTTCGTATTTTATGACGAATAAATAAAAAAAAAGGAAAAGAAAAATAAATTAGAATAATAATATAATAACAGTAACACGCTATATATTTCAAATAATTTTATGCAAATTATTCGATATAAAATTACGATAATTAAAATAATAATAATTTAAAAAACAAAGAATAGTATAATATTATTCGAAAATTATAAAAAAGAAAAAAAAGGAAAAAAAATAGGTGAAAGATAATTAAGAATGCTTCTAGCAAAATCGTTAATTAAGATCCAAAGACAAAGATTCTACGTTAGCAACTTTGCAAGCACGTTCTTTATCAGCAGAACGTCATTTTACTTCGAAATACGGATAAAAAGAGAAAGAAAAAGAGAGAGAGAGAGAGAGAGAGCTTTTTAAGGATTTTTGGATGGCACGGATCTCGCTCAGCGTAGTTTGCATTTGGATGAAATCCAAAAATTAGTTTGCACGAATGACCGCGAATGAATTCTTCTTAGGTCGTTTATTTACCGAATGCCTGTTGGCTCGTGAAATAACGTCTAGGAAATATTGCATAATCGTTGGGGAAAAGAAGAAAAAAAAAAAGAAAGAAAAAAAATAATTCCACTTCACAGTGGATATCGTTCGCAAGGAAACAAAAAAAAAACAAAGCTCACTTAAGTAAAAGTATACCTAACGATCTTTTTAATTTTGTTTTGTGTTTTTTTTGTCAAAAGTAATGATCAATTTATATACACGCCAGGTAATTACGACAGATGAACCAACCTAGGAAAAGAAAATTCCAGCATATTATATAAAATAAATCTTTGTATTAAAATTTATATATCATTGATAAAAATGAATGAAATGTTTAATAATAAAAAAAAGAAAAAACTCAACGAATTTGATTTTAAAATCGTTCGTAAAGTTAATCACGCATCCAGATATCTTCGAAGATAATCAAAATTCTGTGGTATAACTACGTGTATATATATAGTAATAGCCAATCTGTTAGGGTATAGAGAAAATCGATATTCCAAGCTATCTTTGAAAACATACGAGAGTTCACAAGGTTATCAAACGTTCCATAACGTTCACATGTCTCTCTCTCTCTCTCTCTCTCTCTCTCACACTCTGTGATTTCGAAGTGTCTACCTGTTGAATTTGTTGAAGAAATAATGTTTAAAAAGACATTTATTTTACTTTATATATATATATTGACGATAATACCTTGGAAAGTTTCAAATTGTGCTATTAAAAAAGAAAGAAAAAAAAAGAGGGTTAATAGACGAAGATGAAAGATGAGAGAACAATCTGAAGATTGAATGAAATAAAGAAAAGTAATTTGAACTTGTAATTAAAGATGATAGTATCTAAAATCGTGATAATTAACGAAGATGAAAGATGAGAGAACAATCTGAAGATTGAATAAATAAAGAAAAAGTAATTTGAACTTGTAATTAAAGATGATAGTATCTAAAATCGTGATAATTATCTTTATGTGTCATACATAGTTCTCTCGTAAGATTTAATTGTAACAGTGTATATTTTAATGTATTTATGTGGAAAGTTAAAACTAAAAAGTTTTGATTCTCTCATTAAGAAGATATCCATTCTTATCTATCAGTGAAATGTTGAATACAACCCAACGTCCAATGTTTTACTCGTTATCATCCAACCTTCATCTTTTATATCTCGTAAAGGTACACCAATTAAAAAGAAACTTCGACTATTAGCAACGTTACTTTCTCGCACGACCCAAGTTTTTCACCGTAAAATGTTTCAACACTTCTTACGTATCTTACTTAGAACTATTATCTGTTGCACCCCGCGAAAGAAGTTCTTTTATAAAAAAGAACGAAAGTTAAAATACTACAACTCATTTACCCCCTTCCCCATTCCCCAGTCTTTTCCGTAGGGATGAAAAACTTACAAGGAAAATAAAATATATATATATATATATATATAATATAATAAATTTAATCCTATAACATTTGACAATAATTTTCATGTATAAAAGAAATTTATTATTTATTATTAATATATAATAATAATATAATAATAATATCATAATATATAATATAATAATAATATAATAAATATAATAATATAATAATATAATTATTAAGTTGTATAGTAATAAATGTTTGTTTTTATGATAAAAAATAAAACGAATCGAGATATCTCTTCGAGGAAGGAATGAAAAAATAATAAAAACAAAAAAAAAATTCAACGAAAAATTGTAATAATTCAATTAAATAAATTCAATCATATAAAAATAAAACTCTCCGATATCGTTTGTTAAGGAAGAAACTTTTCATCTTGCTAGGTTAGAACTTTGGTTGATCGTGTAACATTTGTTAGATTCGAGCTTTGGCCTCGTTACCGAGTATGCACTTTGAAGTCGAGTGTATCAAAGTTCGAGTTAAAGAGAAGCCTAAAGCCTTTGAACGAGGTGTTTCATTTGGACATAAAAGATCATGCTCTCTCTCTCTCTCTCTCTCATACCTATCCGTACCTGTTTTCTTTTTATTTCTGCAAGAATAATCAAATAGATTTTATCGTTTACTTTATTTCAAAAACAAACTCATCCCTTTCTTTTATTATTTTACCAACTAAAAGAAAAACGTTCTTCTTCTTCTTCTTCTCGTAAATAAATAAAAAAAAAAAGAACAAAAAATACGATCGAGTAAATTCATTAAATAATTTTAATTTTGCAACAAAATTATTATATATATATTATATCGAAACGAAAATGTGTTTCGATTGATAATTATCAAATACGTCGGTTATTCGAAACGATGGAAGAGTCGTTGCGGTGGGTGGGGGGGGTGGAGGGTTGGGACGAAAAAAAGTCGAGCGAAATTTGAGGGAATCGGTTCATGATTGAACACGATACACTATAACGGAACCAGTAGATTTAAAGAAAATAATAAGAATAAGAAAAAGGGATGAAGCAATGACGAGAGAAACAGGCGCCGAGAACGGCAATTTTCGAGAAGACTGACGCCGTACCGAAGGCCAGATTGCACCACCCTGTTCGAATCGATACGTCGATTGTCTCTCTCTCTCTCTCTCTCCTTCTCTTCCCTCTCTTCCTCCCCCCTCTCTCTGTGTCTCTGTATCACTCTCCCCACTTCCTGAGAATTCAATTTTATAGTCAAAAAAAAAGTACATTTTCTCAGTACCCCGCGATGTAATGTTGCACGATTAATTTGATTTTTGTATTATGGATTACAAATTTATATCTTTTGGGTAATCGTTCGTTCGTTCTTATTCACGTTTACTTAAACGTTAATATCAACGATTAGATCATAGATGATTCTTTTTTGATTTGATTTTATTTCTATTATATATGTTATTTTGATATATCATTTTAAAATAATTTAATTTTTCGAATTATTTTGATAGAAGTAAAATCGTAGGAACATATATGTTAGTTAGTAAATAATTGTTATATTATTTAATATTTTATATTTATATTAGATTTATATAAATGTTAATTCATTGTAAAAGTATATTGTATATATTATGGTATACGTTAAGTGTATCAAACGAATTACAAAAATTCTTCAATGTATGTTACCTATCATTTTTCCTATTTAACAAAACAATATTACGAGCTAATCAGCACTAAGAAACACAACGACGTCGTTCAAAGTAACACCAGTTTCATCGTGAAAATTCGTAGATCAAAAAGGGATCGTTGGATAATGATTGAGATGAAAAGTAACCCCCGAAGAAAATAAGAAAAAGAAAAAAGAAAAAAATGTTGGTTGTCTTGTGAACTAAAAAGAACTAAAAGTTAATGCTCGTATACCACGGTATTAAGCTGCTCATGCTCTTTCGTAAGCTAAAACTAACTCTTCGTATTAAGCTGTGACTTGATCGGATTATATATAGCTGATATTCAGAAAGGGAGATCAGAGAACCAAAGATTGTGTGAGGGAGAGAGTGTCAGAGAAGGAGAGAAAGAGAGAGAGAGAGAAGGAAGATAAGATGAAGAGAGTCATGTCCTATGGGAATCTTACGATTACTACGCATTAAGCTTTGGCTCTTGCGGTCTGTCGGCAACTGATTCCTCAGCAGTATAGCACTTAGAATTTGTCGGATATTTGCCACAAACGAAACATACTATCGATCGATCCAACCTCCTCCTTCTACCTCTCGTCCCTCAATTTCCCTTTTACTTAATGATCATTAACTTTTTTGTTGCTTCGTCTACTTTACTCCTGGTATAATATTAATTGTTACGTTAATTATTATTTTTATTATTAGATTTAATTTTGTTGTTGGATTATATATTTATTAGTATTAAAAGTGTCGTGCCAAACACACATATATGTAACTGTATGTAATACAGTATATACGCAACACGTATGTAAAAAGACATACATATAATATGTTACTTTCGGTATAGTCGTATAAAAAAAATAACAATCGATAGAATACATTTAAATGATTTTCATAGATGACAATGAATCAGTTTATTATTAGATTTTGTAGAGAACGGTGCACGTCAATAGCTTTCCACTAGCGACATAATAGCGTTTGCGAATGCTAAATGTAAGTAGAGTACATTAGAGTATTCAAATAATTGTTAATTAATCGAAAAAAAATGTGTATTGTAATTTAGAAGCACTGAGTATATGTCCGGAGCACCGTCTTCCTCGAAATTCACCTTCAAACTGGTACATTATCTTCTATCAAAGTACTTTTATTAAATGTTGTTTGTATGATCTTTCGAACGTTGCGCATGTATATAAAGGGAATAATGCACCTAATTAATAAAATTTAAAATTATAACGTTCTGATTTTAATATTTCAATCTATTTTATGTAATTATTTTAATGCTCCTGCGCAGTGATGACTCCGAGGGTAAAATTTTCATCTAATAAAATATATAATTAAAATTATTTAATATTCAAAATGTACGTTAATAGGTATGTAATATTTAAACCAATGTATATATGTTTAAACAAATACACAAGTATTAGTAGTGAAGGATACTATATTCGATATATCTTAAATAATTGTTAATTAATCGAAAAAAATGTGTATTGTTTAGAAGCACTGAGTATGTCCGGAGCACCGTCTTCCTTGAAATTCACCTTCAAACTGGTACGTTGTCTTCTATCAAGTACTTTTATTAAATGTTGTTTATATGATCTTTCGAACGTTGCGCATGTATAAAGGGTATAATGCACCTAATTAACAAAATTTAAAATTATAACGTTCTGATTTTAATATTTCAATTTATTTTATGTAATTATTTTAATGCTCCTGCGCAGTGATGACTCCGAGGGTAAAATTTTCATCTAATAAAATATATAATTAAAATTATTTAATATTCTAAATGTAAGTTAATAGGTATGTAATATTTAAACCAATGTATATATGTTTAAACAATTACGAGTATTAGTAGTGAAGGATACTGTATTCGATATATCTTAAATAATTGTTAATTAATCGGAAAAAATGTGTATTGTAATTTAGAAACACTGAGTATATGTCCGGAGCACCGTCTTCCTCGAAATTCACCTTCAAACTGGTACATTGTCTTCTATCAAAGTACTTTTATTAAATGTTGTTTATATGATCTTTCGAACGTTGCGCATGTATATAAAGGGTATAATGCACCTAATTAACAAAATTTAAAATTTTAACGTTCTGATTTTAATATTTCAATCTATTTTATGTAATTATTTTAATGCTCCTGCGCAGTGATGACTCCGAGGGTAAAATTTTCATCTAATAAAATATATAATCAAAATTATTTAATATTCAAAATGTACGTTAATAGGTATGTAATATTTAAACCAATGTATATATGTTTAAACAATTACGAGTATTAGTAGTGAAGGATACTGTACTCGATATATCTTAAATAATTGTTAATTAATCGAAAAAAATGTATATTATATTCTAAAAGCATTGAATATATGTTCAGAGTACTATCCTTTTCGAAATCCGAAGGTTAACTGAGTCATTGTCCTCAGTGAAAGTGTTTTTATTGAATATTGTTTACACGACTTTCCGTAACAGAAAATTCTGTTCATTGCGCATGTTATTATCGTTATACGTGCCTACCATATAAGGAAAGTCATATAAACATTGTTTAATAAAAGAACTTTCACAGAGAACTAACGAGTCAGTTTATTGTTTGATTTCGAAGAGGACAGTACGTTGAACTTATTCTCAGTGCTTCTGGACTACAAACATACATTTTCTTCGATTAATTATTAATCAAAGGTATGCCGAATACTGTAATATACTCTATTAATATTTTAGATTATGTGTATGTGTGTGTGTGTGTGTGTGTGTGCTGCGTGAACCATTAATAAAAGAATCTTTCATAAACTCGTTCAACTGTCGATTGATTATGGATTTTATGAGTTTTATCATTTTTTCTTTTTTCATGTCGTTTAATAAAACTTTATTATTATCGTGGCATAATATTAAGGTGAATCAAAAATCCGTGCTTTTTTTTTAATTAATATTTCCGAAGTAAATTTTACAAGAACAATCTATTATGCAATTTATAACACAATGTATAACACAATAAACGAACGAACATTGGTTAACTCTAATAAATATCATTTCAAAAATTATAAGTAAAGAAAAGAAAAAACAGAAAATAACAATATTCGTGTTTCAAAGATTAATTTAATAGATTACTATCAAGAATGGATGTGATAAATCACTATCAACTTTAATCTCGTCTACCTACCTACCTATTACTAATAAACGAGAAAAGGGAATAAATAAGAGGGAAACATAAGTTTAGGAAGGATTTCGTGTCAAAGTAGTAGAATGAAGTATAGGAAACACGTGTGGGTGTAACGAAACACTTATTACCTTTAGTTTCTAAGTAAAATGCTATAATTCATCGGATATCACGCGGCCCGTTAATTCTCTGATGAATTAGGGTTCTCATCCGTTGCACGTATTTATGTCATCGATGCTTTACGTTTCGACGTTTTCGATGATGTCCGAGATGACATACTTGACAATAAAGGGTTGTAATCGGAATTCCTCGTTTACAATCAACCCCTCATTCCGTTTCCATCTTCTACATTAAGTGTCTCATCAATTATACTACGCATAAGAGCCTTTAACAACATTAGGATGTTGAATACACGTTATACGACAGTATATATGTATATATACATCTTTACACGATTATTTCGAATTAGCTTTGACCATAAAAGATCATCGAGATTTTTGGATAACGAAGAAATTCAACTTTGATTTTAATAATGAAACGCGTAATTTAATTTTTAAATCGATAAATTTGTTAACGAGTAATTATGTGGATAATGATAACAAATTTTAATGTATAATATTTTTTTAAAATTTGTTTTGTATACATATTTCAATATTCTGTGTAAGACAAATTAAATTTAATTATTCTAGATATATGTATCAAGAGGCTTTTTTTAAAATATATTTAATAAGATATAATATATATATAATATAAAATATATATATTATATAATTTAAAATTATTTTGTGTATTTTAATATTCTCTGTAAGACAAATTAAATTTAATTATCCTACATGTATCAAGATCTTTTTTAAAAAAAGATAAAGATATTAAATTGATATCAGTATATAATAAATAACATATTTATACAATAGTATTTTAATTAAATTATCTCAAATTACATTTTTGACTTTATTATATTTAATAGAGATAATCAGATATTATATTTACACATTAATACGATTTTCATTATTCTGAATAAAATTGAAATTAATCTACTAGAGCGCATTATGTCGAGAAAAATGATGTTGATCCAAGCATTAGAAAGGAAATACATCAGATTATCTCGAATTACGTTAGACTCATTATTATCAATAAGATACCAATTACGACCGTATTATATTGAAATTTATTATATTGAATTTTTCTCAGACAAATGTAAGATAACGCGCGTATCCTTTTTTCCTATTTTTTTAAATAAAATCATGATACTATACGATACGAATAAGAAAGAGAATAATAATAATAATAATAATAATAATAATAACATCGTAAAATTTCATGGTAATTTAAGATTTTATTGCATGTATCATTCCTTTTACTTCATCTTTAGATTTTCCGTTTGTTCATCGAATAATACGAGAAACAGCTAAGATAACGTCGAATTTCGTGTTCCTCGTAACAAAATTATTTCACCTAAATGGAAATCATATTACACACAATTTTCAAAAGATTGCAAATATTATGATTCTATTCCTATCATTTAATCAAGATTAACTAATACATACATAGATATACATATACATGTATATACATGTATATACATGCAATACAAAATATATTCTTAAATGCATCGATGCATAAGACGAAAGACGCGCGTTTTAATTTCAATTACGTTAATTTGTTATACGTACACGTTAAATCGATCGATTACTATTTTTGTAACAACGTTTATAATTTTATTGAAAAAACAAAAAAAAAATAATCAATATCTCATTTGTATTATATTTAAAGATCTATTCAAATTAAACAAAACAGCATAATCACATTAATCATTCACTTGTTTTAATACTTTATACGACACTTTTTTTTAGTCGCGGGTTGTGTGGGGGTGGGGGGAGGGTCACGTTCGTATTGACGTTTCCGAGGGGGTGACGAGAAAGTACTTTTCTCCCTTTCAAATTCGTTCCATTCAAAAGAAATGCATTGTCCGCCTTTTTTTTTCTTTTTTTCTGTTCACAAGCCTGACTATCCTAAAGCATTTCAACGGAGTACAGTTAGCACGAAACTGAAGAAAGAATTCTTTCATTTAGAAATGTAAGTAGACTGCTCGAATTTCGTGTTTCGTGAATAGAAAAATAAAAAAGATTACACTAGCCCGAATGGTTTTCTATTTTTTTTTCTTTTTGAAAAACAAAGAATTTTTCTATCGTACGTCAAATAAATCGAACTTTTCTTTGCAAAATTTTTTTATCGATATAGAAATTCATCGTTGAAAATTGTTGTAAACTTTATAAATTCTTCTTCTTCTTCTTCTTCTTTACTTTATAAACTTTATAAATTGTTTAATAAAATTCATAAAGAGAAAAAAAAATAATAAAATTCACTTCTATGTAATTACCAATAAGAAGTTTGATTCCAACGAATTACGCTTTCGAAAGGTTCGAAAGAATCATTATAGAAAATTTGCTCGAGAATTAATAAAGCGATCATTTTTTTGATTTTCGAATAAAATTGAAGATGAAGAAAAAGTTTTGTGATTAACTATGGTCAAATAATAATGGGGAAGGAAATTGACAAAACCCCCGACGAGGAAAAAGAGAAAAACAGTTTTATATCTCGTCGAACGATCGTTGATCTTTTTTTTCTATTTTTTGTTTGTTTCCTTTTTTCCTTTCTTACTTCCTATTATAATATGTTAGTTATAAATAACATTGAGACAAATTTTGTCATTTTTTTTTCCTTCTCGGTGGATGAACTAACGGTAGACTCTCGTGGAAGCATGAAAACCGCTTCAATTTCGTCGTAGTTGTTCGTGATAGGCATATTAAGTGCCGTTTCCATAGTACCGACAATTTTATTACGAACGTTCGTCGTCTAGTCGATCGTTCTATGAGATATACTTACATATATATATATATATCACATGCCTCTATTTATGGACGAATGCTTACTATCGTCTAAGCAACGATAATGCCTCTTCTAAACTTTATTTATAATATTTTGTTTACTAGATAGCTCTTTTATTTATACGCCTAGAGATATTTATAATTATCTATTATTTTTATAGAATCATTTTCTTTTCTTATTTTTATTTTAAATCCTAAACTATATAAATGTATCTTACTTTAATTCATTTAATCTATTTTATCGAAAATATATGCATCTAGAATATGCAAATAGAATAGTCATAATTATATATATTTTTTAATAACTAAATAATATCGTTATATATTATATTAACATTTATTTTCTCGAAGTATAAATAAAATGTTAAAAATGTAACTACGCGTTTTCTCGAGAGATGTTCGATAATAATTCAATATATTCGGCTTTTCCATTAACTAACATTCCTAGCGTTAAGAAATTTCTCACACACACACACATACATACATACATACATAGTGAGTTAAGAATCAATTTCAAGTTTCGAATTGCATATCCATATTTAATAATAATCGTGATAGAATAGTTGAACTATATAGAAAGAAATAGTCGGCTTTTCCCAAACTGTAATACCGTTTACAACTGTTCGTAGCTAATACACGGTAAAAGCTGACTCATCTTTTACGTGAGTCAGCTAGAATGCAGCTCCGAATGCAGTTCGTAGTAGTCTAGGTGCGTCACGTGCCAGCCTTGTGTAATATTTCGACAAAGCAAGGCTTTAAATGAAAATATCCAGTTGTCCTTAGTGTTAATCTCGACGATATGAGAAATCATTTCTTCATCATTTCTCGTGATGTGTTAATTTCAAATATTGAAAATTTCATTCTTAAATATATCGACACAACGTAGATGTCACAACATAGATGATAGTATTAGTATAAATAAAATTGTTATATATAATATATTATAATAATATAAATATAATAATATAATATATATCTGGTAACAAAATAAACGATAAAAGATGAAAATCAGTATGGAATATTATATCAAGAAGTCAAATTACTATTAACAGAACCAAAAGAAAATCTTATGTTTGTTTTCTAGAACATGTAGAAGTTGTATTATCCGATAGAACGTCAACGTTTTATCTATACCTATATTTCTCTTTTGTTAATATGATAACGACGTTAAGTTTCATCTTAGCATTCTAATTAAATGGATGTCAGCTTAGGATACACCTTGACGGAGAACGATAAGCTAAACTGTGCGCATCCCTCTTAGCGACGAAATTAATTAATGTTTATTCTCTTCTCTAAACTTTGGTAGTTGTTTCTTCTTACGTATATCACAATGTGACACACGTTAGAAAATATTCGACGAAACTTTTCTTAATATACCAGATAATAAATTTCGCAAATTTTGTTTTTTTTTTTTTTCGATTATTACGAATATCATTTATACGTGCTCTTTATTTGTGTGAAACGTGTGTGCGTATTTTTTTTTTCTTTCTTTTTTTCAAAAAGTGATCAACAATCGTGTAAAGCAAATTTTGTGATTTGTTTCGTAAGCTATGGAAAACATAAAACATTAATTTTTTTTTTCATTTTTTTAAAAGCCACTCGTCAACGTTCGACATATATATATATATATATGTATGTAATTACATATGTATGTAATTACATATGTTGAACATTTTTAAAATTAGTTAGTGGGTGTGCAAAATTTATAGCATTCTGTGACTTGTCGTGCTTATTATACGTATGTGTATATAATATAATCATACGATTTATTTTTTCAACACTATGATACTTACACGTGCGAAACATTTGAAGAACAGCATGTCGAAGGACGTTCCTGAAATTTGTTTTACATTTAAATCAAATCTTCGCTTTTAACCTATTTATTATTCAAATTTGTTTAAATTTTCATACTCGTGGATAGGATAAATTAGTTTTTCTTATCATATAGAACAATTTTATAGATCATGGATTTTTTTTTTCATTAATTATTTCATTATGTGGCCGATATAGTTCGTATATATATATTAAAAAATTTTTTAATAATATAAAACTGATATAAAAATGTTCGTTTCACTTTGCCGATAATTATTAGATTCTCGGCACAAAGAAAAAGAAAAAAAGAAAATACATTAATATAATATTCCTCAATTTTAATTAAATTTAAAATAGAAATTGTATATAAAAATATTCTTCAAATATATATTATGTATGTATAATATAATACATATAAATTTAGATACGAGAGAGAGAGAAAGAGAGAGAGAGAAACGTTAGTTCATCGATTGATACTTTAACCTTTCGTAATGAAAATTAATTTTTAACGAAGTCGCACGAAACGTCATAGAAAAGAAAAATCAAAGTGTTAGTTGATGGGAAAATGATTACTAACAAGCCCGTAAGAACGTTGAATGAAATAACTTTTCGTGTAATTGTATAACAAATTTTCTCCCTCTCCCTCTCTCTCTTTCTTTCTCGAAAAAAAAGAAGAATAATAATTTTCCATTTGCAGTTATTCCGTAGAAAAAAAAAATAATACCCTAGCGAGCAAGAATGAAAAAAAAAAAAACCCCAAGAAGAACCCGCAAAAAAGCAAAAGAAAGAAAGAAAGAAAGAGAACAAAAATTGTACGTTTATTCTTTCTACCTCTCTTCAAATACATTCCTTCTTCTTCTACGCATCAGTAGTAGAACATTTAATCAAGCAAATGTTTTCCTTACTGTATGAGAAAGTTTTCTTCTCATAAATTACTGTCAAGGTCCGTCTAATAATCCGGCCGACAAGATATATGTATATCGGTACCATCCAATGGGCAACGTCCTAATTTGCGGTAGCACATTTACACTCGACCATCGTCTCATTGTATCTACCTATACGTGTATCTATATATATATGTATATGTTTAACTGTGTATATATATATATATATATATGTAGCTGCATAACTCTTACTTCTCGAGAACGCTTGACGATGACATTAAGGATCTTCCTAATCCCCCTTACACGAACCATGAACGTTTCAAATGACGCTCGTAACGTAACTGTAAACATTGGCTTTTATAACAAGAAACACTTCCTACTAAGAAATGGACGTATTCATAATGAAATTGTTAGTGAATAAACGTTTCTATGTATCCTTTATGTATGTAAATTACCATCTGCGTATAAATTGTTTTTTCGTTATAAATTATAAAAATTATATTGAATTATATTATATGAATTATATACCTACGTAATTTCAAAATTTGCAGTTTAATGTTGTTAACGTAATCCCATATACGGTAAATTTTGATTGTTCATTTGATTCGTTTGATCGTTAAATATTTGTTTATATTTTAGTATAAAATTTCTTCGTTTAAAATAATACACGTTTTATATTATAAAAATTCATATATACGTTGTATCCAATTAAACGTCTCGCGAAAACCCTGTACTACAACAACGTATTTTCTCGTTCAAAATTACGAAATGCAATATGAGCTTAGTTTTTAAACATTTAAATTTCATTTTCTTATTCGTTGTTTCAGTTTTCTCTTCTCTAGGAGGAAACTAATCTTCGAGTACGAAAATAACGATAACGATAAAATAATAATAAAATAAAATACCAAAGGTTGATTATATTGGTTATAATTAATTCTAACGTTTTATTTCGTAATAATAACGGTATTAAGTTGTTGTTATAAAATCTAACCTAAGGGGTAACTTTCTGAGCATCTATGAAAATAGATACACATTCTAATACTTTACGGTCAGAGTAAGCATAATCCGTACAAGTATTCCACACAGTAATGAGATAGAAACCACTTAACCCCATGTACACGCGTGCCCAAGGACCTGCTTGGCTTCGTACCAATGTGTAACTACTACAGTTTAGATGTTAAACTTTGCCCTCTTCTCTTCTTCTTCTTCTTTTTCTTCATCCCTTCATCGATGAGTTTCGATGAAGAAACATATCTTATATCGTGTGTTAAAAAATAAACTATGCGCGTTGTATCAGTTTTATCGAATGTCTTCGAACAAAGGGAAACAAAAAAAAATATAATCAAAATGATTGCTTCTTTATAATTGGATGGTCGGAAGTAAAAAAGTGATACAAGTAATGATCGTCTTTTTTTTTTTTAAATTTGAGATATCAAAAATTATAACGTTTGATTCGTAATTATCACAAAGTTAAAACAAAATAATGTTACTCATACCTTATTTTTGTTTTGTTCGTTTAATCAACTAACAAATTTACATTTATTTATTATTTTATATTAATTAATGATTTATTTCAATTCATTTAATCGTATTTATATATATTCGTATAATGTTAATTCGATTGTCGTAACAAAATGTTTACGTATTGTAATCATCGTATATAATCAAAAGTGAATACACTTAAATACGTATTCGATAAGAAAAATTGTTGGAATAAACGAGGTCGCGCATTATTCAAAGAACTTATTTCCCTTAGGATAGGGAAAGGGGTTTACTTTAATCGCCATAAATACATAAATTACATCATCCTAGAAATTCGAGATGTCATCCAAACTTGACGTACAATTTTAATGACATGCGCATTTACTTATTTCAAGACGACCAAGATTCGAAAGTGCAATTATCGAATGGAAACTTTCTTTTTTATGTATACCTTATGAAAATATTAATATTTCTATTTCTATTGTAATTCTTTTTTTTGAGCTTTTTTTCATCTTATTACTTATTCACATAAAGTAATACGATTTCTTTATTCTCCGTATTCGCGTAGAGTCTTACGTTAGTGACATAAGTTAAATTTTTCTTTTCTATTCTTTTATTTTCTTTTCTTTTCTTTACCAACCAAACTCCCCGTAACACGATGGAAAATAATTTATCTTTCAACGTAACTCGAATTTCCTGTTTAGTAATCTGTATATTATAGTTGGCAAAAGTTTAATGAAATTATGATTGTATCTACCTAAAAATAAAAAATAACAAAAAGAAAAAAACAAAAATACCAAAGAAAAAAGAAACAAACGTCGAGCACGTAAAATCGATTTTAAAGAGACTATCTTTTTATCAAACCTATTTAATTAAAAGTTAACGTCAGTTACAGTAAATAATTCTAATATTCGAACGTCGCATGGAATTTAAAATAAATATTATTACCATATACACTTATTTGAAACTGATTTTGAGTTAAGAAATTTAGATTGGTTAACTAAAGGTATAAACTTATTCGAATTGGTCAGGGTAATTTCACGAACAGTCTCCTATTCTCGTTTTCTCGAATCGAAAACTACAATAGCTGAGAAGTTAACAATAGTTTCTAGCATGTTTCTAGATATCGATTAGGTTAGATAAATAACAATTTGATCATAGTAAACGTTCAATGGTTAACCATATCGTTTCACATTATGTTATAAAATATTTAAAATTCGTATCGATTTTCTCAGGATTAATATTCTATATCCTCGTGGATTATCTTTAATACGATAAATTAAATCTGCGTTTAAACGATCAAATTTCTAACGATAAACATTTATTTCAATCGAAAAGAAACTTATCTAATTCGTTCCGAGAAAAATATTATTAAATTTTAACGTATCCAATGAATTAATTTGTAATAATAACAAACCCACGTTTTATTTACAATCACGATTTATTTGATATAGTTAATTAATTGTAAGCGGTTTAATCGTTTGTTATTGAATTTTACGATGGGTTTATAGTCATTTGTGATTCAGATCACGATTAGTACCTGCCATTAATTAATTAACGCATAGTTCAAAACAATTATCAAATACGCATTACAATTCATTAAGTCTAATAATTCACACCCATTCTGAAGATACTTTTAATACGATTAAAAGCATCAGGTGCAACGGTATAGTATTTTGCTTGCATAACTCTCTCTCTCTTTTTCATGACAAAGAGAGAAATAATGTATTTTCGAGAAATATGACTAACGTATAGGTATAAGTTTATTCCTCTTTGTTATTTGTTACAATTTTTTATTATTATTTTTTTGTAAACAATTTAGAAATTAATTTCTAATTATTGTCTAATTATTATATTATATATTATCTAATTATTTTAATTAATTAACATATGGGAATATTAATATAAAAATATTATTATTCCATAGAATATATGTTTAATCTATATATTTTAAGAAAATATATTTAATGGATATTAAAAATATTTATATATTTATATATTTAATATCCATAGAATTTATATTTATTCCATAGAATATATATTTATATATTAAATATATATTTTCATATTTTCCATTAGAAATAAAATAAATTTCTTTTTTTATCCCTCAAAGGAACGCACCCACCCACACTAGAAAATATGGATTTCGTTCGCTTTCGGCATCATTAATTGCTGACGTCAATACCGTCTATAATTGTAACGCGTTACGAGAAATAGAATATATGTTTTCTCCGCATGGATACATCGTACCAAGCAAAAGTGGTTTTCCTTGACACCGTGTAATGGGTAGCAATAATGAGAACGAATAATAATCGTTGCTACCTGGAATAAAATTTTTATTTTCATATGTCTATTGACAATCTTGAAAAATAATGACAACGTTTTATTAAAAATAAACATATAAATAAATAAAAGATCAACGGTTCTACTTTATTTTTTATCATTTTTAAACTGTCGATCAAATCGATCCAGTAATAATTTTATCAACACGTTCAATTTATTTCTTTTCAATTAAATATCTTCAAATAAGGTTTCAAAGAAATATAATTAATTTGTAAAATCGTTTAAAAACTTTTTGATCCTTCTTTTTTTCCCCAGTCAAAATCGTAAAAAAGATTAGAATTATTTAAAAGAACAACAACAACAACAACAACAAAAGAAAAATAATATTAAGATATAAAGTATCACTTACTTAACGTATTACGATATACAACGTGAATCGCATTCAATAAATTTGACGCTTAATTATTCGATCCTATTATTTAGATAACATTAACACGATCGTGATTATAGTTTGATATAATTCCCGAATAAATTAATTCATACGAGTATATGAGAGAATAAATGCATCTACGTCATAATATCATAAACCACGCGCATTCATTTCAACGAATTTCACGGTACCAATATTTGCCAAAATTTCATTTTCCTATCCGTCATCATATATTTCCGAGTACCATCAAGAGTAACTATATACTTATTTATATACGAATTACTATATCCTTTCTATCGGTACCGATATCAACAGAGAAAGTATCTCGAAGTAGTTCGAGATAGCATTAAAGTGCAGCTGGTAAAATATTCGATATGATAAATGACAAGAAAAAAAAAAAAAGACTTTTCCATTCAAAGATTTTTTTCTAAATATAAATATTTACCGTGAAATATTATTCTTTCCTGAGTACGTATTCAATCAAATATTAATCATTATAATATAATGTATCGTTTATAAGATTTACTTTTTCTTTATTACTCATGTTTATTCAAAAACAAAAAAAAACAAAAACAATTGCAGCTTTTTTCTTCCGTCGAAGCTCCAAACCTTTTCAACTCCTCTTTTCGTATATTATTATTATTATTATTATTATTATTATTATCATCATATTGATAATGATTTATCTCATTATAATTGCATTATACTTTCATTTCTTTTTTCTCTTTTCATTTATTTTTTTTTCCTCTCCTGTTTATTTTTTTGTTCATTTCCGCTTTTTGAAATTTAAAACTGAAAGCATCTTCGAGTAAAAGATCAACGTTGTAATACAAGTATACGTAAAGTATTATTGGTAGATGAAAACATCAAACACCGTCTTTTGTACGTGACCTTTTTTTTTTCTTCTTTTTCTTCTTCTTATTTTTCTCTCTCTTTCTTTTCTTACATTTTTCCGACGGCATCTTTTCCCTTAGAGAATCAAGGGGAAGTTATACGAAGAAATACCAAGCTACGTTTATTAACCGAGGAAAACCTAATATTTCTTCGGCTAAATTAAATTGCAACTATGTAATAAAGAATAACACGAAATATGTATTATACATTAACCGATTGTCATCTTTTTCTCTCGATAAAAATAATAAGAAGGAGATTTATAAAAAGGAAAAAACAAATTTACTTATATCTCGCGAATAATTACTTTTTTTTTTTCTTCCAACCCACGCACGTCTTTCTCTTTTTATTTTATTTTTAATTTGACAAAACTGAGTGAGGTGGATCGATCTCGAAATAGAAAAAAAAAGAAAAAATAGAAAATAAGTAAATAAAAAAACCTACGAATGACCTAAATATGAAATTAATGTAAAAAATGAAAAATCAAACTGTACGAAACGAAGTAAAGAATTTTATAATCACCGAACGAACGAACGAACAAACGAACGAACAAACGAAAGAAAGAAAGAAAGAAAGAATGAAATTTGTCGTACGTTCTCGTGGTAATGGTAAATATCGCAGGGCCGTGATTAAAATAAATAAAATTTCATGAGAATAATATAGGAAAATCCTCGTAAGTTTCGTCTTTCCGATTTGCATAGTACATTTATGCCGTTAGGTGTTTTTTCCTTTTTTTTTCTTTTTTTTTTTTTTTTTTCCTTTCGAAGCTCTCAACTCGGAGCAAGAGAGAGAGAGAGAGAAAGAGAGAGAGATGCTTTGGAATTATAACCGGGTAAATGCTCACGGTAAATTTTTCTCGGGAAAGGCTTTTAAAAACTGGCTAGAACCACCCGTCAGTCTCATCAGCCTAGTTCCTATTGCAAAAATTCTTCTTACCTTGGCCATTTACTTTAGTTTCTATCATAACGCAACTTCGTACAAAAGATACCAACGTTTCCGAATTGTCTTTATGAATATTCTCTCTAGCGAATTGACATAAAACAAAAAAATTATCAAAGGATAAAATGTCAACTACGATTTCACATTGTAGAATTTAAAATGAAACGTAAAAAAAACGTGCTCTGATTTTTGATTAATATATATATAGAATTTGATTAATATATAATAGAAAGTTTCAATTGTAATCGTACAATAACGTATAAACTCAAGAATTTCTTCTTCAATCTTTCGTGTCTTCGAATAATCTTTGAAATCTTATGAAAATCTTAACGTCAGATGCGTAAAATAGATGTTCATACTGCTAAATTAACAATGCTACGAGCCGTGTTATATATGCTTGAAACTGAAAAGTAGGTGAGATGGAAGTCCTCCTAGTCGTAAATTATTACGATTTTCAGTACAATTCTCCCACCCTGTGTATATAGTCACGAATACGAGTCAAATAAGAGAGAAGAAAACGGTGCCATTGTAGCATGAATTATATAACTTCATGGAAGTATCATACTAATCTATATTTTCAAAGCACTAAATTATCTATTATTTATCTTTACAAATTTATCTTTTAATTTACTACATATACGATAAATTAATAAATTATTCAAATGGTAGCGAATGTAATTTCGTATATATGTTATATCAGATCGTGTAGGAATAGTGACGCAACCTTGACAAAAAAATCCTAACGAAATGACATCAAATTAAAACTTCTTCAACTCGACGACCATGGTTTCGACACACCCATACATACGCACGCACACACGCACAGATTTTTTTTATTAATTTTCTTTCGTTTCGCGACAAAACAAAAAACGTTTTTGTTGAATAAAAATGAGTTAAAACGAAAAAAAAAAAAAGCAATGATTTCTATATTAGATTCCAAACTTTTATAATCCAACCACATAATAATACTTATGCGCATACCATATGTATGTAACTTGCAAGTTACCCACACGAATAACACAATTAAATAAGTTTTGCTCTTGGTAAGCAAAAGCATGACTCATAATAAGCGATATTTTAAAAATAATAAAAAATGGGGCACGTTAAAGTTACTTTACCGGTATAACAATATTTCCAGCTCATTAAATAAGATCTATGAAGTATACCATAACCTTTATTGTCACACCCGTTTTAAGACAAAGTATCGCATAAGCAAACAAATCGTTCGACTATCAACTGATAGATTGAAACTATTTTCTAAGCTTTTAAACTGAAACACAAGACAATTAACCTATTTCAATCCTCGATTAATTCAAAACTCGATCTATTTTAATAGTAAAGATCTTTACTATTTAAATAAATAAATTAACACGATTTTTTAAAACTCTTAATTATGCTAATTACGATATTTGACTGTATAAACATTTTCGTAAACGTAAATAATTGCATTTGTAATTATACAAATAACTATGTATTTATTAAAAAGAAAAAAAAAACGTGCAAAATAATACGAGCATTTTCTATAATATTTAATAAATAAAAGAAATTAATTGGCATATAATTTGTAACTTTTAATTAGATTGATATTAATACTTTTCATTTGTAAAACAATTCTCGTTAAAATAAATAATTGTATAATATTTGTAATATTTATATAAAAACGTATTTTTCTATACAGACTAATTGTAAAAGAAATATCGACAAATAACAGGTATTATAATAATTAGCAAATAAAAATTAATTAATTTACATAATTTTAAAGTTTCAAATTAGATTGATCAAAATAACAGGGATTATAATAATTAATAAAACAAAAATTCATTAATTGATTATAGACAATTTAAAAATATTTGTCAAGTATAATCATTATCTTCAAATAAATATAAATAGTTATATAATTGTATTGTGTATATATGCAACATTCACATGTATTTCCTTATAAATAATATATTTTGTTTGTTTCCATGTAAACTAAGAGAAGATGCAAATAATAGTAGACACCCTACAGTATTTATCGTCAATCGTTAAGAATTACGAGTTTCTCTACGGTACAGTCAAGGCACATGGTAACAAGAGAATCCAACGAGCTTATATCCCAGCAATTTATATTCCCAGCCATCGTTTTCGCAGTTGGATACACCAAGATTTTTCAGAACGAACGAATGAACGAACGAACGAACTTAATTTCACAGCTGCCACGTTTTGTGACACCACCTCGGTTGTTGGTAGCTTTTAACTAATTCGTTTTCTTTCTAAGTAAATTCTTCGTCCTTTTAACAACTTTTATATCACCCTATATAGTTTAGATTTTCTATTTCTTTTTGCATTTTAATTTTTTTTTTTTTATCTTTTTCATTACTTTTACTTTTATTTTCGTTACTTCAAAACGTTTATATTATTCAATTAATTATTTAATTGAATTTTTCCCAACATTTATAATAATAATAATAATAATATTTGAGGAGATTTTTTTTTGTATTTTAATTCTTTTTTACGCCCACACGATTTCGATAAAAGCAAAAAGATTCGTCCCCTTCGATATTCTTCTTCTTCTTCTTCTTCTTCTTTTTTCTTTCCTTTTTTTTTATTCAAGCCTTCGTGTATCCCTGTTGGTGTCATACCAGGGATAGATTCAAGGGGGTGGGGAGAGAAAAAGAAAAAAATAGGAAAGTAAAGTAGGGAAAAGAGAGCAACGTAAAGAAGACAAGAGGTGTAGGGGTTGATAATTGAAAGAGCAAGGTCATCAGACTTGGAGCGCACCACTGATAATTAGGTCAATATGCATCGACGAAATCTTCAATCGTTCGTGTTAATGATAAAGAATATTGAAGTATATAGTTTTAGCGTTAAACCTTAATCATCAGAAAAAAAGAAAGAAAAAGAAAGAAAATATAAAACGTGACAATTAATTTTCATCGTTCGAAACAATCATAATTATTTAACGTTTAAAATAAAACAACGCATTTAATGTAAATCATTTAAATTCAATTTGCGCTGATATATATAAAATCTCGACAATTTTATTTAATACGTTTAATCGATGATAATTATTTATTAACTTAATTGATCAAAAGTTACGATATCTAATTAATTAAATTGGTATACGTTTACAGTACAGTTTGAAAAATATAACAGAAGTGAACCATAAACAAATTTCAATATGATATAAATACATCTATTGTATAGATGATATACGAGGCTACAATTTTGAAACGTCCGTTGCAAGAATTCACGAGAGTATATCAAATTGTCAGATAATTCAATGAGAAAGATCGTTTAGAAAATATGATATCCATTGTTTTTGTCTAAAAATGTTTCGTTTTTTGTTTTTATATTAACAATTTTAATGACTAACATAAAACAGAATTTTGCTAAAATAAAACTTTTGGAAATAATGCGTGGTATATTAATAATACTTTGGAAAAACGTTAAAAGAATGTATAATAAAAAAAAAATAAGTACAAAGAGAGAAAGAGAGAGAGAGACAGAGACAGAAAAAGAACAAAATAATACCTACATAAATATATTTTATATAAGTATGAATGGAACACATATCAAAAGAAAAGTCGGATTATTTCTCAGAAATTTTTTTTTCTCCTAACTTTCATCCTTTAGTTTCGTACAAAAATTCAAAGACCAACCATGCGTGAATAGGTAGTACGTGGTATTACGTATATGTGACACATACGTTGCCCATGGATACGTGCATATATGTGTGTATATATATATATAAAATACTTATAAGATACACATAACAGTTTGCTGAAAATCACTGATCTGCAATGAAGCAGATAACGTTACTAACGTTCGCTATATCTGCAAATCCTTGTGCACAAGAAATTCCAATATAGAAAAGAATGGAAAAAAACTTATCGTTTGAAGGAAATAACACATTAAAATTTCTTCACACATACACACACACAACACCCACCCACAAACGATCAGATAATGAATTAAATAGAATAATAGTAAAATATCTGTTTCTATCTCCTTTAATACCTCAAATTGATTTCAAACAAAAGTAAAAAAAGAAACAAATAAAAGTTCGATGGTTATGTGAATAAAAAATTTAATAGTTTCTTCGATATAAAAAAAATTAGATTCGAAAATTTCGTAATAAATATTACAACCTAATAAGTAAGAACAAAACGCGATTGCAATCGTTAATAATTTTGTTTTCTCGATCAACGATTTTCCTTTATAATTTTCTGTTTCTTTTATTTTTTTTTCCTTTTATATAATATTTATTGAATTATTTGAAAATAAAGAATAATTTGTAATCGTTAGGTTGATTTTCATTGAACACGATGAAATCATCGATGCAATTTAGATTTACAAAATGCATTTTCCTTATTCTTGTAATAGAACCGTTACTAGATAGCTTTTATCGATAAAATCAAAGTATAACTACGCTTGTTCGTTTATAATCGCGTCGATTAAACGATAAATAGAATCCTCTTTTTTTCTCACACTCTCTCTCTTTTTCTTTTCATAACAAAATCACCTCTTTATAAAAACCTCTTTATAAAATACTTACAATTAACACGGTAGTTGGAGCTTACCGAACGAAAATTTCGAATAATTCATTTTCAAAGAAGCTAATAACCCGTAACACGAAATTAAAACGACTGAAAAATGAAATTATTCATTAGAAGGAATCAAACAAGAAAAAAAGAAACATTACAATATAATATAATCTATCTTTAAATAAAAGATATCAATTGTGTTCCCCCGCACCGAGCAATTGTTACGTAAAATTATGCACACTGTGAAAAAAAACGAACGAATTTTAATAATTATGAGAATAAAGGGGTCGAAGGTTAGGGGTGGGGTAAGATTCAAAAAAAGGTACAAATGAAAAGGAAAGAAGGTAAAAGGGTGAAAGGTGGGGGGTGGGAGTGGGGGGAAAACTAACTGACGTTAGATTAGAAGTGTCGAGGAAGAACCTGCGTGTCGTGGAATCGACAGCCATGGTAAGAAAGAAATAAAAAGAGAGGGGAAGAGAGATAGAGTAAGAGAGAGTAAGGGAAAGAGAGAGAGAGAGAGAGTATGCTGTAGTCAGGAGAGTAGTACGATTGGTAGGGGATATTGATCTTCTCTGGGAGTTGCCGTGTGCAGCGTCGCGGTGATCCGCTCCAACGACTTCACGATTCTTCTTTCGAGAACTATCAACGTTTACTATACCACCCGTTGTTGTTTTCCTTCATTTCTCTTACTTTCTCCCCTTTTTTCCCTATTTTTTCCTTTCCCCCTATCTGTTTCCCCTCTATCACTCGTTTTATTTTGACGAGTAACTTACTACGTGAAAGACAATTAGTCGTGTAATTAACACAGAAAAGTAAACTAACGATCAACGGTGCTTATTATTATTATATCAGATAGTTTTTACTTATTACTTATTCAATCGACATATTTGTCATTAATTAATCTACAATTTAAAGATTCTCTTCTTAGGAATGTGGTTTTTGTTTTTGTTTTTCTTTTTTTTTTTGAAATCATCCTTCTCTCGCTTTGTAATGCCAGTTATTTTTTGTTCTTTATTTAATTTTGTTGTTTTGTTTATTTTTATACGATTGTTTTCATTGCTTTAATAAAGTATTGTTGTTATATTTATTACGTACTTCGTTGGTAATTTTAATCGTACTTTATTTTTGTTTGTAATTTTGTAAATTTTTGAATTATTGTTAGTAAGACGATGTAATTCGATAAATTAAACTTTCTTAATTGTAAAATGAGATTTTGTTCTCTTTTAAATCAATCGTATTCGTCGATATTAATTCAAAATTTGTTAGATTTGATATCAATATTATCAAATTAATCGCACATTACGTTTTTATACATTTGAATTAATTATTATCGTCAATTTCATTGAACAATTTTTGTTTTATTCCTTCCTTCCTTCCTTCCTTTCTTTCTTTCGTTTGTTATTTTATTTTCCACGTTTCCACTTAGCACACATATCTATAACATAAACGTAAGGTTGAGCTATTTAACAAACGCTTAGAAAGTAAAGAGAGGAACGAGTTACGTCGCTGGAGACCAATAATCCAGCCAGTCAATATTTCCTCTACGTGAGAACGACACATCTCCCTAAGATGTATAATTCCCTGATGCATTTTCTAGGCTCGTTTATAGACCAATACATATGCTTTTCATCATATATGTGGACAGTCGTGACAATGATCGAACCGATTCCAAAGAAACGTGCTAGAACTTTTATATGTAATAATGTGCACGCATATTATGAACACTAACACCAACACTAATACCACCATCATCGTCACCACTACTACTACTACTACTACTACTACTACTACTAACAATTTACTAGCAACTACTATATCACCACTCATCGAGTTGGAACGAAACTTTCCAGGACTATCTGAGAACACCATATCGTATACCAATATAACCGAAGAAAAGAAATTTTCCAGAACTGTTCTTCTCTATACTCATATTAGAAAGGCACCCATATTAGAAAGAATTCTATCCTACTGAAATTACTTTGACCCTAATATACATTTTTTTCGATCGAAATATCAAAGGATATTTCAAATTGAAATAAACACTTTCAACGATGAAATCCTTTGTTTAAAACCGATCGTCTGTAAAACATAACAAAACAAAATATTGCATTATCCGAATCGTACGCATATCGCGAACCAGAGATATCGCATCATTACGATATAATAATAATATTCGTATAATATTTTCGATTTTTAATATCGTAGAAACCTTTTCTTTTTCTTCACCCCCTCCCTCCCCACCCCTTCAAGATTCGTTCGATATTTAAAAATGATTTACATTTCTTTAGTATTTATTTAAAAAAAAAAAAGTAAACTAGATTAATTATTATTACTGAGGAAAAGAAAAAAAAAGAAAGTGTGCACAAGCTTTGCTAAACTTTATTCGAAACTTTGATCGTGATTTTGTTTATAAGTAAAAAAAAAAAGAAGAATAAAACCATCCGATAAATAGTTGCCAAATTTCTTATCTAAAAACGAACAAAATATAAAGAAAAAGAAAAAAATAAATAAATAAAATTACAAACTTATCAATTTGTACGAAAAATTATTTCTTGTAGGTAACAACGTTGTACGTATATTTGTTAAATAATTATAGGATATTGCAGTGTTCATATTTGCATATATCAAACCATATTATATATATATATATATATATTCTACAACGTATATACCATATTGTAGTATCGTTAGATCTTCATAATAAATTCAGTTTCTGGAACAATGCCCTTTTCTAGCCAACGAAACTGACGCACAAGTTTTCCAGAAAATAGAAACTTTCCGTCATACCTCTCTCTCTCTCTCTCTCTCTCTCTCTCTACTTTTCAATAGAATCATCCTCCCATCCTCTCCTCTCCCTATACAAATCAGTAGGACTTGATTACTAACGTAATCCTAACGTAATCTTTATTACGACACTATGATTTGAAAAAGAAAAAAAAACAAACCCTTTCATCTTTCCTCGAATGTTGAAAAATTCGACATTACAAACATTCGTCATTACGGTTTTTTTTATTTACTTTCTTTTTTTTTTATTACATTCGATTTGATTTAGATATAGATAAAACAAAATGATCCCATAAACTCGTTACGAACTTTAATCACACGTTCAATATTGTCCAATAAAGTTCGATTTCCCATGAGAGAAACAGAAATCTCTCTTTCTCTCTCTCTCTATTTAAAATTTTTTTGATTTTATTATCTTTTTTTTATTATTAAATGTATCTTATATGAGATAAAGAAATATCGAAATTGGATTCGTTCGTAGGAAAGGAAAGCTTTTATTAATAAAAGATTAATATCTATCGTGAAAAATTTCACTTTAAAGAGAAAAAAAGAAAGAGAAAGAGAAAGAGAAAGAGAAAGAGAGAGAGAAAGAGAGAGAGAGAGAGAAATTTGTATACGCTTTCGTAGATTAGAAAACGAGATAGAAATATGTATAGTTGGATAGTTTAAACAAACGAAATTGAAGTATCTAAATACGGATAGATATTAACTAAAGATAGTTTGGAATGTTCCTATCTTGTTTATAACTTTCTAAACGTTACTATTAAAGTTGTTATAACATTTGCAAAATAATATTAAACTCTTGCACAAATGTGAACGAGAGAAGAAACATTAATGTCTCATGAAGCACTATAGATACCCCTACGCTTGGAATAGGATCTACTCTGCACAGATTCTGACAGAATGTTTGACATAGCAACCTAATCCATATACTATCTCTCTCTCTCTCTCTCTCTCTATCTCTATCTCTGACACAAACACACAGAGACACATACAAACGAATTATGTCACTTCCAGTTACGACTCCAAGAGAGAGTTTCTCTCTTCCGATAATCTATTTCGTATATATATATATATGTGTATGTGTGTGTTGTATTAAGAGGACGAAATTATAGGAGTATCCTTCAATTGAATTTCTACGAATAATTCTCGATAAAATTAATTATCGAATTAATTAAATGAAAATATTTATATCACGTTCGTATGTTACATATACATATATATATGTGTGTGTACCTTTGTTATGAGAAATATTGGATGTGATAAGAAGTAAGAACAAAAATTACTCGTTTATTTTTTTCATTAATTTATACGACACAAATATATGTACATATATATTTATATATTATTGATGGAAAACGATCAATTTGAAATATTATCTATATCAACCTTTTTTTACATCATTTTAAAACGCGAACTATAATACAACTTTGTTTTGTCTTCACGTATCTCGATTAAACAAACTTAAGGAAAAAAAGAAAATGAATATTTCCCCATGTTTAATATTTTTTTTTTTTATATACTCGAGAGTTTTGCTATAAATACATGTCGGCCATGAAAAATCTAACGCAATCGATAAATCATCCAACCTTGACACGCTATTTTTTGTTCTCCTTCTTCTTGTTTCCTTTCTGTTTTTCTTTTTTTCCTTTTTTTCTTTTTTATTTTTTTTTATTTTATCGTCACGTGCGAGGGAAAACTTTTATTTTATTTCATTTTTTTTTTGTTTCCTCAAAATGCAATTATAAGTTTCCGAGTACGTGAGGGTTGAATGCGAAAAGGAATGATCGAAATACGAAAACAACAACAGGAAAAAATAGATGTGTTATCGGATCAACGTTAAAAGAGTAACACGGATCAACATGACAAAAATGTCAATAAAAATAATTGACGAATAATTGGGGCTAAATTGTTACATCGTAAATTAAAAAGAAGTTATTAGATAACAAGAAACAAAAATAATACTTCCCGGGGTTTTACGATAATCGATTAGAAAAACTTGCTGTTCGATATTCAAAGAAGGGAAGAACACTTTTCAATAATAAACGTGACTATTCAAATGAATCAGCCACGAAGGATCCTTTTAATAACGACTTAATCCCGAAAATTATGCATTTAATCTTATTCTATCTCTTTTCCTCTGATTTAACATTATTATTATTATTACTATTATTATTATTATTATTATTATTATTATGCACTCATAATAATCTAAACTACAAAGATTTTTAATGAATGTAATTGGATACTTTTTAGCGTTCATTAATAAAAAACAAAATAGTCGTGATTGTATTTTTATAACAACGTTGTTGTTATTCTGTTTGAAATGAACTATTGAAATTTGCATTAATTAATGAAATTTATATATATTAATAATATAATAAATGAAAAAATATGTTTAATAAATATTTTATACATGTATGCATACATGTTACAGGATAAATTTACATCTAATATATTTAGATCAAGATTAATTATCATTGAATATATTATAAATTAAAATTTCTAATGTGACAACGTAAGAAAAAGGGGAAATTATAATAAAGAAAAAGCTACTCTCTCTCCTTCGTGAGAATGAATATCTTAATTAATGAAGGTGTCATATACGTCGTCTTCAACGTGGTAACATAGATGCCTAATTAAAGTAGTATCGATCATGTCATCCGAAGTATAATAACTTGTTCCAAAGGAACACTGTTCGTAGCAATCAAAAATAATTGAGGGTCACTAAACAGGTCATTTAATGGCCTTAGTTTCTATATGTTCATCTTTCAACACTTTTTTTCCTCGCAATATTTGAAGAACTTTTTGAACGGCATTTTATTATTTTAAAGGACCCTTTCAAGAAGTATTAAACGTTTTTTCTTTCTATTAAATGAAATTAAATTTATCTGCTATCAATGAAAATCGATTTCGAGAAGTGTGATGACAAAACTTGGGGAAATAAATATCATTGTTAGAATTTTATTATATAATTGGATGTTTCGTTAAATCGAAAAAAAAAGAAGAAAAAAAAATAATAAACAAATAATAATTGACGAATTTGACAAAGATATTTATCGTCAAATATTTCAGTGACAATTTTTTCTTAGATAAAACCGAACGTCGTTAAAATCGATCCTACGACAATTTCGTATAAGCCGATAATGTTTGTTTAACCGCGTGTCACGTGTTTGTCACTAATGGTAGCAGGGCAGAACCAATTTATTCGATATTTTTGAAATATTTAAACAATCATAAGTATAGGTATACCTTGAAGAAAGATATACAAGCAAGCAAGCAATCTTATTGTAAAGTTTATTTGGACGTCATGACTGAGTTTTAAAAGTATATCTTATCTTTCAGGTCAAAAATACAAATTTTTGAGTTTAGCAACAGGAATGATATGAAAGTTTTACCCCAATGGTAATGGATCGTATCATGAAACTTTCTTCCCTTTGTCGAGAATAGAATAGAAGAAGAAGAAGAAGAAGAAGAAAAAGAAAAAGAAAAAGAAAAAGAAGAATAGGACGAAGAAAGAAAGTTGGTAGAAAAGAGTTCTACAAAATTTTCAAACAAAACTTTTTTCCGAAATAACCAAGCATATTCCTCCTATGTTCATCATTTTTCTATTTCGAATGAGGAAACCATTGGTTTGACATACTAAATATATATCAACGTACGAAATTTGATCGATAGATCAACCTACACGGCGAATAGGTATATCCATTAATATCATTTCATGGAATGAAATTATAGATGCCATTACCTTAAAACATTTTCGGATTAAACGTTGATCGAGACACGTTAAGTGTCGCAATTAATCGAAATGTCCGATGTTGCGATATTTCGGATTTAATATTTTCCAATTCAATATTTTTTTAATAGATTACGAACCTTTATAAACATATAGATAAAATATTTATAAATCAGTACGCCATAGAAGCAATCGTAAATGTTTTCACTCTTAATTTTAAACAATTAATATTTATATGTAATATCGTAATGCAAAGTTTTACAATTGTTATATACATAAATATATTTTAAAATTAATACATTTTCAAACACACAAGCTTATATATATATATATATATATATATGTGTGTGTGTGTGATTGCAAAATGAAATATTTTATTGTTAGAGAAATATTATTTGTCATAAATGATAACAAAATTGATGATACACGAGTATTTGTATTTAATAAAAATATAATTAACCCGTTTCGCGCGTTAAAATATGCTTTTATGCGAATATCATTACCATATATTGTAAACTCGTTTCTATGCACGTATTGTAGCATGGTATGACCCCGTATATGGATCAATCGTTCATACGGGGTATTTGCATGGTTGATGGCTGGTATATGGGTCGCTAGTAACGAACGGATTAATATTTTTGCAAGTAGTACTTGCTTGGTTTTTATTTGCATTTTATATAATGTTTTTTAGACGATTCAATAATATATTTATGCTAGACCATTTTTATCTCATTTTAGTCAAATTATATTATTCTTACCATAAAAAATATTATTTTTATAATAGAATTTATGTCGATTTCAAAATCACGAATAATTCTAAATAATGTTTTTTCTTTTTCTTTCTTTTTTTTATAAAAATTCGGAAATATTGCATTATATAAGCAAATATCAATTGTTTAAAATATAATAATGATTGTACAAATACACTTCTGTAACTCACTATACACGTTTATATTGAATTGAAAAGTTTCTTAGTATTTTCGTTGCAAATAACTTTAAAATCGCGTAACATTGTTTATATTAGAGGGATCATGCCTTCTGGCATGTGTGTTTGAAAGCTGACATTTAATATAAATAAAAAGATTGAAAAAAAAAAATGAGAAAGTTTTTATATTCTTCGTTTATTCGGTCGAAAGTTATTGCGTCTTGGAAATGAGTAAAAATAAAGAAGAATTTTTCGATGCGTTTGAAAATTTTATTAGAAAAAAAAAAAAAAAGAAGACAGAAAAAACAAGAATATGAACATTCAGGTTGGCAAAAATTTTTTAATATTTCTAGACATGGTTTTTTTTATATCAAAGATACACTATGTTCTGGTCAAAAAAATTGAGCAAAATTAGAACATTATAACAGTCATGATATCGTAAAGTAAGGGAAACTAAACATCGATTGGAAAAACAGTTGGAAATAGTTTGAAAAAGATTACATTAAAAATATGAAAATAATTTGTTACACATTTTCGTCATTAAAATACGAAAAACAAACTTTAGACGCACACATGTATATTATACGTATAATATATTATATAAACGTGCCATGAATCTTATTAACAAATGAAATATATTTTAAATCGTCGAGTAAAGATCAAAAGATAAGAATATAATAATTCAAAAGGAAAAAACGAACCAACTATGATATTATATCCATTGAGATTTTTCATTCGAACGAAACAGATCAATATAAATATTATGTGTTATAATAAAAGGAAAAAAAAGAAAAAAGAGAAAAATAAGAAAAAGGAAAAATACGAATTAAACGTCGATGAAGAAATCATACCACATTCTCGTAATAATATTTATATAAAATAAAATACAATTATAAAAAGGATATTTATTAGTATATAAATAATACATCGATCGGGTCTGTTGCATATATCATCGAGCCATTCGAGAATAAATACAAGAAAAAGAAGAAAAAAAATATAGAGAAAGAGAAAAATTGTAACAATACGTGCTATTAAATCGTAACTATTGATATAACCATAAGAAATAAATAAATTATATTAATTCTTTTGTAATAATATAAAAAAAATCCAACTAATTTGTAAATAACGATGGGGAGGGGGGGAAAGAAGAGTGGGGGATGCGATAATAAAGAAAAAATGAAAGATTTCTAATTTATCAAAGCTTGCACCGTAATATTGATAGATTGACACAGAAAAAAAAAAAAAAAAAAAAAGAAAAAGGAAAATGAAAAACGTTAAACAAACTTTTTGGACACTTCGAAATTGGGCATTTTTGACACTTACGGGGAGCGATATACGAACCACTGGCTGTCTTTGTGACATTTTCTAAGATCGCGCGCACTCCTAATTGGTACATTCAGAGCTGCATCCATAGAAAAAAGAAAGAAACGTTTTGAATCAATTAAATTTAAACGTGTCGTCGTTTGAAACGTATTCTCTTTTCGATTATAACAATTGTATAATCGAGACAATTGCGAGATGAACGTGTCCAAGGGAATTGTGTGCGATCGAACACGTATTATTATGTTTTTTTATTTTTTTTATAAATATAATGATTTTAAATCGTTGCACATTTTTAATAGTTATATTCAATGAACGTTTTGCGAGAACGTAATATCGTAACAAAGTAGAAGAAGTAGAAGAAGAAGAAGAAATTTTGTAAAAGAAGCTTACCTTGAGGCCAGACAGGACCGCAGCGGGGTCCGAGGGGGTCCGGTTCGAGGATGCCTGATTTGTAGCACCGTAACTAAGTTGTTGTTGATAATTGCAAAGGATTTTTTTATGAGCACTGGCCTGAGCTCTGTAAGCCGACACTGATAACTTCATTTCTTTCTGTTCCTGATAAAGAGTCTCTTCCTTACGGCAACGCTCGTGTCAGGATAACTCATCATTCTTCGATTCACATTGTTTTATTTTTCCTTCCTTCCTTCCTTTCTTCCTTCCTTCCTTTCTTGATTTCTTTCTTTCTTTTTTTCTTTTATTTTTCCTTATCAAAAGGGTATGTAATCGTAACGATAGTAGGACGAGTGAAAATCACCTTTTTGCGTTTTTAAACGGAAAAATTCAACGAAAAAGTTTCTCAACGGAAGAAAATAAACGTCGATGTGCGAAGAAAAGGATGAATTGATGGATGGATAGGAAAAAAAGAAAAAGAGATAGAGGAAGATATATAGTTGAAATAAAAAAAAGAAAATGAGAAAGAAAAGAAAAGAAAAGAAAAATCGAAGTCTTGAGTCCTTGAAATATTCTTCTCTTTTCTCGAGTTATCTTTCTTCGTTCTTATACATATATGTATATATAGATATATGTGATACGTGCGTTACATATGTTTCTATATATACATACATACATATTATATATTACATATATAAATATATAAATATATATATGTACGTGTGAATCTTTTCGTCTCGTTCTCGCTTACTTTTTTATATCCTTCGTTGGTTGTTCACAAACAGAATGTAAAGGACTACTTGATATCATTTCATCTTAAACCCGTTCATCCACACCACTCTCTTGTTCCTTGATTTCCACGTTTTTTTAAGTTTCTCCAAGATTCCAAGATTTTCTTTTTTCTTATTATCAAACGCACGATAACACTTACACACACGCGCACACCCACACAATTCGCATAATTCTTCTTCTCTTGCGACGCGTGATTCCAATCTCTTGAATATCTTCTTTTAAAAAACCATATTATTCGTGAAATTCGCGAAATAAAATTTTGTCTACCGTATCGTTGTCTTTTAATTAAAACGACAGACGTTTTCGTTTCACACTTAACTTTCTTTCACGTCTGACGACTGATGATTTCATTGATATCCAAAAGAAAAAAAAGAAACAGAAAATATTTTTTGGAGCGTTCGTTAACCTCCTCCTCCTCCTCCTCCTCCTTCCTCCCTCCCAGCCCCCCTCCAAGAAGAAAAACGACGAATATCAATTAAACAATTGTTCGTCTTATTTTCTTTTGCTTTTCGAAGATTCTTTTTTTTTAATTTTTCATTTATTTTATATTTTTGTTTTTTTTTTTTTTTGAGGAATCGGAGGCACCTGTAATTTTTCGTTTACGTCTTTTAACAGAAGTTTATAATGTCACGAGAAATTCTAACGAATATAACATTATATTATATATTTTCTTGTTTTTTCAAGGAAGACATCTTCTCGAGGATTTTCGTGCCTCGTCGTCCCCTTCGCGTGCCTTTCGTTTCTTCTCTCGATTTCTTTCCATCACTCTTCTCTTATCACTCTGTCAGAATTGTTCCAATACACGTTTTACAATGATCAAAGACAATTTAAAAACACCTTTCTTGTTTTCTCTCTCTCGATGATTAATTAATAATACCTTTGAATTTGATTGAAATGTTCGATGTATAGATTGATCACTGATTCACACATAGTTTTATGATCAACAATTTTTCATTGAATTATAATACACTTATTATATTTTAATAATACATTCACTGAACTCTCGAATTTGATGTCCTTCTTCTCCTTCTTCTTCTCGTTCTTGCTTGGATATTTTTCAATTTATTAGGGGGCGAGAGAGGAATGAACGAGTGGGATGGGGGTTAGGTGGGGTAGGGTGGGGTGGGGGGGATGAGAGAAAAGAAGGAAAAAAGAAATCCTTTTCCCTCGTCCTATAGTCCGTAACCTCGAAATCTTCCTCGATGACTATCCATCCACTCGGGGAATAATTAAATTCTAGAACGACCACGAGTCGTGATATAATCGAAGACGAAGGTCAATTCTCTTGGAAAATCAAATATCTCGAATACCGAAAGATCACAAATATGGGAGCGAAAGAAAGGGAAGTTTTCCAGGACTTGCGCCCTAATAAAGAGATAGAAAACTTAAGTGCCAAATTCAATGGTGGTGTACTAAGACTTCCAATGAAAAAGAAAAGAAAAAAGAAGCAAGTAAAAGAAGAAAATAAAGGGAAGATAAAAAGATAGAAAAATGATAGAGAGAAACGGACAGAGAAAAAGGTTAGGAGGGGGGTTTGGAGGGGATGGTGTTATCGAGAAATAGCAAAAAGAAATTTCTTGCCGAGAGTATTGCGCCAAGTTGGAAACCAAACCCGAGCCAATATTAATGCGTGTCTCAAACTTTTGCGAAAGTATCTCTTTAAAGAAAAAAAAATTATTTCGTTGAAAATATATTCTTTTTCTTATTCGTCGTACGCTAAAAAAAAAAAAAAAAAGAAAAAGGAAATCGCTTCTTTTCCGTCCTCTTTTTTTATTTTTATTTTTTTTGGCCACTCATACGACTCGTTATTACGTTCTCGTAAATGAAAGTAACGAGAAACAAGATAAAGGATTCCTCTTCTTTTCTTTTCCTTTTTTTTTTCTTTTCGCATTTCTCATTAAAAGGAATTTAATAAGAGAGGGAGGGGGGAGAAAAAAGAAAAGAAAATAATAGAAAAGAATAGAAAAGAAAAGAAGAGGAAGGAAGGAAAGGTGAACTTTTTAGAGAGAGAAAGAAAAAAGGATATGGTACTACTCGAAAAGAGATGTTAGGTAAAGAATTTCTTAGCGGTTTGCCAAGAACGTCACAAAAGAGTCTGTCGGAGTTGAACTGTGTCGAGTGATATACGAGTATCCTAGTAAGTACTTGCTACGTGCCAAGGCTCGTGATAAGCGTTACGAGAAATCTCACATGGAAAACTCTCTCAACATGGTCACAGTAATCTTTCCTAAGTTAATCCTTCCTGTTATAAAGTTTGGAAGAAAAATAAACACCTATCCTACTGTTTCAGAATAAGAAAAGAATAATAAGAATAAAAAGAAGACATTTTTCTCACGGGTTGATCATTGAACACATAGAAAACAAATAAGAAGATAAATCAACAATAACATTCGCGACACATTTTAATTATCGTTATGAAAAAGTAACTGTATGAAAAAAAGATGATAAAATAGAATAAAAGTAAATAAATAAAAATAGATAGAGTCGAATACTTCTTCTGTCCGGAATAAGTCGGTCGAAACGATTATCGGACTAAAACATAGCTACCTAGGCTAACTAACTAACTATGCAGCTAGCAAGCAAACTGTGGTAGCTCGAGCATAACTGGATTACCAGTAGAAACGAACGAAGACGGGGCATCGTAGAAACGCATCGACTTCTAAACGAGAACAACGAAACACACCGAACAGCTCCGAGGTGTTGTGTTCGTTCTATATTCCCCTTTCATTTTCCATCCCCCATATTTTCCTTTATCTTCCTTTTACTTCATCTTATTCTTATTCTTATTCTTCGAGGTTTTCTTCTCTTTCCTCTTATTCTCCTTGATTTTTTATTTCTTTTTCTTTTTCTTTTTTTTTTTTTTTTCTTTTTCTTTTTCTTTTTTTCCACCCTCTAACTGGATTAAATATTGCCATAAACTACAGACTTCAAGGAACGGACGTGTTACTCTTTGCAAGCACGTCTCTTTTATGCGAATTTACTTTCCTTCCTTTCTATATTTGCTATTCTATTTCTCTCTCTCTCTCTCTCTTTTTCTCTCTCTCTTTCTTTCATATTGGTCACTTTTCCTACATTATTTTATACGTAGGTATCCCCTGGGTTTGATGCAGACACCTATCTATAATTTGATATACCATTCTTTATGTACCTTTTTATATTATACTGATTTTTCTTCCTGTTCTACACTTTTTTTCAACGTGTCTTCTAGTATCTTGATTTTTCTAATTTTTCTATTTTTATATATATATATATATTTTTTATCATCATCATTTTTTATCATGTAAAACAATTGTGATGTTTGTCTACTTTCTTTTTTCTTATCTTTAATTTTTAGATTCGAAAATTTCGTATATCTTTTCTTTTTTTCTTGCCTGTTAATCGAGCAAGAAAAAAGATATGTGTAAGCAACTATATATTTTATCTATGAAAATGTCATCAATCGTCGAGAAAATAATGGAATCGTAGAAATTCGTTGAATTGTCAAATCTCAAACGAATAAATCTCAATATATATATATATACTTTGTTTCTTTTAATGAAACGTTTAAATGCAACAACGACATTCATGATTAACTCGTGTAAGATCGAATTTTATAAAGTGCAAACGTGTGTTAACTCGATTATGCGACACGCGATTTAAGGTCTCGATGTAAAAGGAATGAATACGATAAATGTTACAAAAGAAAGTACTTTCTTTCTTTCTTACTTTCTTTCTTTCTTTCTTCTTCTTTTTTTGTGTTTTTTTCCCTTCAAAATAATGTGCTCCGAATTCGACTGACAGATATATCGTCCATAAATTCTTCTTCCTTGATCAAACGATATAAGCCTTTTGGAAAATAAATCGAATTCCGTAGGGCTCGTGGATGGATTGCATAGTTTCTTGAAACGATCTCCTTCGATTATCTCGATTTAATTCAATTGGCAATTTAGTTTGATAAATCAATCGGAAAGTATTTTATCGTTTGTTACTTAAATGAAAATTTGTTATTAGATCGTATGTTAAATTTAATAAGAATTAATTGCGTCCATTTCGTTTGCATAATCTTTTTCTTTCGTTCTCCTTTTTCTTTATCTTTTTTTTTCCTTTTTTATTTTTTTTTCTTTCGGGGAGCAACGAAACTTTTTCAAATAATTCGCGTTATTATCTCATACTATTTTTTGTTGTTAAATTTGTTATTACATTCTCGTTTCATTTTTATTCCATATATGCGTCAATTTCTTTTTCTTTTTCTTTTTTTTCTTTTTCGTCACACTTTAACGAAGAGAGATTTGATGCTTGAAAAATTGTTCAAAAATGTTCAAGATCAATGTACCCAAATACCGATTGATAGAACGACATTCTATCCGTCATAGTAGAACATTTTCAAACAATCCGTTTACCTAAACGCATCGACTAACATTTTTGAGAGAAACGTAACGCGATGCGTCAAAGCGTCGCTAGAAAATTTACGATCGTTTAGATGGACAAAAAAAAAGGAAAAAAACCCGAGAGAAGTTTCATCCGAGAATTGAAAAAGAACCAAAGACCGATAGATCGGCAATATAGGTAGATTGCAACGAACTTTGGAACCGAGCCATTGGAAACTATGAAAAGTGATTAGACTAATTCGCCTATCTATCCGTTAGGAGAACGTTGAATGTCAATCCAATTTTCTTTTTCTTTCGATCCACTAGAGGATTTAACAATCTCCGAATTAGAAAGAGAAACGAAGGATACTCTCGATATGTTTGTGTCTGTATATGTACCTATATGTATGTGTGTGTGATGTTAAATTTGAAATAATTTTCGATATGGACGATCCTCGGATAGAAGGATCCTCAGATACAAAAACGATTGTGGAGATTCGAGGATTCATGAGAGGGAATAAAAGAATAGGTGGGGAGGCAAAAAAGGTAGTTTCTCTCTCTCTATCTATCTATCTATCTCTATCTCACTCTTTCTCGTTTTAAGAAATCGATTGGATGATCAAAAGATAAAGTTGAACGTTTCGAAATAAAAGAGACAAACACCGAGTGTATTCTATAGACATACATATATTTATATATATATATATATATACATACATACATACATATATATATGTATATATGATGTCTCCCACACGTAATAAGACGAATCTCTTCGGTAGAAGAAGAAGGCAGGATCGATCGATCGACGTTGTCCTTTAATTTTTCCTCATTTTCTTTTTTTTTGCCTTTCGTGCGTGCGTGCGCGTCTGTCCGTCTGTCTTTCTGTTTCTGATCTTTCTCGTCGCAAAATAGAATAAGAAGAAGAAAAAGAAAAAGAAAAAGAAAAAGAAAAAACAGAAAGGGGGGTAACGCACGTTCGTCGACGAAGGGCAAAAGAAAAAAAAAACGGAATACACGATAGTGCGGGGGGGGGCGGTGAGGGGGTCAACGGCGTAAGCGGGGGTGTGTTAACGAGAGTCGTCGAATTTTTCACCACTAAACACAAAACCGAGCTTGTCTTTTCCTTCACGCACGTGTCACGCGAGCACACGAGAGCCACTAGAGGAAACGAACAGTTTCGAGCCTCCTCCTCGTGCGCCTGGCTGCCGCCACCCCGCCGACACCGACGCAACTCGACGCGTCGACAGGAAGGGGCATCTCACTTCGAGGAAGGGATGAACGTTCAACGACGACGACGACTACGACGACGACGGCAACAACCACGACGACGACGACGACGACGACGACAACGACGATGTGGGAGGAACCATCGACGGGAGCGCCGCACCCTAGACGCTTTAACGCGCAGAACTCGTCAAACTCATACTACTACTATTACTATTACTACTACTACTATCATAACCACCAACACCACCACCACCATCACCATCACCACCCCTATCCACACCTATGGATTAAAAACCAAATTCCCTACCCCTATCATCTTCTATTCCATCCTGCGCAATATCTTCTCGTTAAATCTACTTTGACATACATTATTATTATTATTATTATTATTATTATTATTATTATTAATATTATTATTATTATTATTATCATTATTATTATTATTGTTATTGTTATTGTTATTATTATTATTTGACAAATTTTCTTTATTGTCTATTACTCGTATAGATAATTCATTTTTAAATTCAACAATATATAATTTTATTTTTATTTTTTCTTGATTTTATGTTGTATCTTAATATTATGTTACTGATATTATTCTTTTTTTTTTCTTCGTTAAAGGAGAAGTATTAATTTTTTGTTTTTTTATAGAGAACATATTTTATTCGTTTTTTTTTTTTTAATATTATATTATCTATTTTGCGTCAAGATTAGGAATCTGTAGTATATTTGATCTTATCGATTGATACACAGTTGCCTATCGTCGAAATCAACGATTTCGATGCGACATTATCGACGGATTGTATCATTTTGAGATTTCACAGAAAGAGGTATTTCATAAAGAATATTGTATTCTGTATTCTTTGATAGTATTGTACCGTCATTGCGTTAAGTATCTACTATCGCTAACTGGTGGTCGCGGTAATAACTAGGATGAATCTGGGTTGATAATAGGTAGGTAATTGCAGTTTTGTAATTTATTTTACTCTACGTAGTTAATACTTTATATTAAGGTTACCGATGGTCAATATTATTAAAGTAGAAACTGCCATTAACAACGGTTGATATTTTTAAAATAAGAACCTACTATTACCGAGGTTGATATTTTAATGGTAGAAACTGCAGTTATCGACTATCGGTATTTTTTAAAGTAAGAAAACTACCGTTACCGACGGTAGATAAGCATTTTTATTACCGATATGGTGCTTAGCCGGCTTGCCACTAAAGTGGCTTTAGTGAATATTTTTTCCAGGTCGATGCGCCACTATAGTGGCTCACTCGAGTAGCTTACTTCGGTATACACATAGCAACACACAAAATGGAAGTTCATTGTTGTATAGTGGTGTATAGCATTTACAATGTTTTGATAATAACAACGATGAATTAAAATCAATTTTAACTAAAGCAATAAGTTGTTTAGTCGATATTATAATTATTTGAACAATGCTAAATATTATTTATTTTATATTTATATGTGTGAAAATTATTATTGTTTAACGTTGTTCCTAAGCGACAATAATCAAACCGAATTTTTATTATGAACTAAGTGATATCATCGAGTTTTTTTTCTATATTGTTCAAAGGGCGATAAAATGTGGTAACGATTAACAGATTAAATGATAAATCGTATTACAAAGGCGATCATCACCTCGATGGTTATCTCTTCGGTTTAAATTAATATTTAGTTAAGAGCAATTAGGTTTATTTAAAATTATTTTTGATATGGAATCTGCAGGCCAAAATCAAGCACAAAATGCTGGCAATAGTTCTAACGATGGTTTTGAAAATAAGGGCAGGTAATAATTAATAGTTTAAGTAATAGTTCCTTTTTTAGATAAACACACTTATTAGTTTATCTTTCAGCTGTCTGTTATTACGATATGCTAGTCAAAATTCTTTGGATGAAAGTTCCCAAAAACATGTTCCTCGGGAAGGCTGTAGGGACAAACCACCGTATAGAAATCATCATCATACCAACCGTGCATTTGAAGTAATCAATGAAATGCGCAAGTAAATATTATAACTTGACTATCTAATAATGATGTAATTTTATATATACTACTTGAAATGTTAAATACAATTTTTATTTTTAGAAAAAACCTATTATGTGATGTAATCTTGGTAGCGGATGGAGGAATGGAAGTTCCAGCGCACAAAATGGTCCTTGCTGCTTGTAGTCCTTACTTCTATGCTATGTTTACGAGTTTTGAAGAACGAGATCAGGAAAGAATTACATTGCAAGGAGTTGATTTCTCTGCGTTAGAATTATTAGTCGACTATGTATATTCTGCCGAAGTTCATGTCACGGAGGACATTGTACAAGTATTACTTCCAGCAGCTAATCTTCTACAATTAACTGATGTACGGGATGCTTGTTGTGACTTTTTACAAGCACAATTACATCCATCCAATTGTCTTGGAATTCGTGCATTCGCAGATCTTCACGGATGTCTAGAATTATTGGCACACGCTGATAGTTACATAGAACAACATTTCTCGTAAGAATAAATATCTTTAAATTGTGTACATTTCAATAATTACTTATATTAAATATTAATAATATTTTCATTGTTTCATTAATTGAAATATTTTTAACAGAGAGGTCGTTGATGGAGATGAATTTTTAACCTTGTCTCCGCAACAAGTTGCAAAACTAATCTGCAGTGATCGTTTAATGGTTCCATCCGAAGAAAAGGTCTTTGAATGTGTAATTTCGTGGGTCCATAATGACTTGGATACACGACAAGCACATTTAGCTCAGTTAATGGAACATGTTCGTTTACCATTACTTTCTCAAGAGTATCTTGTACAACGTGTTGAAGAAGAACCCCTCCTTAAAGCTAATTTACAATGTAAGTCAAAAATATAAAATTATCCTTTATATTATACACACTAAAACATTTTATTAAATAATATACTTTTTTAGGTAAAGATTTTCTAATAGAAGCTTTGAAATATCATTTATTGAAGGGTGAACAAAAATCATTATTTAAAACACCACGTACAAAACCAAGACAACCACGTGGCTTACCAAAGGTATTACTGGTAGTTGGTGGTCAAGCTCCCAAAGCTATTAGAAGTGTCGAATGTTATGATTTTAAAGAAGAAAGATGGTACCAGGTGTCTGAATTACCAACAAGACGTTGCAGAGCTGGTAATTATCATCATAAAAATAAAAAATCAATTATATTTGATTTGATTCAAAATATATTCTATTTATTTGTAATAGGATTATCTGTGCTCGGTGATCGAGTTTATGCTGTAGGAGGTTTTAATGGTTCTTTAAGAGTACGTACTGTAGATATTTATGATGCAGCTACTGATCAGTGGTCACCTTGTCCAGAAATGTCTGCGAGAAGATCAACTCTTGGTGTTGCAGTTCTTGGTAATTGCATTTATGCTGTAAGTAGTTTTTTCTTTTTTTAAATAAAAATTTACAAATACAAATGCAAAAGAAAAATTTCTTAATATTTATAGGTTGGTGGTTTTGATGGTTCTACCGGATTAAGTTCTGCCGAAGTATACGATCCAAACAGTCACGAATGGAGAATAATAGCACCAATGTCAACACGTAGAAGTAGTGTTGGTGTTGGTGTTGTGAAAGGTCTTCTTTATGCTGTGAGTTATTAATTTTTATTCATGCGTAAAAGTTTATGAAATAGAATACTTTTCAATTACATGATATATACAAATGATGCCAGGTTGGTGGATACGATGGAGCATCACGGCAATGTTTATCTAGCGTAGAGTGTTATAATCCAGATAAAGATCAATGGAAACCAGTACCTGAAATGTCTGCTCGACGTAGTGGAGCCGGTGTAGGTGTGTTGGAAGGAATTTTATATGCAGTTGGTGGACACGATGGTCCACTAATAAGAAAAAGCGTAGAAGCTTTTAATCCAGAAACCAATCAATGGTCTCCAATAAGCGACATGGCACATTGCAGACGAAACGCTGGTGAGTAATATCATAAATAAATTCTATTGGAATGATAGAATAAATATTAACTTGGATAATTTATTCAAGGTGTGGTAGCTTTGAATGGCCTATTGTACGTAGTTGGTGGTGACGATGGTTTATCAAGTTTAGCATCCGTTGAAGTTTATTCACCAAGAACTGATAGTTGGACAACTTTACCAACATGTATGGGAATTGGTCGTAGTTACGCCGGTGTTGCAATAATTGATAAACCAATGGCACCCGCTACGACAATGTGAGGTCTGCAATCCGCTGGGCACGTGACAGAACAAAATGCAGACTCGATTGCCGACGTGTCTGAACCATCACGAGAAGCCGAGCCCAGCGGTGTGCAAAATGCAGATCAGAATCTTCCTCAGCAATATCGTGCTGGTAGTCACGCTTGTCAAGGAGCTCGTTGTGTTTGTCAAAGATACGAGAACGGTGAATTGGCTGTAGTAGTTATGAACTTGAATAGAAATCAAGAAAGAGATGAGGCTTATCAGAATGCTGCTCGCGTTGGTCGTAATTTTCAAAATCGGGCAGCTGCTGGTGTGGCTCAAGTACATCCTAATCTTAATCCCAATTATCAAAATCCTGTTGATCTTGTTAGGAATTATAACAGAGCACGGCAACATCAAGAACCAGAAGAGAATATTTACGAAAGATTGGACAACGACGACGACGAAGAAGAAAACGAAGGTGAAAATAACATTGAAGTTGGCCGTAACGATCTTGTCAATAATCCAAATAATCAGAATCCTACGGACGATCATATCTACGAGAGAATCGACGATCGATCTTCCTGTCGTAATCGAACTTATTCTCGTTTTAAATATCAAATGTTGAATCTGATCTCTGGTGGTAATTTCTTAAACGAGATCGATTCGAGGAATTTCAATCAATACGATCAACCTCGACACGTTTACTTAGATTCCTCTAGGATAGGTAATCAATTTTGTCAAAGTCGTTTGGGAAGACTCGGTAGAAATTGTTTTTCTAGCGAAAATCTCGCATATGCATCTAGCAGACGATCAGCTTATCCTTTGGGTTATCACTGTTCTTGTCCTTACTGTAGACACATGGATTCGAGATATGTCTGCCATCACTGTCAGAGTTTACATAATAAACTTCGTTATCAAGATCCTGCCAATTCTGCAAGACAGTACATATATCAGTTATCACGAAACTGCAGATGTCCCTTTTGTCGTGGTGATTACGCGAAACTATCTGTTAGTGGTAGCAACCGTTCCACTGAATCATCTTCCAGGTGTAAGGATTCTCATCACAGAAATCCTGCCAGTTGTGTTTGCCGAAACAAGACAATGCCTAGCTCGAGTTCATCGATGCAAGTTGGAAGATACGTCGATTGGATCAATAGAATTGGTTCGTCCGTAAATAATCCACTTTATGCGACAATTCACATTGGTAGAATTGATCGGTCATGTTCTGGATCAGCACCCAATGGTAATTCTGCTGACGGTAACGCTGCTTCAACATCATCGGGAGGATCTACAGAAGCTGGAACTTCAGCGAATATCAGATCGATCTTTGCCTCCACCTCTTACAATCCTTCTACTTCATCAGCTTCCGTTTGTCCCGTTAATCGTTCAACTGAACGCCAACACACGTGTGATGATTCTTGCATAAGAAATCAAAACCTAGCTAGGATTTGTCAATTTCTTGGCAGATGTGAAAGAGCCGAATGCAATCACAGTAGATTGTCGGTTCATTGGTGGTTCGTTAACAGATGGTTCAATCCTGAAAGAAACGTTGACAATCCTCCTGTAGAAGAGGAACCACGTGAACGTCCAGAAAGTGATAGCGATGATTCTTAAATATTTTTTTTTATCTATGTCTTATTTTATTTTCATTTGTTTTATATTTCTTTTTACATTTCATTGACGAATCTCTTTTTTCTATTAAATGATCTATTAGTTCACTAATACTAATATATCTATCATTTTTCATTGTGAATAATGACAATAGTTGTAGTTTCAGGTTGTGATATTTACTAGGATATAATGTTTAAACAAGTCTTTTTCTAGGATGTCAGTGGAGAGGTCGTTCGATTGTAGAATTCTAGTTTATTATATATATATATATATATTTCTTTTTTTCTTTTTTACATAGAAATATTTTTTAAAATACTGTAGTTTCGTAGTAACAATTTGTGTTATATAAAAAAGTTGCGCCGTGTGTTCTATATTAATATAATAATGATGATAGTAATGATAACGATACTGATAACGATAATGATAATGGTAACGATAATGGTAATTGATAATGTTCTCCGTTCGATGTATAGATCATAATTTACTGTAGATTAGAATTTAATAACGATCGATATTGGTGAACGTATGAATTTTCAGCCGTTCAGAATTATTAATAGCCATTTTCTAAGCTTGATCGTAGAATTAAACGACCTACTCGCTACTTCCAAAATTTAATAAAAAATAAAAAAGTAAAAAGAAAAAAAATATACATTTACAAATGATGACTTGATGTTATACTCGTATATATTTAGAAAAAAGATTAATCAGTATTTTTAAAAATCGCCTTTGCATTGCTCAATAAAAAGATATAATTCGATAGAAAGTTTTCATATTATCTACAAATATAGAATTATAATTTATGTTTCTATTTGAAGGTAAATTAAAAGGGTGTAAATAATTTTTTGTAATTGAATAAAAAAAAAAAGAATAATAAATAAATAAAATAAATATTTAGGGTGAAGAAAACAGAGCATTGTAAAGAATACTTTTGAAACTTGTCGATAATTGGATGAATAATTCTTATACGCTATATTAATATAGATTTAAAAAACTAAAGATCTCACGCTTAAGAAATTAGAAGAAGAAGGAAAAAGTAAAAAAGTAAAAAAGTAAAAAGTATAAATCGAACAGAATAATTGAGTACAATTAACTAGATTCTCTTAAAGGAATCTAATTATTTTGAACTCCGATGGTACAAGTTAAATTCTTAAACGTATTATATTTATTTTTTGTATTTCGAGAAAGAAGCAGATATTAGATATACATATATATATAAACGTTGTGATCAACGTCTAATTAATAAAGGATATTAAAGTAGATAATATAGTGTAATATGAATTTATTATTGATTATGTGGATTGTTTACTTCGAAAGTGAAATTTGAACAACCCAAAATGTCACAAGAACGGTCCATGTTAGAATAAAAATATTGACATTGTTTTTTTTTTAATTTTAAACGTAAATCTATATTATTTCAGGCTAATCATATCAGCCTAATTAAACGTTTACACGGAATATTTCATGAATATTTCATGAAACATAATAATGAATTATTATCCTCAAAAATTAACAACAATCGGGTAAGACGCACTTATTATTAACAGTGTCTAATACATATCCTTCCACGCAATCACATCCTGCTATGCAAATCTACAATTAAAAATAATCGAATAAATTAAATAACAAAAAATAATTAAATTCGCATGAAAAACATTTATAATTGAATTAAAATAAAAATTTATTTACATGAGGACAGATTATTGTGCGATTGGGGTAAGTTGCGCAAGTTACTGGGCAGGTGTTTTTACATTTGACACTAATCTGATTTGGTCCACAAGTGGGTGAACAGATGACAACTGTATTATTATAAAAATTAGTCTAATAATATAAATATAAATATAAATAATATAAATAAAAAATTAGTCTAAATAAATATCATTAATCTATCTATTTTAAAACTTACTTGCTACGCAAATTGCGAGGACAAAAAGAAATGTTGTGACACGAGACATGATAATATAGAATTATTTCAAATTCAAAACAAACTAATCGGAATAACGTTCATGCATGACAAAATATAGTCGCCAATTTCTGTGTTATCTCTACTAATTTATTATATTTATTTTTTCCGTACTCCATAAATAACGTAATAGAATTTAATCGTTATTAGTCATTAGTTACCTCTTACGTGATAAAAATACTTTTGCAAGATATTTATATAACGCTTACAATTCATACATACATAAATATTAGGTGTCAGTTTTTATCTGTAAGTATCAAGAAATAGAAATACGTTATATTGCTAATTTCTAGAATATTTTTATTTTTTTCGTTTCATTTCTGTTTGTGTTCTCACCGATTAATGGATTAATTAAATTCTTAACGAATTAATATGATTAATGAAATCCATTTTATGGTCCTATATATCTTATAATTTTACTTCTAAAAGAGGTATAAATAATGAAGCCTAAGAAGTATTATCAAGAATTAATTAAAACATTTATATTTTATTATAACAAATCTTAAATCTCTCTTACATTTTGCGAAATCCGTAAGAAATTATTAAATTGTTTAGAATCTTTACTTTATATAATTTGAGGTGATTTTATTTCTTACAAGAAAAGATTTTTTTTTAATTTTGAAATAAATATTTTTGTATTTACCGCCGTAGAGTGTGTTTAATCACAGATGTCTCTTCGGTCAATTTATGCGTTAGTTTTCATTTTCTACACTAGAGTACACTAGTATAAACGCACATGTGGCCGTCACGCCAAAGCTTGGCGCCACCGGCACTCTTACCGTCACGCCGCTAGTGACGAAACCAAAGAATTAGGAAAGCACCAAGTATATGAACAGCCGCTACTATTCGCTCTCTTCCGTTACAACCACCGGGCGAGACACACGTGTTTTAACTAGCAGCGTTCAAAGACTGAACTCTAGTCTTACTTCCGTTTTCTCATTATTACATTTTGTTAAGTTTAAAATATATATTTTGTAAAATCCTTTTTGATACGTTTAAAATATAAAAATATTCTAATAATATTCTTCCCTAGTGAATTAATTATTATTGCATATCGACGAACACGCTACAATTGGTGACCCCGACGTGATCAAAAAGGATTGTTCAACCACGTGCTAACTTACGTGATCCAAAATCTTCAAGGCCACGTGCAACCACGTGCATTCTTAGTATAAAAGAGGACCATTATCAAAGAAAAGAAAATCTACAAAAACATGTCGTTCGATTTGACCCGCTCACCACCAGTCACAAGAGCCGCAGGACGGAACGAAGACGCGGCCAACATGGCGGAGAACACGAGACGAATGCCACAAGAGGCATCCACTTCCCAACAGGCGACCTTTGGAGCGGAAACAGCCAGCAATCTCACAACCACAACTACAGCTGATTTAGTAAACGAGGTTACAGTCAGATTACCAACATTCTTGAGCAGTATGCCGGACATTTGGTTCCAACAAATCGAGTATATCTTTAAGAACAGACGTATCACTTCGGACGCCAGGAAGTTCGAACTTCTCTTCGAGGCATTGACTCCTGATGTCATGGACAAAACATCAGACTTTCTTCGAAAACCACCGGAAGGAGATAAGTATAATGCTGTTAAAAGACTCATATTACAAAGATTGACAGATTCGAAACAGAAACAAATTTTAAGATTCCTCAATGAACTACAATTGGGCGATAGACAACCGTCACAATTCCTACGGGAAATGCGCAATCTGACCGGTGATTTGGTCCATGAAGAATTTCTTCGTACCAAATTCCTCCAAAGCATGCCCACAAATATCCGAACATACTTAGTTGGTTGTACAGAAGTTCCTCTAGGAAAGTTGGCGGACGTGGCGGATGCGATGCTGGAAAGTTGCGCGGAATCGGGTGTGATGGCCGTCTCGCACCGTAACGCCGCCTTTGGGAACCAAAGCGTTAGGGATGCAAGAATGGATATTTTAGAAGAAAAATTAAATAGCCTCATTTTGAGATTCGACAGCCCAAGCAATGAGCTCAGACTCGCTCAATCTAATAACAACAACTACAGACGCAGTCGCAGCCGTTCGGTGTACCAAGGTCAACGATCTCCCAGCCGATCACGCTCTCAGGAGGGGATCTGCTATTATCATCGCCGTTTCGGCATAAATGCACAACGCTGCACACTACCTTGTAGCTTCTCACAGACAAAGGACAAACAGGGAAACTAGAAGTGCTGTCCGCGGCACAGACGGACCAGGGCAGCACCATTTCATCACAAAAGACAGAAACCCGTCTCCACGTCTACGACAGACGCACTCATGTAAAATATCTGGTCCACACAGGCTCCATGGTCACTATCTTTCCTCGCAGGCTTTGCAAAGAGAAACTAACAGCACAACATCTAAGCTTATACGCTGCAAACGGATCAAACATCAAAACATATAGCACCAAATCTATTACTCTGGATCTAGGTCTTAGACGTCCTTTCAAATGGACTTTCATTATCGCTGAGGTCATCACAGCCATACTTGGTGCGGACTTTTTAGCACACTATGGCCTATTAATAGATATACGACACGGAAAGTTAATAGACAGAAACACCATGCTCTCAATCCCAGGCACAGCTACTAAGACAACAATCCACAGCATATCAACCGTTAGCCACGACATGCCATTTGCAGGTTTGCTACTAGCAAAAATGGCAAGAAGTTCTCTGTCGTAAGTGCTGTATCTTTATTCAGTATCTGTCAGTTTCCGTGAGAAAAAACTAATCAGTCTCCATTCGTTGTCATGTTCTAGCTGTTCAAGCGTTGAGCCGATTGCTGTGGTTGAAGCGTCTGTCGTGAGTCGTAGTTTTGCGGTTGGAATTGGGTAATTGCTAAGAGCTCCAGCATCGCATCCGCCACGTCCGCCAACTTTCCTAGAGGAACTTCTGTACAACCAACTAAGTATGTTCGGATATCTGTGGGCATGCTTTGGAGGAATTTGGTACGAAGAAATTCTTCATGGACCAAATCATCACCGGTCAGATTGCGCATTTCCCGTAGGAATTGTGACGGTTGTCTATCGCCCAATTGTAGTTCATTGAGGAATCTTAAAATTTGTTTCTGTTTCGAATCTGTCAATCTTTGTAATATGAGTCTTTTAACAGCATTATACTTATCTCCTTCCGGTGGTTTTCGAAGAAAGTCTGATATTTTGTCCATGACATCAGGAGCCAATGCCTCGAAGAGAAGTTCGAACTTCCTGGCGTCCGAAGTGATACGTCTGTTCTTAAAGATATACTCGATTTGTTGGAACCAAATGTCCGGCATACTGCTCAAGAATGTTGGTAATCTGACTGTAACCTCGTTTACTAAATCAGCTGTAGTTGTGGTTGTGAGATTGCTGGCTGTTTCCGCTCCAAAGGTCGCCTGTTGGGAAGTGGATGCCTCTTGTGGCATTCGTCTCGTGTTCTCCGCCATGTTGGCCGCGTCTTCGTTCCGTCCTGCGGCTCTTGTGACTGGTGGTGAGCGGGTCAAATCGAACGACATGTTTTTGTAGATTTTCTTTTCTTTGATAATGGTCCTCTTTTATACTAAGAATGCACGTGGTTGCACGTGGTCTTGAAGATTTTGGATCACGTAAGTTAGCACGTGGTTGAACAATCCTTTTTGATCACGTCGGGATCACCAATTGTAGCGTGTTCGTCGATATGCAATAATAATTAATTCACTAGGGAAGAATATTATTAGAATATTTTTATATTTTAAACGTATCAAAAAGGATTTTACAAAATATATATTTTAAACTTAACAAAATGTAATAATGAGAAAACGGAAGTAAGACTAGAGTTCAGTCTTTGAACGCTGCTAGTTAAAACACGTGTGTCTCGCTCGGTGGTTGTAACGGAAGTGAGCGAATAGTAGCGGCTGTTCATATACTTGGTGCTTTCCTAATTCTTTGGTTTCGTCACTAGCGGCGTGACGGTAAGAGTGCCGGTGGCGCCAAGCTTTGGCGTGACGGCCACACCCATGATAATATAAACACGTGCTTATAGGAAAATATAAATTCTTATATAAAAACTCTGATGTTTTATTGTAATCGACATGATGATTAACGGTAATAGAAATATATGACTCGTACTGATTTAAAAAATGATAAATAGAAATAGTTATAGTGAACATATATGATTTATTACGAAATTCATATCTGACATAAATGACAAATCTTTCTTAACTTTCAACCGTAACTTCGCTTAATCGCATTCACAATTATAATATGATACATATGATCGTACAAGATTATATTTAACGCAAATGATATATTTAGCTCTTCGAATAATTTTCAAAGAAATATTGGACACCTTTTTATTCTTTCGTGGATAAATAATCTGTCCATTCGAAAATAATTTAAATCTTGCCAAGAAATGAAAATATATATGCCTAATAACAAGCATCCATTTATCGTTGTTAAGTACTATTTACCCTATTTATTTCTTTTTATTATATATATATATATGTATGTATATTATTCGTGTTTAATTAATAATATGTGCATCGAAATAATGGAGAAAGTGAAAGACGTGTATATTCAAAATGGTAGAAAAGACTTTCTGCGACAATTTATGGCGCTTTTATTTACAAGGATTTTATAGTCAAGGAAAGAGGAGGAGGAAGAGGAAGACAGGAAGGAAAGGAAAAAGTATTCGGAACCTAATTGTAAATGTAATTAATGAATGGATATGTCTTTCTATCTTTATTTTTCTCGCATCGTTATATCGTATCAGCTTTCTAGCATTGATTTTATTGTTAAGAAAAAAGAAAAGTATTTTTTACGACATAACATATTTTTCTTTAGCCACTTCTATTGCTTGCGATCTATTCGCGAATATTCGAATGCGTGATATTGATCAATTTAAACAACAAAGAAAACGAAATATCAATGCGAACGATAAAATTTTTAAAATTATTTTTTGTTCAAATTTAAATATGGTTCTCCAAAGATTCGCGAAATGATCGGCAGATGTCGCCCCTTGTACTCTTTCTTCACTTTTCTTTTTTTTCTTTCTTATTTCTTCTTTTCTTGATTTCGTTTTTTGCGCGCAGCTATGTATTTATTTATATTACATAATATATATAAATATATATATATAAACGTTGTGATCAACGTCTAATTAATAAAGGATATTAAAGTAGATAATATAGTGTAATATGAATTTATTATTGATTATGTGGATTGTTTACTTCGAAAGTGAAATTTGAACAACCCAAAATGTCACAAGTACGGTCCATGTTAGAATAAAAATATTGACATTGTTTTTTTTTTAATTTTAAACGTAAATCTATATTATTTCAGGCTAATCATATCAGCCTAATTAAACGTTTACACGGAATATTTCATGAATATTTCATGAAACATAATAATGAATTATTATCCCCAAAAATTAACAACAATCGGGTAAGACGCACTTATTATTAACAGTGTCTAATACATATCCTTCCACGCAATCACATCCTGCTATGCAAATCTACAATTAAAAATAATCGAATAAATTAAATAACAAAAAATAATTAAATTCGCATGAAAAACATTTATAATTGAATTAAAATAAAAATTTATTTACACGAGGACAGAGTTTTGTGCGATTGGGGTAAGTTGCACAAGTTACAGGACAGGTGTTTTTACATTTGACACTAATCTGATTTGGACCACAAGTGGGTGAGCAGATGACAACTGTATTATTATAAAAATTAGTCTAATAATATAAATATAAATAATATAAATGAAAAATTAGTCTATAAAATTAGTCTAAATAAATATCATTAATCTATCTATTTTAAAACTTACTTGCTACGCAAATTGCGAGGACAAAAAGAAATGTCGTGACACGAGACATGATAATATAGAATTATTTCAAATTCAAAACAAACTAATCGGAATACCGTTCATGCATGACAATATATAGTCGCCAATTTCTGTGTTATCTCTACTAATTTATTATATTTATTTTTTCCGCAATCCAAAAATAACGCAATAGTAATTGATTGTTATTAGTCATTAGTTACCTCTTACGTGATAACAATACTTTAGCAAGATATTTATATAACGCTTACAATTCATACATACATAAATATTAGGTGTCAGTTTTTATCTGTAAGTATCAAAAAATAGAAATACGTTATATTGCTAATTTCTAGAATATTTTTATTTTTTTCGTTTCATTTCTGTTTGTGTTCTCACCGATTAATGGATTAATTAAATTCTTAACGAATTAATATGATTAATGAAATCCATTTTATGGTCCTATATCTTATAATTTTACTTCTAAAAGAGGTAAAAATAATGAAGTCTAAGAAGTATTATCAAGAATTAATTAAAATATTTATATTTTATTATAACAAATCTTAAATCTCTCTTACATTTTGCGAAATCCGTAAGAAATTATTAAATTGTTTAGAATCTTTACTTTATATAATTTGAGGTGATTTTATTTCTTACAAGAAAAGATTTTTTTTTTAATTTTGAAATAAATATTTTTGTATTTACCGCCGTAGAGTGTGTTTAATCACAGATGTCTCTTCGGTCAATTTATGCGTTAGTTTTCATTTTCTACACTAGAGTACACTAGTATAAATGCACATGATAATATAAACACGTGCTTATAGGAAGATATAAATTCTTATATAAAAACTCTGATGTTTTATTGTAATCGACATGATGATTAACGGTAATAGAAATATATGACTCGTACTGATTTAAAAATGATAAATAGAAATAGTTATAGTGAACATATATGATTTATTACGAAATTCATATCTGACATAAATGACAAATCTTTCTCAACTTTCAACCGTAACTTCGCTTAATCGCATTCACAATTATAATATGATACATATGATCGTACAAGATTATATTTAACGCAAATGATATATTTAGCTCTTCGAATAATTTTCAAAGAAATATTGGACACCTTTTTTTTCTTTTATGGATAAATAATCTGTCCATTCGAAAATAATTTAAATCTTGCCAAGAAATGAAAATATATATGCCTAATAACAAGCATCCATTTATCGTTGTTAAGTACTATTTATCCTATTTATTTCTTTTTATTATATATATATATGTATGTATATTATTCGTGTTTAATTAATAATATGTGCATCGAAATAATGGAGAAAGTGAAAGACGTGTGTTTTCAAAATGGTAGAAAATACTTTCTGCGACAATTTATGGCGCTTTCATTTACAAGGATTTAATAGTCAAGGAAAGAGGTGGTGGAAGAGGAAGACGGGAAGGAAAGGAAAAGTATTCGGAACCTAATTGTAAATGTAATTAATGAATGGATATGTCTTTCTATCTTTATTTTTCTCGCATCGTTATATCGTATCAGCTTTCTAGCATTGATTTTATTGTTAAGAAAAAAGAAAAGTATTTTTTCCGACATAACATATTTTTCTTTAGCCACTTCTATTGCTTGCGATCTATTCGCGAATATTCGAATGCGTGATATTGATCAATTTAAACAAAAAAGAAAACGAAATATCATTGCGAATGATATTATTTTTCAAATTATTTTTTGTTCAAATTTAAATATGGTTCTCCAAAGATTCGCGAAATGATCGGAAAATGTCGCTTGTACTCTTTCTTCACTTTTCTTTTTTTTCTTTTTTATTTCTTCTTTTCTTGATTTCGTTTTTTGCGCGCAGTTATGTATTTATTTATATTACATAATATATATAAATATATATATAAACGTTGTGATCAACGTCTAATTAATAAAGGATATTAAAGTAGATAATATAGTGTAATATGAATTTATTATTGATTATGTGGATTGTTTACTTCGAAAGTGAAATTTGAACAACCCAAAATGTCACAAGAACGGTCCATGTTAGAATAAAAATATTGACATTGTTTTTTTTTTTAATTTTAAACATAAATCTATATTATTTCAGGCTAATCATATCAGCCTAATTAAACGTTTTCACGGAATATTTCATGAATATTTCATGAAACATAATAATGAATTATTATCCTCAAAAATTAACAACATTCGGGTAAGACACACCTATTATTAACAGTGTCTAATACATATCCTTCCACGCAATCACATCCTGCTCCGCAAATCTACAATTAAAAATAATCGAATAAATTAAATGACAAAAAATAATTATATTCGCATGAAAAACATTTATAATTGAATTAAAATAAAAATTTATTTACATCAGGACAGATTTTTCTGCGATTAGGGTAAGTTTCGCAAGTTACTGGACAGGGGTCTTGACATTGGACACTAATCTGATTTGGTCCACAAGTGGTTGAGCAGATGACAACTGTATTATTATAAATATTAGTCTAATAATATAAATTTAAATATAAATAATATAAATAAAAAATTAGTCTATAAAATTAGTCTAAATAAATATCATTAATCTATCTATTTTAAAACTTACTTGTTACGCAAATTGCGAGGACAAAAAGAAATGTCGTGACACGAGACATGATAATATAGAATTATTTCAAATTTAAAACAAACTAATCGGAATAACGTTCATGCATGACAATATATAGTCGCCAATTTCTGTGTTATCTCTACTAATTTATTATATTTATTTTTTTCGTAATCCATAAATAACGCAATAGTAATTAATCGTTATTAGTCGTTAGTTACCTTTTACGTGATAACAATACTTTAGCAAGATATTTATATAACGATTACAATTCATACATACATAAATATTAGGTGTCAGTTTTTATCTGTAAGTATCAAGAAATAGAAATACGTTATATTGCTAATTTCTAGAATATTTTTATTTTTTTCGTTTCATTTCTGTTTGTGTTCTCACCGATTAATGGATTAATTAAATTCTTAACGAATTAATATGATTAATGAAATCCATTTTATGGTCCTATATATCTTATAATTTTACTTCTAAAAGAGGTAAAAATAATGAAGTCTAAGAAGTATTATCAAGAATTAATTAAAATATTTATATTTTATTATAACAAATCTTAAATCTCTCTTACATTTTGCGAAATCCGTAAGAAATTATTAAATTGTTTAGAATCTTTACTTTATATAATTTGAGGTGATTTTATTTCTTACGAGAAAAGATTTTACTTTTAATTTTGAAATAAATATTTTTGTATTTACCGCCATAGAGTGTGTTTCATCACAGATGTCTCTTCGGTCAATTTATGCGTTAGTTTTTATTTTCTACACTAGAGTACACTAGTATAAACGCACATGATAATATAAACACGTGCTTATAGGAAGATATAAATTATTATTGTGAAACAACTAATTTTTGTGAAAATATGAATGAAACAATTGTTAAAATGGAAGTAGACGAAAGTTTACAAGAAGGAGGAGAATTAACTTACGAAGATAAGTTGAAATACGTTAATACTATTGCTAAACCAATGGCATCAAAAAAACTGGCCAAAAAAATTTACAAACTTATAAAAAAAGGTAATTTCAATGTTTCTTTCTATCATCATTAACTATTTCAATAATACAATTTTTATTTGTGACATATTTTATTATAGCATCCAAACATAAAACATATCTGCGGAATGGATTAAAAGATGTGCAGAAACACATACGTAAAGGAGAAAAAGGGTAAACAAAACAATAAGCTATATATTATGAATTACTATAATTGCATAATATTTGTGTTTCAATTTTGTAGAATAGTTATTTTTGCTGGAGACGTGTTTCCTATAGAAATAATGTGCCATTTACCAATTGTGTGCGAGGATAAAGATATTCCGTACTGTTATACTCCTTCGAGACAGGATATTGGTATCGCTATGGGTGTAAAGCGTGGTAGCCTTATGGTACTTATTAAAGAACATCCAGAATATAAAGAATTATACAATGAATTAGTAACTGCTATAAAACCATTAGCCGTACCTTTATAAGTATTGAATTTTATGCAATAAATAAGTTGTTTAACTACAATGTAAATATAGTACATAGATTATTCTTCTTATGTTATGAATAATTCTAATTTTTAAAAGAATATTTTTAATATAATAAAAACTCTGATATTTTATTGTAATCGACATGATGATTAATGGTAATAGAAATATATGACTCGTACTGATATACAAAATGATAAATAGAAAAAGTTATAGTGAACATATATGATTTATTACGAAATTCTTATTTGACATAAATGACAAATCTTTCTCAACTTTCAACCGTAACTTCGCTTTATCGCATTCACAATTATAATATGATACATATGATCGTACAAGATTATATCTAACGCAAATGATATATTTAGCTCTTCGAATAATTTTTAAAGAAATGTTGGACACCTTTTTATTCTTTCGTGGATAATTAATCTGTCCATTCGAAATTAATTTAAATCTTGCCAAGAAATGAAAATATATATGCCTAATAACAAGCTTCCATTTATCATTGTTAAGTACTATTTATCCTTTTTATTTCTTTTTTATTATGACGCATTAATTTAGGATAATCCAGAAGAATCTTTGGGATACGCTTAAATGTATTTCAGGATATCACAGGCCAGTCCTGTAGATTATTTATACATATATTTATGTATGTGTGTATGTAAATAGAACGTTATATTAGCCAGGACACATTTTGATAATGCGTATGTATAATAAAGTGAATTAGGCACAAAGTGGAGTATGAAAAAAATGTTTAATATATTCAAAAAATGATAGAACGTTTAATATAATTATAATATTATTGTACCATATTTTAAAAGGGATTAGATTCTTGCGAAACTAAGTTTTTTTTTTCTCTATTTCATTTAGCGCCTTGTGTGTGTTGTTTGAAAGAACATAGATAGAGACGACCAGCATCTCAATTAGATAAAGTCAGAACTGATTTTAAGGATATTGCATTTCTCTCATTTTTTGTTTGTTTGCTTACAAATTTTCAATTGCATTATTAACGAGTAGTTTTTTCACTTTGTTTTCGTTTAACTAAGTAAAAGATTAATTATCTTTGTACACGATTATTTCATCCTTGTGGTTAGAACATGAAGCTGAATTGATATAACATGCGTGCGGTTTTTTAAATGTACCGTCATCATTGGTACCAATTTGAAATTTCGCGCTCATTTTTTAAAATCCTATCGTCACGATCGTCGCTTTTTCGCGCGCTTTTGTTCATTGTTTTTCTTATTTTAAGTTTGCAATCGTGAAATTTAAATTTCCGTTTTAATCGATTTCGAAGGAAAGCTTTCGATTTTGGTTTATCTTTTTTTTTTCTTTTAAATAAAACAGTGATTTTGAAGATACTTAAAAGGTAAATACATTATAGATTGTCGTTATCGGTTATCTAAAACGTTTCTCAACACTGCGTATATTAATATCTTTCATACTTTGCTAGTGATGTTTCTTTTTCTTTCTGACTGCAACGATTCTTTTATATCTTATTTTTGTTGTCTTTACTTCTAATTATAATAATGATCGATTGTAAAAACGACAATAGTTTTGTCTCTTTCTCAACAAATTTCATTTTATCGTGTTCGTAACTACAAAACGTAAGATTATTATTTATGTAATCTCTTGTATATAATTTATTAATATATATATATATATACACAGGATTTTCTGATGTATGTTAAGTGCTGCGTATGTATGTGCACGTGTGTGTATATATACGTATATATATATATATATATATGTATATTATCCGTGTTTAATTAATAATATGTGCATCGAAATAATGGAGAAAGTGAAAGACGTGTGTTTTCAAAATGGTAGAAAAGACTTTCTGCGACAATTTATGGCGCTTTCATTTACAAGGATTTAATAGTCAAGGAAAGAGGAGGAGGAAGAGGAAGACAGGAAGAGGAAGACAGGAAGGAAAGGAAAAAGTATTCGGAACCTAATAGTAAATGTAAGTAATGAATGGATATGTCTTTCTATCCTTATTTTTCTCGCATCGTTATATCGTATCAGCTTTCTAGCATTGATCTTATTGTTAAGAAAAAAGAAAAGTATTTTTTACGGTATAACATATTTTTCTTTAGCCACTTCTATTGCTTGCGATCTATTCGCGAATATTCGAATGCGTGATATTGATTAATTTAAACAACAAAGAAAACAAAATATCAATGCGAACGATATTATTTTTTAAATTATTTTTTGTTCAAATTTAAATATGGTTCTCCAAAGATTCGCGAAATGATCGGCAGATGTCGCCCCTTGTACTCTTTCTTCACTTTTCTTTTTTTTCTTTTTTATTTCTTCTTTTCTTGATTTCGTTTTTTGCGCGCAGCTATGTATTTATTTATATTACATAATATATATACATATATATATATATATATATATATATATATATATATATGTATGTGTGTGTATGTATGCATTATATTAATTAAACCATATTTAAAATCTTATTAATTACCAATTTTGTCAGTATAAAATATTATACGCTTTTTATATACGTATGTATATGAGCGACGAAGGACGACATTGACATCAAAATTGACGTGACGTACAACAAATATAGGACGTTATTCTCTCCTTATTTTACCCAACAAACTAACGTGAATTATTCTTCAATTTTATTTTTTTTTTTCAATCGTCATCGTTCTCATTATTTTTCATCCTCATCTTTATCTTATTCGATTCAGGCAGTTATCTATTTTTCCCTTTTTTTTTTCTCACGATGTGTGCGTGTAACGCGATACAATTATTATTGCGACCATGAGAATTTACAAATTTCGGTCAAGTTATGCAAAAAATTTGTCACAACCCTTTATAATGATTTTTAAATTAATTAAACATATTGTAAATCATACGAATCTGTAATCTTTATTTCCTTTTTCTTCATCACAAAATTATCAACCATAAAAACGAATCTTACATTGTAGGATTATTAATAACAGTAATTTCATTTTAGCTTGAAAATATTATATAGACAAATTTTTAACAATAATTAATTATATTAATCATTGTCGAACTTAAACATTTACCAAATTATTTTTCAAGACAAGAAAAAGAAGAAGAAGAAAAAAAAAGAAGAAATAACATTTAATTAAATATTGTATAATAAAAATGAAGCTAACTCTCATATTGTTTTAATTAAAAATCTTCAAAACTAAATTTATTCAATTTCAGATGATCAAAGGGTTGTTGTTAGGTTTATGCATAACTTGGCTCAATTAATTAATTGAAGATCTGCAAGCGCGGAACGCGATGAAAAATCCGTCAAGAGTAAAACAATTTTACCGATATGATAATATAATATAATATATTTAATTAAAATAGTTTTCATTAAAAAAAAAATATATAATATAATATATTATATTATATTATTATATTTCCTTATATCTCTCTCGACGAAAAATGAATTTTCGCCACGCCCGCCGATTTTATAAACAGCGACTTTCATTATCATAGAAAAATTCATTACATTCAAACGTGATTACGATTTTATGATTTCAAGATCGTTGATAATAATAATAATGTTCAAAAATACGATTAGCGGTAGACAAAATTTATTGTTTTTTCTTCCATTCTATTTTTTTGTTATTTTTTTGTTTTTATCACTTCAATTTCTTTTTTCTTTTATTTTTCTCTCTTTTTTTTTTTTTTAATTTCCCCATTTATTACTTTCGTCTTATCTATTTCTTTTTTTTTTTTTTAAATGTATGCACGAATTGTAACACCTTTTAAACGTTCCTACCATAATATTACGTACGTCGAACGTCCTTCACAAATAAATTATTAATGTGTTACGAGCTACGAATCTTCTTTTTTTTTCTTTTTTTTTTCTTTTTTATTTTTTATTTGTTTAGCGATTACATACGAATCTTTTTTCCTTCCTTCCTTCCTTCCTTCCTTTCTTTCTTTTTAAATCTTATTTTGCGCGCGTGAATATAATTTGGTATCCGTAAGAATATAAACGTAAGCATTTTTATTTTTTTTTTCGATAAAACGTTTTCTCAACGTTTCCCTTATTTTTTTTCTCTTTACGCGTGATTATATTCAAGATTATTATTATTATTATTATTATTATTATTATTATTATTATTATTATTATTATTATTATTATTATTATTATTATTGTTATTAATATTAATATATTTACTTCGACGTTTTGAATTTCGTTAGAATTAAATGAATCCGAATATGATTTAATGATGATCTGATTCGATGTGTGTGCCCATGACGAATAATGAGTATCCAAAATGAACTATTATTATTATTATTTTTACTATTATTATTAGTATTAATTCATCAATTAATTGATTAACGATCGATCTTCTTAAGTTCTTTGTTTTTTACTGCGTACGAAAAGAAAAGAAAAAACAAAGAATTAAACTCGTATTATTATTTAATAAACGGCCCCCTTTCTTTTCTTTTTGTTTATTAAAAACCTCATCTCATCACGTTTAACACGTTTCTTTTCTTGTGCAAGGATCATAATACGCGTATTGGCGATTAAAAAGGGCGCGAATTTTCAAGCTTAGTTTATAATATTACCATTTTAATTACTAAAAATCCTATGTGCGAACTTTTACAAACGTGATATCCCTTTTTCTTTCTTTTATCATACATTTATTCTATTTCTCTCTCTCTCATTCTTTTTTGTTTGTTTTGGTTTCTGTTTTTTTTTTATCACTATCATTTTAAGCTTAGTTAATCGTTAATCGTGACCGATAGATACCCATAATCGATATGTTACAATTGTCGTCGTTTCGTCTCTCTTTATGTGAAAATATCATTCCAAATATCATTTACTATTATAAGATTTTTCAATATCTTTTTTATTAAATCTCGATCTTTAAAACCTTCTTTTTAAAATTCTAATTTCAAGACGTTTAGAATCTCACTGAACTTTCTTCTGTGATTTTTTTTTCTTTTTCTATTTTTTTTTTTTTATTAATATGATTCTACATTCCTTAAGCAAGAAATTGAGATTAGTATAATCGTGCTAAAAATGTGTGGTTTATTTTGTTCTTTCTTCTTCTTCTTTTTCTATAATGATATTTCATTATTCGGATGGATGGATATTTCAATCGATAACATCTTGAAATTAGAAAATAAAATCGACGATTCCTTGCACTCGAAAGAACCGTGCTCACGTTTACGCGATTACGTTATTTATTTATTTATTTATTTCAATATATATATTTATTTATTTCAATATATATATATTTATATATATTATTAATGAATATGGTTTGGGCCCAAGGAAAGTGGAGGAAGGGGGGGAGAATAGGTAATTAGGATGAACGAGATGGTAGAATTTTGTGATGGTGGATGATGGAACGATTGAAGTGTGGGTGGGTGATTGGTTGGTAAAATATGCAGGGCTCCACGTATTTTAATTATTCGTTAAAATTCGAATGAAAAATTCGCACAAACTTAAGTGGTAAAACGGCTTTCTTACTCACTTATACGATACACTTCGTTTTTCTTTTTTTTCTTTCTTTTCTTTCTCTTACATTTCTAATTTATGTATATCATCCTTTTATCGTACGTACGTAATTATGTATTTAAGTGTACAAGTATGCATGTATTGTATGTACGTATGTATGTATGTATATATGTTTGTATGTATGTATTTATGTATATATTATTATAATAATAATCTATAACTATTGCTCGTTTACTTCAGTCTGACGCGCATATTTAACGAAAATCAAACGATTTCGCATAATCGTAAGTCAAGATATACGTATTAATTATAATATACCTTTTTTCAAACGTCCGTTGAGCTCACCAGCCATGATTTCTTTTACTCATATATTTTTCTATATTAATTTTCTTACATTATTATATTCACACACACATTTAAACTTTACTCTCGTCCATTTGTTTTTCCACGTTTCATTTGTTAATTCTACATTTTAAAAGATACTATTACTCGCATTGAACGTCCTTACGATCGTAAGGGTTTCAATTCTTCGTAAGACAATAAAACGGGTTCATAACTATCTAATAAAAAGATAATAATAACAACAACAATAATAATAATAATAATAATAATAAGAAAAAAAAGATATTTATTTGATTAATATTTCGAAGAATTCTTGATCAGTTATTTTGTTAAATTAATGGTCAGTATATGTAGAAATATTTTATTTATTATAAATCATAAATTTATTTGTCAATATTTTAATTGTTGATCAATGCTTATAACAGAAATAGGGTTGCGTTTCGTGGTATCGTCAAGGTTGAGTTAGGATTAATTATTTATACAAAATGGATACTGATATTTTATTATAAATACTGACCATTTATTTAAATTACTGAATAAGAATATGTCGATATAAAATATTGAACCAATAAATAGCAAAATAATAATAATAATAATAATAGTAATAATAAAGAGCCCGTCGCGATTAATTTTCTAAATCCTCGTTGGACGATGTTGCCAGTCTCGATTTCTCCAAAACGAACGGCAGGATTCGCAGTTTATTTTGTTTGTTTGTTTGTTTGTTTATTTTTTTGTTTATGGTTTCGATTTTTCCTCCATTCTTTCATTTAATTCGTTTCATCTATCTCTCTCTTTCCCTCTCTCTCTCTCTCTCTGTCTCTCTTTCTCTTTCTTTTTTTTACTTTCTTTCTTTTTTTCCTATCTAAATATTTCTTTCTTATATCTTTTTCTTTCCCCCACAAAAATATATCATCATCAATCGTCATTTTGCAAAAGGAAATCTTTCTTACAGACAAATAACGCACTCTAGCGAATTTTATCGTTTTACAATTTCGATCGAGGCGTTTAACAAACAGGAACTTTTTCTTTTTCCTTTTTACGGATTATTATTAGCACATCTTTTTAATTGACGCGCTCAAAACATTTCAAATTTATTACACCAGTTTGTTATCTGTGTTTCTCACGTGGGAATCGCGCAACCAACAAAACAAGGCGCGAACGTTTTCAGAAAAACGAATAGGTGTATGCGAGTCAAACGTATGTATATGTGTGTCTGTATGTGTGTGTGTGTGTGTTTAATAAGTATGCATGCATGCATACTCATTAACATTTCTTTGAAAAACATTTATCAATATTATTGTTTTTGTTGTTATATTTGTTTAATTCTTTTCACTTGTCAAAGTCATCGTTATCATCATCATCATCATCATCATAATCATAATCATAATCATCTATTAAAAATCACGTTAATTACTTTCTGTGTCGACTATAAACATTTTCTTCTTCTGTTCTTCTGTTTTTTTTCCTTTTTAATTTCTTCTTCATCTTCTATTTTTCGAAACGTCACTCACAAAGGGGTCGGCGTGGGGGGTGGTGGGGTCGGGGGTCAGAAAAAAGTAGAGACGCTTCGAAATGTTCATCGAAAAGAAAAGCGATCGATAATAATTAAATCTTGCCAAAAAATTTGCGATTCTTTTCTCATCTTATCTTATCTTTTCTTTTCTTTTCTTTTCATTTTCATCTTCGTGAATATTCGCAAACGCACGCGCACGCGCACGTCGCGTTTGCTTTTGTTCCTTTTTTTGTATTTTCTCTCTTTCGTTATTTTTCTTCATAGCTTTTATTGTTTTGTTTTAAATTCTCCTTCGCGCGTGGATAACGCGTGACGTTTTATATTCGACATTTTTCGTTAATTTTTTTTCTTTTTCTTCATTTTTTTTTAATTTAATCGATTTGTATACTTTTTTTTCGTACCTTAAGTATAAATCTGTAGGAGTATCAAAATGGTAAAAATGGTGCAAATGAAGACCAAGAGCACAGGTAGAATCAAAACGAATCTGACGGAGCGGCTTAAGCCGCTTGGCTCTTGTCATACGGCCTGTTGTTGTTCACCGGATTCCGTTGAAGCATCGAAAAGGGGACGTTCGACTGCTTGCTGTTCGGTGGATGATGCGGATGCACCGCCGCCATTATTACCGGCGCCATTGTTCGTACTTTCGCGTCTTGTTTTACTCGAGCCGCCTGAGAAACACAAGCAAACCGATTGATTCCGATTTCTTTTCAACGTTGGTTTGTTCTCCCGAACCTGTTCCGCCAAACATTTTTGATAATAATCGTAATCCTTCAGATACCTGTTGGGAACAAAAAAAAACACACTGCATTTAATATTTTGTCTTAGAAACAATTAAATTAAACCTGTTAATTGTACACAATCAATATATACATTACAATACAGTATAACACATCTATAATAATTATTATTAATTTAATTTTAAATGTGTGTACTTATTTGTTATATAATTATACAGGGTGGTCTTCCAATTGTTAACATATCAAATATTTCCGTTATTTGTTATATTATAATATAAAAAAAGGTTACATACAAAACTTATATGGTATGAAGAGGTACATAAGTTAGTGCAAATATTTTTTTCGTGGGTGTATGACGTACGTATGATTCAAGATCATACAAGGTTGGTGGATCACCCTGTATACAAAATTAAAATAATAAAAATGACGTACCACACTGGGGGCCATCGATGTTCGTTCAAATATTCCTGATTTTCTGGATGAAGTAAACGCACGCTACGCGGTGACATCTTACAAAGTTTATTATAATTAACGCATAGATGATTCATACACCAATCCGCTAATTGATCCGCGTTGTGTAACTATTGATTTCAACAACAACAACAAAAATAAGTTTAGAAAAAATTGTCATTTATAGGAGAGGAGGAAAGAACAAAATCAAAATCATATCTCTGAATTTATTTGACTTACCTTGCACGGTTCCAAAAGTCTTAAACAATTTTCAACGGCCTCGTTTCCTTCGTTCTGCGAAAGTCTTAAGATCCTCGATAACTCTGCTTTCAACTAGATTAACCAATCTCGGCAAACACAATCTATTCGCTAATTCCAAAAGATTCAAACACCGGGCCGAAGAAATAGCTGGTACCTCGTCCGTGTACAAATAACATAGTAGCTTGTGAAACGTGTATTCTCTTACACCGGGAAATACTATCTGCGATTTCAAATAAAAATTACAATTATTATTAGAAATCGTTCCATTCCCAAAACCCTCCACTTCCCTGCCCCCCTCCCTTCCCCTCGTATTATGATTTAAATTAAATAATAACATACGATTTTGGCGCTGCTTTCGCGAAAATCACCGGGAAACATTGCTTTCATGACGTCGCATCGAGCAGTTAGTATAGCACGATGAGCTGGCATACTACCGTCGTCCAATTCGAATACAACATCGGCAAACAATCCTATTTTTTTGTTTAGATCAACAGAAAAAGAACGATTCAAATAATATCTTATTAAATTTGGATAGTAATGTTAATTATTAATCTTAACACTAAATTTACGGACTGAACTGATTTGACTCATTTCAAATTTTTTTGCTACATATATAATATAAAACCTAAATATTATTTTTTTTTTAAATATATATATGTTGATTTTTAATGCAATAATGAAGTATACGTAAATATTAATTCCTTCTTACTACCCTTTTTTATTTTTCATTCAAACAATGTTTGTAAGTTATTAAAAAATAGTGAATAAAAAACATCCGTAAATCTAATGTTAAATATATAATTAAATGACATAATTGTACCTTGTTCAAGACAAATATCCTCGAGTCGTTGTCTAACCACTTGTTTGTAACGATTATTTAGGTCACTGTTAGCAAATTGTTCACGAGTTTGTATGGTGCCAAGTACCATAAGTAATTGCGGTAGTTCGAGAAATTCGGCTGCTTGTCTGATCTCCTGAAGTTAATAAACATCCCATGTTTTAATAATTAAATCTCTCTCTCTCTCTCTCTCTTTCTTTCTCTCTCTCTCTCTTTTTCTTTTTCCATAAATATTAATTTCGTAATGATGAATAAACGATGATGATCGGTATGAATTTTATCCAAGACCTCATCCACGATAGTTCGACGATGCTAACATAATCAATGACTATGATAGAAAATAGTCCATGCAATTATGATCCAGGTCTGTTATTTTTATTACTAATTTTTTAGTTATTAAATTAACCGTTAATTCATGCTGATCTAACAATGATCATGATCGGGTATCCAACGATTGTTCATTTTTTTTTTCCTACGGTAAAAATACGTTTGACCTTTGTTTCTATGGGTAATTTTTGATATTAACGAAAACCTAATATAATCGAGTATTAATCCGGGAAGATGTTTTTGATATTTAAAAATGGGAAAGAAAAGAAACATGCCTTAGATGATATTAATTTTCTTTCGAATGGGTATTACATTATTCTCACACTCGATGAAATGATTCTATCATAATATATGCGTGCGTGCTCTCGTGCTTATTCGTGTGTGCTCGTACGTGTAACGTATATATATGTATGAGTGTGTTTAAAATGTCACGTGTGTTTGTCAAACGAATTTGTTCTTAGTACTAACCAGTAATAGCCCAATAGGAGCTGTCTGAAAGAATACAGCCGCGTTAGTTTCGTGTTGTTTTTTCTTTTTTTGTTTAAATATTTTTCACTAATAAAAAAGCTTCATCTTTTTCCTATTTTTTTTTTCTTTTTCTTTTTTTTTTCTTTAGATTCGATCCTACATTTGATTGACGTTGTCGTTCGTTATTATCGTTTAAATCGTGTCGAAATAAATAGATAAACGAATACCAATTGAAAATATCTCGTAATTGTGTGTATATAAAAGAGTATAGTGAAAGTAATCCCCTAGTGTTATTTAAATATCATCGTTAGATCGAAATTAAATTAATGCAATTAGAATTTATTACAGGTCGAACCAAAAGTCTTGTTTGGATTTTTTAGAGAAAAATTTTTCTCTAAATTATTATTCGAAATCAATTATTTCATATTCGTGTTCAATTTTAGGGCTAATTTTTAATCTCATTGTAATATCTGCAGATAACTACTACTACTACTACTATTACGAGTTAAGTAGAAAGATAAATCTCGAAAAGGTTTTGGCAAAAAAACAAAGGAAATAATTAATTAATTAATTAATTGTTCAAATAGTTTGGAAAACATTTTAGATCAGAATTAGAAATTTTAGTTGAACCTTCGTTAGAGTATAATAAAGAGTGTTTCCTTGTTTCTCTTTTCTTTCAATCATTCGCATTGGATGTACCTTTTCTGATAAAATATTCTACCGACCCAACGTACTTGTAGATCGTGATACCGTTTATCCAAGCTTCCTGTGTAGATGAACTGCAAGCATTGCTGCATTGCTTGTGGCGTAATTAGCTTCGAAAGTGTCACCACTGTAGTTGGTTGTTGTACACCGTTAGAATTTTCACTCTATATGATGTTTCGTATAACAGAAATAGAAAAAAAAAGGGTGTATAAATATTTCAAGTTTCAAAGGTAATCGCGAATAAATGTTTTTCTTTTTCCAAAAAATGAAAAACCAATTACCATGGACACCCGTATATTTTGAAAAGCAGGATGATTTAATTCCCTCGTAGCACCGTTGGCTTTTCTTTGATTATCCATCGTTGGTAAAACTTGGAAACTCGATCTTCTTTTCAATTGTTCCCATACTCTAAAAAGATATATAAATATATATATATATATTTCCAGGGTATATAACATATATAAAGAATATCTTGTAAATCAAATATCACGAATAGTATAGGAATATATAAGAATACATGTGTGTGTGGTCATGGATTCGAAAGATTAACTCACTTTGAGGGTTTGCTTTGATCAATGCGAATGAGGCATTCGGTATCGTCGTTAAAATCACCGACAGTTGCCTCGCCGAAAGTACTGACCTAATTGCATCGAACAATATAGAACACAAATATTTATTTATTATTCTAATTAGAAATTTCTTTTATTTATGTTTTTACCTACAAAAGTTACATATATGTATAATAATCGTAGAAAAAACCAGGCTATTAGTTTTATCGGGTCGGTATTTTTATATACGATATTATTTTTTTTTTAAATATATCTATTGTAATCTGTATAAAATAATTTATTATTTAATACTTGTGATCATTTATTTAACAAAATACTGGCAAAAGAAAATACGTTAATAACGTTATCTTACCATACTGGACTCGCTGGAACTTCTCGGTGTATGTTCGTGAGCAAGTTCAGTTGAAAATAGTCGATGAAATGCAGGCGAAGCTGCAGCTAATAAACATCGATGCGCCGGAAATGTGCAATTGCCTGTTATTAATGTGACATCGGTGTGAACTGGCTTTGTCCATAATGTTTTCATGTTTTCCTCATATGTACTGGCTGTTAGGTAAACTTCCGGTGGTACTGGTTTAGGCGGACAAAATGGTGCCTACAATATAACAAATAATAATAATAATAATAATAATAATAATTAATTATTTTCAATTTAGCCCTATTATTTTTCAATATTAATTAATAATCATTATTTACCTGAAGCAAGGGCCTTTGTACCCTTTTTAAATTAGTCATCCAAAAACGTTGTTGTCTTCTAGCAATTGGGCAGCACGTATAGAATTTTCGAAAACTTCGTTTGACACCATAATAATTTTTCAATATTAAATAATAATCATTATTTACCTGAAGCAAGGGCCTTGTACCCTTTTAAATTAGTCATCCAAAACGTTGTTGTCTTCTAGCATTAGGGCAGCACGTATAGAATTTTCGAAAACTTCGTTGACACCATAATAAGTGAATACACTTGTCTCGTAATAACACACGCCTAATTCACGTGCTACTGCTCTTGCTTGATCAGGCATGACCAAATCACTTTTTCTCGTAGCCCTACAATTCATTAGAAAAACAAAATCAAATAATAATCATCAGTTGATTAATAAATTACTATATTTATATAAAAGTGGAGAAATAATTATGAAAAAAGAAAAAAAAAAGAAAAAGAAAAGAAAAGGAAAAGAACAAACATCCAGAATATGATTTTCTCATTTCCTTTCTTTCTTCTTTTCTTTTTTTCTTTTTTTGCTTTTCTAAAGTTCATCATCGTTAAAGTGAATGTACGTGTATTCGCAAGAGAATAGCTAAAAGTCGGTATGAACTTTGGACAAATTCTCGTGGGAGAGGAAAAGTATGGTGATATACAATGACGTCTAACAAAAGATTTGATAGTAATTTAGTCTCAAACACGCTCGTTCTCGATTTATCCGATGTCAATGGAAATTCTTTTTCTCTCTTTCTCTCTTCTCGACGTCATTGGTGCGAAGAGGAAAGTGATAAACCAACGAAGACTCCCCAGGAATCAATACTTTGACATACTTTACTATTAAAGTGTTCAATATTCGAAGTTACATCGAATAGTCTATGTATATATATATTCGAATGAATCTTCTATGATATTCCGTAAATTATTTTTCAAACACTAGGGAAATATGTCCAAATATCAGATGGTTTTTCTTAATATCGATTAAATATGTTTCTTAAAATACTACATATTGATGATATTAGAATACTAACGAACATTAACAAGTATAGCGATTGGTTGTATCTATCAAACAAATTTCATTGTTATTATTATGATTTTCTTTTCGTTGAGAATACAATAAATTTTTCTTGAATATTTTTTATTTAAATGGATCGTATGAAATGTTCTTTTTTCAATAATAAGTTCTTATGTGTGAATTGTTCATAGACATTTTAATGATAAAAATAACTAGATCCGATATGTAGATGCTCGATTCGTATTGGTTCGTTTTCGTTATTTTTCTTTACTTGTCAGAGAAAAAGAGATAGATATGTAGTAACGGAAATCGAATAGCAGGTAAGGAAATCACATTATTTCATAGTAATCGATTGAAAGTGGGTAGTAGGTAATAGTTCTATATATGTATATATACACAGAGAAATATGTTAACTTGTAACTTACCTTACGAAAGGACTACGATCGCGGAAGTAATTCAAATAGGTCTCATCTCGAGACATATATCGTAAATCGTTTTTGCATCCAACCAATAGGACCGGTGTTTGGGGACAAAATCGACGTATTTCTGGATACCACATTGCTTTGCAGTTTCGTAAAGAAACGGGATTTGTTATGGAGAAACATAATAACACCACGTCGGATCTGTACGTAAAGATTAATGCACAAATTTAATATCAAATATCAATCATTTATTCGAGTTGTACTTTTTTTTTATTTTTTTAAAAAGAATTTTAAACAATCGTTAATCCTTTTGCCGTAACTTTGACAAATCTTACTCGCTATGACAATTATGAATGAATGCAAGTCAAACGTAAATGTCACAGGATTTCGTCGGAATTCAAATGATATACGGCAAAGGGTTTAATATTCTATTTTTGAGTTAATCAAAATTATTTGTAAAAGACTAACCTGCCGTAGGCAAATCGACGATCCTTTTCGTGATCCCCAAATGTATCCCAAAGGCGTAATGAAACGTTTACGTTGTCTACGACTTCCCACGATCGTTCCAATACCTAACAATAATAATTATGATAATAGATAATCAAACGAATTATAATATTATAAAATATATATTCATCATATTTTATAACTATATATACAAAATAAATAAATCAATCATATATATTATAATTAATAATAATATATAAGACTTACGTCCTTATAAATCCGATACTGATCAATTGCCCAAACGGTTGGTACATGAGTAGTCAACAATTGGGAAAGGGAAACGTGTTTGTTGCAAGCTCTAGCACATATCAATCTGGTCTTTCCGACTGCTGTGTCACCCACGACCACGCACTTGACCAGTTCCTGGTGCGGCTGCTCATTGTCCATCACCGGCAATCTCCCTTTTTCATCCAATATCCTTTTTCACGTGCCAGATCGTCCGAATACGGAGCTACCGTAACCTTAGGTGTCACCGATACTTCTCTGGTTAACCAACACGAACACCACATTCGATTTTCGACCTACTGTCGATCCAAATCTTCCTCCCCTTTTGTAAGATTATTTCTTAATAATCTACGTAAAATATAACAAAAATCAAATACATATATTATATGTTACCGTTAAAGTGTTGAAAATTGTTTCATTTCTTAAATTAACTTATGTTAGATAACTTGCACATTATTTATTAACCACTCGTTTAAGTGAAAATAAGATTTTCGATGGAACAACAATAAATTAATTTTTTAATTATCTAAGTAATTATTAAAACAATATTTAAACAAAATATACGGACACAATGAATACAATATATATGATTAGAATTGATTAATAATTATGATATTCATTTATTTTAATATAATATACTCACGATAATAATAATAATAATATATGAATACACTATTATACATATACGCGAAATAATTGAAATCTAACGTAAGAAAATTGTCGTGCTTCTAATCACCAAGAATCTGAACTCTCTATTAAAATCTTAATACAAGAGCTTTTGGAAAATATTTTGGGATCTGAAATTCGAGTATTAGCCAGTTTTGATAACCGGTACAATCCGATTCACGTGCACGTGAAAGAGACAAATTCTAACATAAAATTCGTCAACGGAAAATAACCATCCAACGTGATATTAGGTGACGCGGATATTTTAGGCACGATTCAACGGATTTACATTTAACATAAGACTGTGTAGTAGTGCACATAAACTCGGTATGCCTATTGATTTCGTTACCTCCTTCTTTACGCCCCTTATTCCCCTCCTCCTCCTCCCCCCGTCCCCCGCCTTTTAATGTGTGTCTCTGTTTCCTTATATTTAGAATCGAACCCTTCGCAACTTAAATCACCTTAACCCTGAAAGAAAACACTCGCACCGGTGTACGGCCTATTCGATTTTTTTTTTATATATAGATAGTACACTCACGTGTGCGTGTGTGTGTTGTGTATGTATGTGTGTGAATACGTGTACGTGCAGAAAAACTAATTACGATTAAAAAACAAAAATGAAAGATATCTCGATTGTTCGAATATTTAGATGTTTTATTTTCCTTTGTCAATTTTTTTATAATAATATATGCATTAGTGTGCGTATACGTTTATATATATTTGTGTTTAAGATAATTCATCTTTGTATTATAAATTTACTCGGGAATGGGATCACACGGGATGCCTAACATTCATGTCGAACTTATCGATTATGAAAAGTTAGAAAATAAATTTCCGGTGTCTATTAATACCGAGAGTACTTCGTTTATTTCCTACGATCATATAATATCTTAAAAGAAAGAAATAAAAAGATAGTTAGTTAGATAGATAGATAGATAAATAAATAAAAAGGGAAAAAGAAAAAAATGAAAAGAGAGAAAGAGAGAGAGAGAGAGATAGAAAACGTTAATGTATCGTCAAAGATAAAAAACAGATTATGACTAACCCTCGTCTAATTTTCTTTTTTTTGTATCGACAAACAGATCTCGTACACCTATCATGTAATCTCGTATTTTTCATTATCAAACTGTAAATAATCAAAGTAATAATATCGTAGAAAAGTTTCGTGAATCAGGCCAGGCTTAGAACGAGGACGAAACTAGACGATAAATGAAAAAAAAAAAAAGATAATCAGACTCGCGTGTTTTAATGTTCACCGATTAGACGCGTTATGATTTATATTAATAATAAAGATAGTAATAATACAAAAAAAGAAAAAAAAGTAAGGTAAAAGTAACGTCGTTTAATGTGCAATCTTTCGTTATCATTTTTTAACACATATCACGCGTATGTAAAAAAAAAAAGAAAAAAAATTAAAAAAAAGATCCCCGACCCAGGATAAGAGTGAATTATTATTTTTTTTTATTTATTATTATTTATTTTATCTTTATTTCTATTGATAGACAAGTTAATAGACAATGTGCCAGGTGACGTCAATCAATGCATACACAGACAGACATACCTGTAAATGTATTACACACACATATATATATATAAATTACGTCAGATAGTTTATACGAAAAAAAAAAACGAAAGTTTATTCGTCCGTTTAATATTCATTTGACGATAAGTTATTTTTAACAAGGACGCCAGGAGTAATATGATTCGAGCTGCAAATCGATCGAAATTCATTATCCAAACGAGAGATATGAACGAGATAACAAATTTTTTAATATCTTCATTTCCTCTAATGGATTATTCGAAAAATACGAAATTAAAAATAACAATCGTATAGAGAAAAATCTCGTTGATCGTATAAAATACTGTTATCGTGTTTAATTTTTCTTTGCCGGTCGGATCAATGACTATTCTAAAAGTGTAAAGTTATTGTGTATGCATTTATATCAAAGCTGTCGAACATCGTGAAAAGGGAAAGATAATTAACGAACTAGTGGCCTACTTTTCCTAATTAAATCTTTCGTTTTAGTCTTACGGCATAATTGAATCCTGAATTCGTTTCATTTTACGTAAACGAGTCTCTTTCTTTCTCTCACTCTCTCTCTCTCTTTCTCTCTCTCTCTCTCTTATTTTAGTGTCAAAGGGACGAAATTATAATTTATTATGCTTTCAAATGAAGGGTCCTTAAGTTAATGCATCTATCTTTCTTTCTCATTCTCTCTCTCTCTCTCTCTCTTTCTTTCTGTTTCGCTATGCATCGGATTGGACCATAACTAATATCGAAATTTGTAATTGTTTATTAATAATTGTACTCGAGATACGATTCTTAATTATTTTATATCCAAATAAAAATTTTAATGTGGTTTTTTTTTTTTAAATTGAAAAATCTAACATCGTTTGTTAATCAATTCGAGTTATGCAGAAAGGTACTCGGAACTACTTCGATGAGTAAATTAAGTTGAAACATTTAAATTAACAAAAAATAAAAGAAGACAATGAGTATTTTTTCTATTCATTTTTATTAACTATTTGGTTTAGATTTTACGTTTGATTTTTTACATCGTCAATGTTTCATCGAACAGTTGGTAACAGTACAACAAATATTCTTTGTAATTTAATGCTTAAATTCAATGTATCTTTTTAAAATAGAACACAATGATTTCAAAATTATGAGATACGTGCGATTAAAGTTGAACAATATTTTCGTCATATTAAATGTTGATACGTTTCACAATACAACTTGATTCATATATTCTATTTAACGATAAAGATGAAAATTCGTTTTTAATCGGTGTTCGGTGGAAAATAAAATTCCTAAAAAGGAAGTAACAAAAAAAAAAGAAAGAAAAAAAAGAAAAAAAAAGCAAAAGTAAAAATAAAGAAGAAAAAGAAAAAAGAAGAAGAAGAATAATAATTAATAATTTTCCGAATGTATTCGAAATACAAATATTTGTCGGATAACCGTAAAAGCAAGCTTTCCATCCGCGTTTATCAAGCAGCCCTATCGATTTTCAACCACGTCAGGATTACGTGGCAAACTGCGTTTTTCGTCCTTGTCGTTGTTATACATATTGCGGAAACTTCACGGTCGAAAAGTGCGACACGTATCCGCGACATTTATACGCTAACACTGTGACACGTGTGTTTTTTGTGTTTTCCTATCGGTTCGTTTATAAGGAAAACGTCAAAACAAAAAAAAAAGAAAAAGAAAAAACAAACGTCAATTACAACTTGACTTGAGTATTGTTGCTATTACTATTACTATTATTACCATACAATTTCGTTACTAATCATTCTCTTCTTGGATTCTATAAAGAATGGGTTGCTGTTACTGCTGCTACTGCTGCTGGTTGCTTGTTGTGGATATGCTCCGATTTGACCTACTTTCTACGCACACGTTTTCAATTTCCGTATATACTATTTACACACACATACATACACTTATACATACTGATACACTGGTCGAATCCTTTCAACATTAATTGAAGGTTATAGGACCTACAGAAGGAATTGTACAAAAACAATATCTTTTTATTAACTATTTGATTATCTTTTTCTTTTTTTTTTTTTTAAATCTATAGTATTCACTTATGAAACGTATTTGATTGTTGGTTAAATGCACATACCTTACAGAGAATATTAAATATTACATTTGTAAACGATTATTTTAAATATATGATATTAAGAATAGTTATTATGTTCAATTCATTTTTTTTCTTTTTTCTTTTTTTATAAATTGAAGATAACATTTCTTGTTTTGTTTTAGAAAATCTTAAATAAAATATCATTATATACGTTTCATTTTCTATTTCCATAAAGATATACAATTGGTAACAATATTTTCTGTACATTTTTATTACGAAATTCAATAAAAAGAATAATCGATTGTATAGAATATGGTTGTTGTCATTGATAACGCGTTGGCGAGTAAACAAACATGTCCGATGCAGAAGAAAATGCACGCATGATTGTCTTTTTCTATCCTTTCTTCAGACAAATTAAAAATTCAAATACAATTAAATTCGACATTTAACAAGTTACGGTTAATTTCTATTCTAATTTTTTTAATCTATCTCGGGCGTTCAATTTCTTACAAAAATAATCCAAAGAATGATACAAAACTTGACAAGCGTGATTTCGATTCAAATCGAATATTTACGATTAAAATGAACGAATAGAATTAAAGAAAAAAAAAAGAGAAAGGGTTAAAACGATTTGTTCGTAGCTTGTCGAATAAGCTCGTCTTTCGAAATTCGTACTGTCAAAAAATAAAAATGAAAAAAAAAATAAAAGTAACAACACAAGAAAAAGAGATAGAAGTAATTGTATCGGGGAAATTCGCGAAAGATATCGGAAATTGTGCAAACCTTTGAAAAAAGAATAACTTGCCAATAAAGAGAGAAAAAGATAGATAGAGATAAACACACACACACACATACACAGAAAGAGAAAAAGAAAGCGATCAAAGTATTGAAACGAGCTTTCCTGTTTCGATCAAACCTATGATCGATGTTACTTGTGAGTCTATATTGAATGTATTGCTTGTGACACGAGAATGGCCTGCGGAAACGTTTCCCGAAAGTTCTTAACAAACGATGATTAACCGAATGGAAAAAAGAAAATAAGAAGCATAGTCAAAGTCACTTAAATCGGGCAAAATTTCAGCAATATATTTTCTTGATAATATTATAATCTACATATTTATTTTTTTTTCGAACGGTATGCACACGATAAAATAAAACTTGTTATTGATTCGAAGAAATATGAAAGGAGTGAAAGAAAATTGTATTTTTTTTTTTTTTACAAGTTAACAAAGTGACATAAGTTTTTCAGGGAAGTTAGAAAAATCTCTGATAAGGTTGCGAAGGAAATAAAAAAATAAAATGAGAGAATGAGAGAGAAAAAGAGAGAGAGAGAGAGAGAGAGAACATGAAAGCTCGAACTGGCGCATTGCAGAACGCGACTCACGGAGAGGTCAGCATATAAGTAAAGTAAAGTAAAGTATCGGTTTGGCACAATAAATTCAATTATTTACATATAAAACGTTCAAAAAGTCACTCGATAAATCTAGATATTTAAAAATGTATCATTCATTTAAATATAAGATATATTACGAAAAATTGTCAAATACGTGATAAAATAGCGTCATTCGTTTATTTGAATGTAAGAATTTAAAACAATCCCAAGAAAAAGAATAATACTACTTTTTATTAAAATTATAAGAAAAAAAGAAAGACTGATATTAATTATTCAATACAGAAGATATTCACGGTATCGATCGTTTATTTAAAAATATAAAACACTAAAAGTATTTATTAATTTAAAATTATATTCTCTATCATTATATTATTTATTGAACAATTCTCGATACTAGTATAAAAGAGGGATGGTAAACTTTGTGAAAAAGATAAAAAAATAGAAATAATACGTCAAGTAAATTGAAAGTTTTCTAATCTTATTCTTCTTCTCCTTCTTCTACTTCTACTACTACTACTGTTTAATCTTATTCACTTTGAAATCAATTTTCTCTGAAGGACGATCCAAATATTGCGAATCTCGAGATCAACGGCGGGGTCCGGGGTCAACGAGCCAGCCTGCCAGCCAGATTAATTAAGTAAACGTTCCTCTTATTGTCGACCTCTTTCATCCGTTAATCACGAGTTGACGTTCTGTTCTGTTCTATTCTGTTCTATTCTGTTCTGTTCTGTTCTGTTCAGTTTTGTTCTGTAATGCGGAACGGGAAGAGTTACAAGCGGACATTTTTAAACGTTCGTCGCAACATTCCTATATGTATGTAGTTGAGGGACGATTAACTGCACCAACAACGCCATTACCAACACAATATAATCTAACAACTACAATCTAACTGTCTATTTTTCTATTTCTAGACTCCTTAGTATTTATTCTTCTTCAATTTATTCTTTTCTTTTTCTTTTTTTTTTTTACTATCAATTTACTACATAACACATATATATATAAGTATCGTGGAAGATAGAAATTGGAGAATGTCAAGATTCGCATGGTGAAATGTCAACACGTATCAAACACGTCGAATATTTGAGTTTATTCTCATAAGTTAATATTTTCAGACATATACCAAAACGACCATGCAAATCTTGACATTATCCAATTTCGTTCTTTTACGATAACATATACTATAGGTACTCTACCCGTTTTTTAAACATCAATTCCGAGTACTCGGAAAAATACGATAAAATAAAAGTTCTCCTATAAAGCGTAATATTATTTAAAAATAATAATAATCGTACGGGCGCGATAGGATAATATCTTTTGAGTTACGGTTAACAAGGTTTTGATACTAACATAAAACAAATTAAATCGTACGTATATATCTTACAACAACGTGATCGATCGATCATCTTCTTTAGAGAGAGAGAGAAAAAGAGAGAGAGAGAGAAACGCTTATATTTTCATCTTTTATTCACACTCGTTTAAGAAATTCATTCAGGAATGTTGTTCATCGTAAAAAGTGATGATATAAATGCAATTGGCTGATGCACAAACACACTAACACACACAGCTACACATACAAACATATTATATGTATAGTTTTATTTAAAGATAATTCAAGTGAAGTTTGACGTCAGGAATTTTTTTGTTGTTATCTTCCTAAATCTATTTCCTAATGTTCGCGTATATAGAATAAGTACACATATATATATATTATATATATATATTTTATATATATATATCGGTAGACGTATAGTTGATAGAATCCAAGAGAGTTAGAACGATGCCACGTGACGTTTCAATTGCTACTCGTCCGATCCGAGTTCGTGCCGTTAAAAGGATCGATCCGAGACGATGATGATGCGGCAACAATCGAGCCTCGAACTTTTGCAAGCTTAGAATCCTTCTGATAAAGATCATACTATCTCTCTCTTTCTTTTTAATCGATTCATAGATGTATATTCGTGCTAACAAGAATCCTCGAAAGATATCGATATACGTGTAGTATCATAATGTATATATCGTTCCCATGATAAGGAGAACATACGATAAAACAAAGTACGATCAATTTTAATCAAGATTATTATAATATATATTTTTTAATTAGAAAAAAAGAAAGGAAAACAAAGGGGAAGGAAAAAAAAATCAAGAGAAATCAATTAGTAAGGAAAGCAAAGTAAGTACTACATGGTACAGCTGATTCGAGGTTCGGTGCTGCATTGAAACCAGGGACGCTCTTATTCGTTGTGAACTCTCTTATATAAGCTAAAGAGAGAGAGAGAGAGAGAGAGAGAGAAAGGGAAAGAGAAAGATAGATATATCTATAGATGGATAGATAAAAGGAAAGAAAGAGAAGGGAAGAAGATATGAAAGATACTAAACGACGATGGGATGCGGATGAATGAGAAAACGGTGTAAGAAAGAAACAGAAGATTAATGTTCCTGAATCATTTACATACTCCAATCGATCGTGTTTTGAAAATAATTTTCAGAAAAAGAAAATATAAGAAAGATATGTGTATATACCGAGATAGTTTTAACGTAGATTGATTGTGAACGAATCGATTGAAAACACAAATGGAAAATAAACGATGATCATCATTCGCATATTGTGCGATTATAAATTTTATCAAAGAGAGAAAGAGAGAGAGAGAGAGAGAAATATTAAATTAGACAGAATAAGACTGACAAGTTAGTTAAAACTGACATTGTCGTATAATTCTTCAACTGTGCTTTCAAACTACACACGTGAATTAAACTTCAGTTCTTTCTTACACATATATATATATATGTATACTCGTTCATACACTTATTTACATCATTGACCACCGTTGTTACACGCGGTTTTTAACGTACGTTTCAACGTACAAAACGTTTCACTTGTACACATGTTTTCTTTTTCTCTTTCTTACACTAATTCTCATCTTCATTCTTTATGAATATTAATCTGATTAAAAGGAAAACAAAATGATGTTTTACATTTTTTAATATCAAAGTTATTCAATATTTATCTCGACATTATTCATTCACTTTTTTATATTATGGTTTTTTGTTTTAAGTATGTATAGACACACGTAAATAAAATTGGTGTGTCTCGAACGGATGTAAGTAAGGGTGGAAAGAAGGGGAGAAAAGCAATGAAACGATCGGAGTCTCGTCAACGACCGGGTCGACGTTCGTCCGTTCGACCTCGAAATATATACATATACACACACATATATACATAAATTATATAGATGTATATGTACATTAGTTCCAGACGTCCTACCCCAACTACAAACGAAATGGTTTCTTCACTTTTTCATCGTTAATCTTTGGAAATGCGAGATGTTAGTAAAAGAAGTAGATCTAGTAGTTTCGATTAAAAGAAAAAATTACGTACACACGTTCACGTACACGTACACGTACACGTAGAGGAGTTTTTAACCAGCTTGCGTGTTCTTATCGTATTATCAATCTATCAGTCACTTTCAAATGCGCGACTTGTATTAACCTCGTTGGTTTATTTCTTTTCTTTTCTTTTCTTTTTTTTTCTTATTTTTTATTTTTTTTTTATTTTTCATCATTTTAATATCGTAATATTATTATGTGTTTGTGTAGAGATTAAAATCGATCTCGCGCAGAACGAAAGTTTGATAAGATCGATCCCCTTGGTGCCAAACAAGGATGATTGCAAATTTTTGCGAAACAAGAAAGAAATAAAAATAATAAACGATGTTTAAAAAGTGTATAACGGTTATAATAATATAATATGCATACGTATTGCATATGTATCTCTACCTATCGTAAAAATTTCAAAGGATCATGCTCAAGGTATAAATTATTTATTCAAGAAGCTTACCCCTATTGTTCGATGAAAAATGTCCCCGATAAATGAAACTTCCAACTTTCTTCAAATAAATTCTCTTCCTTCTATTTCTTCTTCTCGGGTCTCTTCTGATGTTTCCTTCTTCTCAAATATAATAATAATAATAATAATGAAAAATCGTCTGTGTCTCACTAAGAAAAAAGATAGAAATAAAATAAATCCTGTCAAACGTGAATTCTGTTAACAAAATAATGAATCGTCCGTCCGAGTACGTCAGTCACCGTTTGTCTCGTGTCAAGGACACAAATGATGAAGGAAACCCACGGTGGTGTGTGCTCAGTAAAAAGTCGAGTACGTTCAGGCACCTTTTTATTATATTTTTTTTTTTTATATCAGCGGGCCACCTTTTTTCCCTTCTTTCGTTAAATAGCAATAGCCAATGGTATTCGCGCACTATGATCGTTGCGAATAGTAGCAGAAGTGGTGGTGTAGTGGTAGTAGTGGTGATGATGATAATAATGGTGGTAGTGGTGGTGGTGTGGTGGTGGTGGTGGTGGAGGTGGTGGTGGTGGATAACACTGCTGCTGCTGCTGCTGCTGCTGCTACTGTTGCTGCTGCTGCTGTTGTTGCTGCTGTTGTTACTGCTTCTGTTGCTGATCGAAGAAGAATAAGAAGAATAATAAGAAGAAGATGAGGATGAATAAGTGTCCCAACGCGTCATATCGACGCACGTGTGCGTCGTCGTTCGGAGAATGCACTGTCGCTCTCTGGGAGAGAGAACGAAACGACGACGTTCGCGTTGTGTTGTGTTGTGTCGGTGGAGACTCAACGAAGAGATAGAAAGAAAAAGAGAGAGAGAGAGAGAGGGATACAGGCGTGTGTGCGCGCGCGCACGAGTCTGTCTCCCTACGTGCACGTATGTATCAAGAAGGTGGGAAATATAGGGGTGGGAAGAAAATGGAATGAGGTTTTATTAACTCGTTATTTCGTTTTATGTCGTTTAAAGATTTAAAGAAAATAAAATAAAAACAAAAAATGACGCAGAGAGATGGAGAGAAAAACTGAGAAGAATAGAAGGACGAAAAGAAGAAATAAAAGAGAGAGAGAGAGAGAGATGGATAGATACAAATGGACGTCACTTGTGTATAACGTGTCTCACTTAACAATAAGTGAGAAAGAGTGACAGTGAGAGAAAGAGAGAGGGAGAGTGAGAGAGGGGAAGAACCAATAAGATTGCTCTCTCAGATCCGCGAGTACCCGGCAAACTGAACTGCCACTGAATGAACCCGATGTGACCCCTACGTCCCTCTTTACTACCCCCGAACCGCAACCAAATTGTCTTGTCTCTCTTTCTTAAACGCCCCTCTTCTTCCTCCTCCTTCTCCTTCTCTTCTTCTATCTCTCCATCCCTTCTTTTTCTTCTTCTTCTTCTTCTTCTTCTTCTTCTTCTTTCTATTATCTTCTATTCTATTCTATTCTCCTCCCTGTTTTACCCTCAAGTTCTACTACCACCGTACGATATTTAAAACGAACACACTGGGTTATCTCTCTCTCTCTCTCTCTCTTTCTCTCTATCTCTTTCTCTGTGTCTCTTTTATTCTCACGTATGGATAATGGAAATTGGCCGATAGCCAGGTACATACAACAAGCACGATCCTAAGAATTGTCACAGGTATAATTCCGTGTTGTTGAATTTGTAGCAGTCTGATCTCTCCTTAAAAACGAAATATTTCGTCTTTTCTTTTTTTTATTTTTCACGTGTCTTTGCTTTTTTTTTTTCTTTCCCGACGATACAAATTCCGTTATTGTATTACGATTAGATACTTGAAATGATCTCAATTAAACTCGAAATTGTTATATGGAGAAATATATCAGAGAAAACATCTTTTTCTATCTGTCTGTCTCTCTCTTTCTCTTTTATTTTCTTTCTTTCTTTATTTCACGACGAGTTGCTTGAACGTTCTCCTCGTCGTCGACGTCGACGTCGACGACGAACGTTCTCTTCTCTCCTCGTTTTCGAGCATGTCGCGCATGCTGAATTCACTGTGACGTCAGCAAAGGAAAAATCAATCCACCCTGTGTGCCGGCACTGCCGCCACACGGTGCACCAGTACTCTCTCTTTCTCTCTCTCTCTCTCTCTCCTTCTTTCTCTTTCCTTCTCTTGCTTGCTTGCTTGCTTTCTTTCTTTATCTACGTTTGCACCCCACCAATACTAACAAATCTTCAACGAAGATGCGACTAGTTCTCACCGTTATATTAACTTGACACACGAATGAAAGGTATGACCAATCGGGCAACTCTAATACAGTGTTCTCCTTCTTTTTCTATCTTCTTCTTGATCTGTGTATGTATCTGTATGTGTGTGTGTGTGAGTATACGTGCGCGTGCGTCTTTCTCTATAGGATCGAGCATGTATTTACTTTTATCGGGTACAACGATTTAACTTGATTTTCTTCGAATTCGTGTGTATGTGTGAACAACTTTTTTATATATATTAAATTTATTTCGACATGTTTACGTATACCTAATCAATTAAATTACGATTGATTCTACAAATAATTAGATAATTTCTTTTTTTTCTTTTTAAATTATGTAATGCAAATCATTTTTAGATTTTAATCTAATGTAAAATATTAATTTTGATTACTTTCTTTTTTTCTTTTTTAAATGATTTTTTTCAACTGTTACGATACGTTTTCGTACGTACTCATAAATACTGTAACGATCATTTTTTATTTGCATTTATTTATTATTTCATTCGATCAAATCGAATGAATATTTTTAAATAGATATCATGATAATAATACAATCGCATAATTGTTTCACGTGTTTTTATGCAATAAACGTTGTAACATATATTTTTATATTACCAGACAATTTTATTATGATATAGAACGATACTTTGTTTAATCGATTAATTAACGCTCGTTTGACGAGCCGTGTATACAATTGACATAATATGTAATGTTACGAAGAGAGGGAGAGAGAGAAAAATATAGAAAAAAATAGGGATGACCTTCGGACATCGTTTGTTGAGTCATTTTAAAATGTTTAATAATGATGATCGCGTGTTTGAAGTGAATACATGTTTTATGTGTTTACGTGAATTCCGATCGACTTATTCAATTATTACGAGTACCATTAACAAATTTGTACTTTGTTTCTAATATTTATAATAATTATATAATTACAATTTGTTGAAATAAAAAAGTTTATTTTATATCAGAAAGTTTTATTAATAAGATGGTATGATGTATTCTTTCATATTTTCTTTTTGTTTTAATATGTTGAGAAAATTTATGATCGAATTAAAGTTTTAACGAAACGCGAGAATAATTACATAAAATTAGATAAAAACCGAATTCCAGAAAATCACAAATATCGGTCTCGCGTGACACAAGCTATTAAAGATAAATTTGTCCGATTGGATGCGTTGTCATAGTTCTATTACGAGTATCGTAGAGAAACATGATCGTTAGAAAAAAATAACTGTTAAAATGTATTAACATATCTGCATTAACGTTTATAATACATAAAAATAATATCATTCCAATTAACATATCTATATATATATATAAAGATATTTTTTTCATTGATGTACACATTATGTGATATGATAAAATTGATTTAATTAAAATTTTTCTACAATATAATTTCACAAAAAAAAAAGAAAAATATTTAATTTGTTTCTTTGTATTATATATATTAGCCAATTTATATTTTTAATATACATATTATTTATTTAGATCAAACTATTGAAAAAAAATGAAAAATATTTGATCACGATTCCTATGTCATCCGGTAATAATTATCTATTGCATTGTTGTAAAACAATTATAAAATGATAACAATGTTCGTACGTTATATGTACATATCGTATATTACATATACACATATAATGGAGAATTCTTATATGATGCTGTTATGGAACGAAGTCGGCCATCATTAGGTTATTAAGTTAGTTAAGCGAGGACAAAAGATGTCCAGTGGACATCGTTGTAAATGTCGTCACAATTCATAACGCAAAAGCTCAATAATTTGGCGTTATCGTTGTTTAAACTGATCGTAAAAATAAATCTTTATATAATATATGTATTCATATATACTTATGCACGTAAGTGTTACGTATATGTATTATACCAATTTACTTTCTAGATAAGAAAACGCGAACTGAGACACCTTAAGAACAAATGTTCACGTTATGTTCGTATATTGTTTGATAAGAATTTTACTTCTTGTTTTTCTTTTTTTATTTTATTATCTATTAGTAACATTTCTTATCAGTTTTTACATGCGAACATTTTGCGAATAAATTTTTGCTTTCTCTCTCTCTCTCTCTCTTTCATCGTATGATAAAAAGTGCAAGATAATTTCGACGTTGTTTTATTTTTTCTTCTTCTTCTTCTTCTATTATTTATAACTGTATTAAACTCCGCGTTCTATTATTCCTCCTCCACCCCATCCCCCTCCCATCTTAATAAAATATCGATTATTTTATTACATATGAGTGTCGTTTATAAATCAATAAAAATAGGATTTATATAAGAACGAATACATACACATCGATTATCAAAGTTGCAAGTTAATGAATGACAATGAATGAAATCCTCTCCCCTCTCTACTACCTAACTTGAATGAAGATAAAATCTATAATATGTTGTGTGTAGTGCATATTTTAGTAGAGACGTATTGTGGCGCTATCTTTTGGAATATAAGATTTAACATTGTGTAGGTATATTAATGTCGATAAGATATAATTATAAATTTACTATTTGTTTAACTAACAAAAATACTTATGGAAATTTGTTCATTGACATTTAAATATACCGTTTTGTATAATTGTATAAATACGAGATCATCTTTGAGATATTTAGGTATTTGTAATTCACAATAATACGATATCATTATTTTTATTGCAAATTTTATTATAAATGATATTGAATTGGCCAATAAGTAATGTCCAAATTTCAAATAATTTATATCGAAATAAATAACAACTAATGTAACTTTTTATTGAAAATGTTTAATTATTTTTATACTTATGTATACAAAACTGTACAATATATATATATATATATTTTTTTCATTATTGAAATAATTAATATCAATATGTTTTATATTGCAAATTTCGAACATTACTTGTCAACCAATCGTATATTTTTGGTTGTTGTTTTCACAGTGTCAGTTATACCTTATTACCTCGTAATATTATTTGGAATTTTCTAATCGATATTTAATTTTCTAAAAGAACCTTGTACGTCATTGAGTTCCAAGATAAAACCTGGTTTCGTGTCTGGTAAACGAACACTCTCGTCAGTACGACTGAGTTTCTCTTCTCTCAATAACCAATCTCTGTTTCTCTCGATTTTCTTCTTCCAAGCATCTGCAATCGAGCAAATTCTCGTTTGTATTACAAACACTAATTTACATTTCTACTTATCTCGTTACGTTATGTTACCTACGTTCTTACGAATTCAATTGTAAATTCATTTCAAATTATTTCCCGGTATGTCTACGTAAGGATACGTATACAAAAAAAAAAAATAAATCAGAGAAAAAGAAAAAAAGAAAAAATATAAAATAAACTAAATAATAGTAGTACCATTAAGTTCGGCAAATGTACCAGCTTTGCCACCCCATTCGTTAGGTAAAATTTCTTGATCCATGTATGAATACAATTCTTCACCGCCACCCGAGTGTATACGAAACTAGAAAAAAATTATCATTTCATTTTTTTTATTTCTATAACGGAATGACAAATTATTTCTGTTTTTTTTTTCTTATTATGATAAAAATACTCCTTCGAATTGGAAAACGTTCGTTTACTTTCTACAAATGTTTATTAACAATTTTTTTATCTTTTTAACGGAAATACTGTAAAAATATTTAATGTTTTTAAGAATTATCGAATTTAATTTTTTCTTTTATAATAACTAAGAATTAACAAATAATATAATTGAAATATTAAATAAATCGAATAAACATACCTTTTCCACTAATTTTGTTTTGAGCAACGGGTAAAATAGATTAAGAACGTTAACTATGAAATTAGGTGCATGTAAAAAGTGTATCATGTAAAGTCGCATAGGCATGCTATCCTGTATTGCCAACATTGCTCGCCTTATTATACTTTGCGTTGGACTGCATTTAGCAACGTGTACTGCAGTAAATCCCTAAGAAAATAATTATCTTTCGTTTAATATTTGTTATTTCAAATTTCACTAGTATATAAAAAATGTATTAAATATTATTGTACCATTTGTGTGTTTGATCGGTTTTTTTTTCTTTCTATTCAAATATCTAACGATTGATATATAAACACGAAAAATTACTTAAAATAATACCTTAAGTAATCAGTAAACGCATATATAGAAGTAGACAAATACTATGATTGAGATTTTAAAAATATTTTTACGCAAGACTGGTCAGTAAAGTTTCTAGATGATATCAAAAATTCACTTCTGAAAGTTTTATGGATTTATTATTCTGTTTCGAATTTAAAAAGCAAACTTTGTAATTACACAATTTGAAAAGAAAATATTAGCTTAAAATAATAATGAATGATTATTTGAAATCATCTAATATCTTCTGTCTTATCCTGTATTAACTAATCACAAGACAAAAATTCATTGAAATAAATATATTTTGTAATTGTTTAACTTGCCACGTAATACATACCTCGAAATCTATGACCATAACATTAGATGAACATGGTTCTTCCACTAAACGAATATCCTGTACCATTAAAATTCGTTTGGTTATCGCTTGAATACTAAATTTGTCGATATCTGTATCAATTAATCTAAAAACTGTAACTCTATATCCTTCTTTTGTTAAAGATGGTAAAACGAAATATTGCCTGTCGAAAAAAAAATAATTAAATAAACCATTAGTATATGATTAATATTAATATCTATCTATACGTGAATAAATTTCCATGTAATATTACATGTGTATCTATAAATACTAAAGTTCAAGTATAATTTTAAAAAAGTGAATAATACATAGTGATCTTATCTTTCTTTTAACATCCTGACATCCTATTGAATTGTTATATCTCGTGTAATAAGAATGTTAATTAATTATATTTGCTTTTACAAAGTTAAACGCGTTGTTTTGCACGAATTAAAAATAATTATCTCGCGTTGTAATGCACTTTATTTATATTATCATTATTAAAACAAAATATAAAAAAAAGAATAAAAAATATGTCGATGTGGACAATACTTACATGGATTCGCAACAATCTTGAATAACTTGCGATAGAGGATCGCGAATGGAAAAAAATTCCGGCAATGCGGTGCGAACGCTAAAATATTTTTCTAGAATAAGCTTGCATCGTTCAACGCTATTTTTACAACCGAATAGAAAATGTTTCAGCCTGGTGTCGTCTGTAAATGTGTAAATCAAAAATTTACAAGTTAACGCAGCTAACTAGCTAGCTAGCTAGCTTTGACGATTACGAAAATGGTCTAATTGTTCGTCACGATATTTTTCATTCTCGAGATATTTTGAAACTTCAGTTTGAATTATTTATCAATTTTATTTCTATAAAGACGAGTATGTGGAAAATAAAGTAAATATATCCACATATTTGTTTATTCTCGACGTGACAATAAATAATTATCTTTTTCGCGTTATTTTAATGAGCACAAGTATATATATTTTTAATTATATTTAATTTTTATTTATTTTTAAACATTTCTGGTCAATTGTAAAAAAACAAAATTTTTTTTTCTCTCTCTCTCTCAAAAAAAAAATGAAAAAACAAAGCCGTGAACTCGAATGATTTTGAAATAATTCAACGAAACTCGTGTACAATTATTATTGTTAAGTAATGATCGAATATTACATGTTTAATTAATTTTAATTACCCATATGATTTGGCAAATGCGATTGCTTGGAAAGCCATTCACGAATAGCAATGATATCTCTTTTCACCATTTCCGGATCCGTAGGAATTTCTTCATTGATCCGTTTTTGCTGCTCCACCGTTGGTGGTAGCAACGTCATTTTCTAAAACAACAAATGCAAATCAATTGTTAATATTTTGTTTATTCGATAATTCATTCGAACAAAATATCGACGCGTAGATGTTAAATAGGAAATATAAAAACATCTTATTATTAGATGTTAAAATATGCAAAAACATTGCAAACATTTGCAATATTCGATATTTTTATTTATTTTTTGTTTTCCTCGAAAGAAATCTCTCATTGAAAAATATATTGAAGAAAATAATACATCTGAAGAAGAATAAGAAAGATAGAAAAATTCTTTTTTTCTTTTACTTAAGTAACTTTTAAAGATTAGCGAGTTATACTTTGCTTATTTCATTTGTATATCGTTACAAAAGCATATTTACATTAATTATCGGGGTACATCCGATACATGTATGTGTATCCGTGTTTGCATGTATGTGGTGTGAGTGTGTTCGTTTTCGAAGAAAAGTGCGAAAGTAAAAAAACGAATCGACGGTGTGACTTGTATTCGATCAGTGTCATGATTTTTAGTCAGCCTTATAAATTATTCCGTAAAACTTTTCCCTTTGTCTCTTTCTTTCTTTCCTTTTTTGTTTTATTTTTTTAGAACAACTTCATTATTATGGAATACAACGAGAGTATTGGCAAAACACAATTCGAATATTTAATTAATACAACATTAATTGTAGTCCGTGTGATCATTATTTGATTTGTTTTATTTTAATTTGTAAATAAAAATAAATATATACAAATAATCGCGTTTAATTGGGCAAGATTAAATGATATTCTATCTAAATTCTCAAAATGAAAATAAATTATTACAATTAAATGATCCTCGCTAATATCTCCCGTTAATTAAATAAACAATTAACGTAAAATTATAAAACTAACAATAAGAAATAAAATATAATCTAATTGAATATCCGATTAAAAATTAAAATCATTCAATTAATATCTACTAGATTAGTTTTTTTAGAAAGCACAAAATAATAATTTTCTCCACAGCTCAAACAACTTTCCATTTAAGAGAGAAAATAGTGTCCCATGTATATTGAACTCTTCTTGCGAGTAACGTTGAACGATCGTAATCGTGATCGTATTATTAAGTACTATACTTCGAAAATTTCGTCGAACGTGTATCACAGTCGCACTTTCACGCACGTGCACAACCTTTAACATCATTTGTAATTTTAACTAACACTATTATACACGATATATATATACATATAAATTTCATTATATAAATTCTCGAACAAATATTTTTATTTCTTTAATCGAACGACGGTAATTATTATTTCTTTTTTTCTGTTTTTAATAAACGTTACATAAAATTAAAGAAATGTGAACAGAACAATAAAAAATAGATAATACATTGATTAACAAAACATTGTTTCCCCCATAAACGTAATACAAACAATCTACAAATTACGAGTAATTCTTAAAATAACTACTTACGTGTAGATTTTTTTGTTTTTAGAAGATTAAACGATAAGATTTATACAAATAGGATGATCAGTTTTACTCAATGATTATTCTCGAGGAGTAAGAAAATCCTTTGAAAATAATAATAATAAATCGTAATGAATATAAATTGACACTTATTTACAACGTCAAACTATCTACGACTTATGTACGACTGTACCAGTAGAAGAAACATTTCTATCTACTTTGAAAAGGATGGATCCTCTCGTTACAAACCTAATGTAAGCCCCTCTCTCCCATACGAGTCATGGATTCTCAGGTAAGAACGAGACTCACATACGAGTGTACAACATCAAGCTAACAGATGGGTGGTCTTAACTGTATACATACGTGTACACGTATGCACACACATACACGCATACATACACACACATTCGTATAGACAATGTAAACGGTATAGGTTGGAAAAAGTATGGCAGACAGTATCCAAACGTTTTCACAACGTTCGCATGGTAACACTCCGATTTCGTGATTCGATTTCCCTAATTTGATACTCTATTCTTAACGAAAAAGTATAAAACTTTATAACCATTATTTTTAATCATTATTTTTCGAGATTGGATAGTATTTTCTTTTTATTAATAAAAATATCAATTCGTATTGATCAAGTATGATCACAATGTTACATTGATTAATATATTATATTATATTGTGTATATTGTATATTATAATCTATTATACTATTATACTATTTAAGTATTTGATATATAGTTATTATTTTATTATAATATATAGTATTTGTGAAATAGATTGTCATTATATACTGGTTATTTATTTTACAGGATATTGAACAATAATATGTAAGAATACTGATCAAATTAATATAAGTACGTATAAATTAATTTTTTAGTTCATTCGAAAGAAAAAGGAAGATACAATAAACATTGCAATTGAAATAAAATGATTTAACATATTATATTACCTAAATCGATCAATTATATGCATCTATTTACTGGCTTACGATTTTAAATTCTAATGATAATTGTATTTGGAAACAACGTACATAAAAATAGATACTTATTTACTTTCATACCATACCAAACGTTTCTAAAAACATTACTGATACACGATGAAAGTCTAGAGAATTGTTCATTTAATTCTTACCTTGCTATCTGTAATTTTACCACACCCATTATAACTACAGTTATTAGTGCGTTTATTAAAATCACTAGAAATTTGTATGCATGTATGTATATGTGTACATGTATTCTGGTCAAGGGAAACTTTTTATTGACTTTTTAAAAAAAAACAACTAAATGAAAGAACAAAGATATATCAATAATATTATGTGTATATATATATACATATACATAACTTATTATATATATATTAATTATTACAATTATTTTATTAATTTCGTCGTTATTTTCGTTTCCTAGAAAAATATCGATTTCTTCTTAAATTTGATCGTCCTTGCTTATAACGTCCCACATAATCTTTCATTATGTTTGGTATATTTGCTATATTAGATATATTAGGTACATTTGGTATATTAGGCATAAATGGTATGTTAGGCATAAATGGTATGTTTGGCATAAATGGTATGTTAGATAAATTAGGTATATTAGGTATATTAGGTATATTAGGTAGATAAGGTATATTAGGTATATTAGATATTGGCGTTCTCTGAGACGGATCGAAAGATAACGAATAGTATGATAATCGAATTGGTGGTCGATGATGTCTATCTTGAGACATCAAATTCGGACAGGAAATATTATTAATTGACATATCGAACGAGGATAACTTTTCCCTAGAAAAAAATGAAAAACAAATTACTGCAAATTTTTACGGAACAAAAAATGGAAAAGAAAATATATATATATATATAGTAACTATTAAATATTCCTTTCACTATTTACTAACGTAAAAGATAACTTACTTATCTTTGCTACACTCACACCCATGTTTTACTCGGTAACGAACTTTGCACGGCAAAATGGGACTTAGCATCCTGTAATAAAAGATGACGAGATCATATTTCAAAAAGAAATATACATAATTTATTATTCTAACGTTTACATAAATATATATATATGCACGTACCATTGATTTGCTTGCAAATGCGAAAATGATTGTGACTTAGAAGATGTGGGCTCACAATGATTCCTTGGAAAAAGAAAAAAGAAAAAAGAATAATAAAAAGAAAAATTGTTCGTTTGAATTTACGATTACATTCGAATGAAAATTTCAATCGACAGTTTTTGTATGAAAATAAAATAAAATTACTTAGAACGTTCATTTTTCTTTTTTTTTTACGTAGAAGAAAATTCATTCAAACTTACGTAACGGGTGACAAACGATGAGAATTTAATTTCTTGTCAATTTTTTTATTATTTTTATTATTATTATTATTTTTATTATTATTATTATTTTTATTATTATTTTTTTGTTTTTTCTTACTATCCTTACGTTCCTTCGCTTCTTTTATTTCTTTTATCTTATGTTTACCTCGTTTAATGAGACTGTTACTAAGAAAAATGTTACATATTATAACAGTATTATCAATTAACGTGTTAAATGATGCACTTACTCGTTGACAGGTGTGTCCTCGTTTGACGTTTTTCGTGAAACGTTAACTTTGTTCACGGTACATCGGCGATCCTTAGCGCATTTTAAACAATTCGTGCCAAACATTTCGTCGAATTTCTTACGAGAGTATCTGTCCTTGGTTCTAAATAATTACGAATAATATCGTTCGTTTAAACAAAACAAAAAAAAAAAGTATCTTTATCCGTCCCAGACTTCTTTAAAGATTATTTTACATATTCAAATGCAAATGGGTATATACGAATGTATGTAACATAAATGAATGTACGAATATTTAAACATAAATATCGAAGGTTAAGCTTACAATTCAAGTGCAATAGCACACCAGAGACATGCGAGACAAGCACAGCTACAAAGTGCAAAGATTTCCAGCATTTCGAGAAAAAAATCGAAATGTTTATTTCAATCCAGGGATTGTCTCAGTTTAATTGTTATTATTCACGCAACCTGACGTTGCGTGTTATTATGTTGGTTATGTTACAAAGAATTTTGTTCCATTTTGGGATCCTCCTTTAATTACGAATGTCTTTTTTCTAGCCCTCTTACGATTAACTTACAAAGTTTTTTCATCTTCTTTTTTGTTATTTTTTATTTTTTGTTGTTGTAACTTCACGATACGTTCTGTTTTGTTGAACGATAATTCTGGATCGGGAAATAAATTGTCAATGTAATGGTATAAATATTTTGTTTGTGTGTATATATATATATATATTATATAAAAAAAATAATTAAATTCTCTCTTAAACAATATGGTGGATTGTTTTACTATTTGCAACACCGCTTGCATCGCATGTATCTGGTGTTTTCTTTTATCAACTTGGTACAAATAACCTAATTAATTGATTGGTAACGGTTTAATATTAATTAATTTAATCATATTTTCATTTTATTATAATCATTCTCTTTATATTTTTCTATATATCAGTTATCCGAAATTTCGTACGAATTTAATAAGGAAAGATTCCAGCGATTGTTATATCTATCAAATGGACAAATTTAAGAACCTTGGCAAATAATCAAGAATTTCCAACAGCGAATCTTATTACCTCCGATTCACTGCATTTTCCTTTGCAAACATTTTAAATGACTCTTATTTGACGAATATCAACAGGAAACAAATTTTGAAATTTATTAAAATGTAAAATAAAGGACGACAAAAGTGTTCCTTTTTTTTCTTCTTCTTATGTATAATTATTATACTTTTTTTTGTCTGTTTGTTTAAATATATATTTACGTATAAGAGATCTTTGTTTTTTTTTATTAAAAGAAAAACTTTATTACCGTATAATCGTAATATATATATATATATATATCGTATAAATATATTCTAACGTATCGTAGAACGTGAAATTTTGTCTACATTTGTATCAACGCAATCGTCAAATTTATTTATTACGTTTAAATCGAAATTTTTATTTTTCTCAATAATATCTTGCGCAGGTATAACCGTAACCTTTGCCGTAGACACGTCACCATTATTGTCAACTAATTGTACTATTTTTTGTATAGTTGAAAATTCCATTACAACGGTAGACTTGTTGGTGTCGTCGGTGGTTTGAGAAATTTTCGATATTTTTCTTCTAACAATTGTAGGATCTTTATTTCTCGTTGATAAGCTAATAATAATAATAATAATAGTATTTTTGATTTTTTTTTGTAAATCACAATTTACATTACAATAAAATAATTTCTTTTACAGCAATTAATTATTAAACATTGAAACAATAATTACCTCGTAGGAGATGTTTTTTTGCCATTGAGTTTTTTATACTCGGACAAATATCTAAGCTTGCTTTTAGGCTTAGGTTCGTTCGTATCTTTCCTTTTGTATTGTTCATCTTTATTCGTGTAGGATCTACTATTGCCAAAAACATGATTTCTGTCGTTTATGTCTGGGTCTACCTTTCCTTGAGGTAATATTTTCTTGGAAACGTGACAACTCGAACAGCTTTTCGATTTTCTCATATGAGACCTAGAAGTTTGACGAGAAGATATCGTTCTGGCACAACAACGATGATTCCTATATTGCCACCTAAAAATATTTTAAAGTTCATTCGCTTTTATATACGTACCGATAATTATTATAATTATCATAAAAATTCAAAAGTAACTTCGAGATTAAGATAAGTAAGAACAAAAAATGGATAGAAAGTGATCCCATGATTTATATTTTACAGAACAATTATTTTTATATATAAATTACCATAATGCACACGTGGTCACAGTCGAACTGAACATGAAAAAACAATTCAAAACTGTCAACACTATTAATGGCTCCAACATGATCAATTATTTATATCATATTTTTTCTATCGACTCAAAAAAATAAAATTCATCTATCGTATTATATTAACGTAAAATCGCGTATCGATTATTATTAGGTTAATGAAATTTGGAAATAATTATTTGACGAAATATTCGTATTCATTTGTAAATTAGATCTAATAAGATTAAATATATATATATGTATATATATTTAAAAAATAAAATAGATAACTTCACACGGTATAAAGTTTAAATAACAATAACAATAAATAATGTCGCCCGTATATAAATTTGATTAAATTTTTCTTTGGAAAATTAATAATGGATATTTTATCATTGAAATGTATAAATGGCAAAAAATATTGTCTCCTTTCTAAATAATTAATTTTCTAATCACAAAAATGTGTGTATTTATGTATACCTGTGTCTATATGTGTGCTAAATTTATAGCCTAACATTAAACACGATTAGACACGAAGAAGTTTTACGATATACTCGAGGAATGCAAGCATTGCACTTCTTCTGCTGATATTAGCTCCATTTTACCCTTAATGGATCGTTTGAAATATGTCACTAACATGATTCGTTGACTGGCAATAACGAAACCTTAAATAGCAAATTAATTGAAGATGTATTACATTAAATCTACCACTTCTTCGTCTCACCTTGTCAAAATACTGATTACATTTCTATAAAAATGTTAATTACACTGACCGTAGTATTATGCATCTCGTGTCTTTCGTGTTTTTATCGTCATCTCGTTAGAAGGAAAGCAACTAAGGAAACAATTTCTACGAGAAAAAGTGAAATAAAATATAAAAAAAGTGTAAATGAGAGAAAACTAAGTGTACCAGTATATAAATTGAAACGAACTGTACCAGATATATCGAATGTTAATAATTAATCGATACGATAAATAATTTCATAGTATGAAATAAATCAAATTATTGGATATTTTTGAAAAAAAATTCGTATATATATACGAATATAAATTTATTCACATTAATACACTTTTGATTACTTTTAACTCTGATAAAAATAACACGTTATATATCATTTTCAGAAAGAAAAAAAATACGTTGAGTTTAAAATTTTCATCCAAGAAATCTACAAGTTAGTGTTCGGCAAGTGACGATGAAAGAAAATGTAAAAGTAGAACGACGGGAGATAATAAATCGATATAGGAAGTATAGCGTATTCATAAAGAGAGGTCAAATATTCGGATAAACTTAAACGCTATTGGTGCAGACAGGGGAATAAATTCGATGATCAAAGCGTATGTATGGGACAAGTAAAACTTCTCAACGGGGGTTCCCTTTTTAGGGTTTGCTTAGGTTATATAATTGCCAGAGATTTTGAAAGACAGTGATACAAAGCTATCCGTTAACCGCAACGTAACGACCGACAAAACGACATTTTCTTACATATTTATGAATATATCTATACATGTGTATAGGTAAACGTGTATAATACGTGTGTGTGTCTGTGGAATTATATAACGATGATATTACGAATGATTTCGTCAACACTAACATAATCTAACAATTGAGCAGCTCCGCTTGCAGAACTTTTCAAAAGCCACCGATCACCATTTCCTTTTGACACAATCAAAATGCGAAAGACCACCCTCCAGGAAAACGTTACCACCTGCTGGGTTTACCTATCTAACGATTTATTTGTTCCATTAGTTACCTCCGCCAAGTCATTAACATTATTAACGAGAATATCATACAATTTTCATAGAAATTCTTATATTACAATCTTTCCAAATTTTTTAAATCGTAATTTAATACGTCAGTGTTCTTATATTCGATTTTTTGTTAATTGATATTGAATGAATATTATTATATAAACAAAATATTAATTTAAAACAAAAGTAAGATTATTATTATTATTTATTGACTAATCTAATATTAGAGTATTACAGTTATAGTTATGGTATTGTTGATGTTGTCTTTTTTATATATAAAATATTAAAAATTCAATATTATTTACTCACGATTAAATAAAAATACTAAAAATTTCAATATCATTTATTAATTATAAAACAGTATAATGATTTTAATAAATTAAATAAGAATGAAAGATGTCTGTTTAATAATCCGTAACCACAACAGATGGAGACATCATTTTTCTTGGAACATTTAAAAAAAATCGATATTTCCCATCCCTGTCCTTTATCAAAATTTAGAAATTTTCTTGCTCAGAGTTCGATGAATTATTGCGGTTCTCTTTGAATGTTCAAAGACATATTCCTTCACTTCTTACTACTCTAAACATCAAGATTTTCACATCCTACATAGAATATCGATGTCACTTGTCGTTTCATTCAAGTATCAACCACAAACCACATTCATTCATTCATTCATTCATTCGTTCGCGATGAAGCAAGCAAGAAAAGTGGAAAAACCAATGTGGAAGAAGATTCTCAAGCACCATACTGATCTAACCTAAGATCATACTTGTCATGGTATTTCTCGTGAATCGAGAACGTGACTACTATTCCGCATAGTTTTCTAATTTATTGGCTTCCATTATATATTGTCGAGTCTTTAACAGACCACACACAGAGCGAACTATACCTTTATGAAGTCTCATAGCCATTCACCCACGCTATTCATTCTTCTTCTATTTCTTTTATCTACTCCTCTAACTCCCCTAACTCCCCTAACTCCCTTAACTCACCTCCACCCCCTCCCCTCCCCAATTCTTTTTTTTTCTTTCATCTATTCGTACGATTTTCTAATATACTTCAAGAACGAATGTTATTTCTTAGAAATGTTCTTTATCTATATCCATTCGCGGTTCTCTTGAAATATAAAAAAATACGTCTAATAGAAATTTCACGAAAGTATAATATAGAATATTTGGTTTCTTTGCTTGGATAAAAAAAGATTAGCATAAAATTTGTCTTCGATCATGGTGCTAATAGAAAATCAAATATTTACGAGTGAGAAAGTTTTTTGTATATCGACGTAAAACAAACTTTTACTTTTTTCTTTTCTATACAAATGAATTTTTTACTACAAAATTAAAATTATTTTTATGATTAGGATCAAAACTTTTCAACCCATCACAAACGTATAAGATATAATTATAAAAGTATAAATAATACGTATATAAATTATCTATATATTTATTTCGAAAAAGAAAAAAACAATAATTGTACTTTGGAATGATCATGATTTAGACATCTGGATATCGGTAAGATCGTTAAGTGTCAATTAGGATGTTACATTGAAACGCAACGATAGGAATAAACCACAAAAAAACATCTCGTGATCGTAAATCGTTATGAATTGACATTCCAAGCAAGTAGTAGCCACGCTACCGGAGAACTATTGAAAAGTTAGAACGCCTTCGTGATCTTCGGTAAAAGTTAAAGGAAGGAAAAATCTGAACCGTAAGAAAACGATTCGTTCCGGTTAGTAGAATATTTCGTATTATGAATGAATTGAAAAAAAAAAAAAAGAAAATAAAAATATATATACACAATATACGCTGACTCGTGCACTTTTATAACACATTCACGCCTGTTCGTATTCGTATTCACACTTTCCTTGCTAACTTTATTCAAATGTGTCTACCACCCGTTCTTTAATAATTCATTCGGAAAAATACAAATTCTACGCCTTTTCTACTACGTTTCATTGATCCTGTCTCGATTCATCGAGGAATTCTTTTTTTTCTTTATAATAAAAATAAATTTTATTATCAAAGATTCGCGAGAAATTTGTTTCCATTGTTGAAATTTGTTCCCATTTCAATCATATTCGTTTTATAAAATTAATATGCATGAGAGAGAGAGAGAGAGAGAGAGAGAGAAAGATAAAGAAAGAAAAATTAATTAGCAATCGATTAATGTTAAAATTGTTATTGTCAAATTGTTAATATCGTATCACAAAATTTACAAGATCAAATTGTACGCATTCGTATTAGATAAAATTCAGATTTGATTTTACGTCGTTTAAAATAAAGAAATCTTTCTACTTTTTACTTTTCTTTCTTTTCTTCTTCGTCCTTTCTTTTTTCGATTTTTTCACCGATTTTCTTTCAATTAGATTCTCATTAAAATAAATCGAAGAAGAAGAAGGTGGAGGTAAAGGTGGCGTTGGTGGTCTGGGTGTTCTAAGTTCCAACTCGACGTTTCTTTTAATTTTTTCCGTTATATCCGGTTTCTTTTTGATTCTTAACAAACAAACGTTTTCATTGCCATCGGTTATTTGATCGGTGTGTACTTCTTGCGATCCAGGTGCACCGAGTATAGGTAAAAACGTAATAGTTCGACACTCGTCGTTAGTATTTTGTCCACCCTTGCACGAACCGATCTGTGATACATTTAGTTATACATATCTTTTTTCTCAATAATAATTTAATATACATTTTTTTGTATACATATAAATATTTGTATCAATCGTAAATTGTATCAATTATTTAATATATGATTTAACGAATAATTGAATATAAATCTACAAATCAAAATGATTATGATAAAAATACTGTTAGGGTGAACCCAGAAAGTTCGTGCATTTTTTAAATTAATATTTCCAACGATAAATTTTACAAAAACAATCCATTATGCAATTTATAAAACAATTTATAACACAATAAACGTACGAACTTTTGCTTCACTCTAATATTATAAATATTATTTTATGTAATAATTTGTTTTTTTTTTCATTATATAAATACTATAACGATGCGATTATTTTTGTTGCATTAACAACGAGATCTAACGAACCTCGTAAGAAATGCCTTGAGGTTTATAATGAGGATCTTCCTTGGTACCCATGTGACCTTTAGATAGTATGCGAAATAAAATGCGATTGTTATTGTTGGAACCTTTCAAAATTTTAGGACCCGATTTACTCGTTGGTCTTTGAATTTCTACAACGTCGCAATCGCACGGCGGATCCCATTGATCTAATTTTTTTTTAGATTTTGATTTATCCTTCTCCATTCGTATGATCAATCGATTACCGATCATCTCTGCACCGATTTGTTCGTAATATTTCGAAGAACATGTATCCTTGATTTCTGTCGAAGATGAACAAGGTGGTGGACACATTGGAACGTGTATTGGTGGACAACAACAGGGATCTTACATAAAATTAATTAAAATATTAATAAAAGTAACGAATATTTTATTTATTTGTAAACCATACCTGGTTTACAAATGTCTTGCATGTTTAATTTATAATTGCAAAATTTTGATGACGATAAATCAATATCTTTATTTAATAATAACAGTGGTTTTCCATTTTAGATGTTAAAAATTATTTCACAATCGATTTTGATATGTATATCGATATCTTTTTCCCTTTTTTTAAATTCTAAACATCTTCAAATCGTCAACATTTCTCTTCAAACATCCCATTTTGGTTATGAACAATTATTTGGAATAATGTATAAACAAAAAGGAAAATTTTTATTGAAAATTATTAAACAACATGTATAATCATATGCAATAACATTAGCCGCTATGATTTGGTTTCTAAACGCGTGAAAAGTAACACGACATGATCGCAGGAACTTACGATTGTGGTTGTATACCACCTAAAATCACTCGCCCGTATTCAAATTGCTTGAAATCTCATTCACACGATCAGACACAACAGAAATACACTTTACTACGATGTCACGCTGTTTCAACTCCTTCTTCCCCAAGAAATTCCTGTTGCAAACCTTTAAAGTATGTAAACTATTTCTAAAGTTACATATATATTTATATGTATGTATATTTCATTAATAACGTGATTTTATAGACGAACGTACATCCACATAGACAAAATTCAGTAACCTGTCGTAATGCGATTTCTTCGTGTCCAAATTTTGACAAAATACACAATTGCACCTGTTCACCCGAACCACCTAAACTCGTTGAAATTTCACAAATTCCTGACGATTGTAAATGCGGATTAAAAAAATTGGAGGACTGTAAAGAAGAACGATCGGATCCTTGTCCAACGGAAAAAAAATCTAAAATAATTTCAGATATTTCTAAAAAAAGATTCCCATATAAAGAAATAGAAGCTATCATTAATGACAATCATATGGTGATTAGAATGCAAAAGGAACCCGTTCAAGAAGAGTTCGAACCACCTTGCGATTGTCCAAATGGTCCAGGTATACTTCCATCGAAATCTGATAACGAAATCAAATCTTTAGGATCCCCCAAATGTCGAAATGATATTGTCTATGAAATGAGTGACTTATCTAAACCAGGATACAAGTGTACTGGTCAAAATTCAATGATCAAACAGAGTTGCGATCAAAGTGGTAAGCCATAATTTTCTGTTAAACGAATTTTAACACTCTTTACAATTGGTCAATATTTTCAAACACGTTTCGTCAGTATTTTATAAATAAAAAGAAAAATGAATAATCAAATACTAAATGGAAATAATAGTAAGAATAAAAATAAATAGTAATTTGTAAAAAAATTTGATACGATAAGTAATAGCTTTGAACAAAAAAAATCTACTGTTATCCCTCTACATTAATAATCGTTTAAATACATTTATATAAAGGTAAAGGTGGACGTACCATAACTGTGTATCCCCATCCTGGAATCCTACAGAAAGTATCTGACAATATTCAAGATGATAAAGAGAAAAAGAAACATGAAAAAGATAAAACAATCAAGCATCAGATAGATTTAGAAGAAAATCCAAATATATTTGTATTGAGAATACGTAAAATGTCTCGCAACGTTGATGGGAAACATAAACTTAATTTAGAATTTCGTGCACCAAGACCATGGATCAATCGAACACTTAACGAACCAATCAAACGTCCCAACATTCAATTACAAATGAATCCTGAAAATGAACGAAAGGATGATACAACGGTTAAGAAAAAAAGCCAACGTACTGGTGAAAAGAAAAAGATTTCCAAAAAAGAAAAGAAATAATTATCGAGACCATTTTTATAAGAGCCCAAAAACAGCGGTGTTCTTTTAACAATCTTTTCTATCTGACATATACATTATATAACAGCTGTTTCCTTTTTTGATCAGTCAATGAACGATGATCCGCTCCAATTTTCTTCCCACGAGATCATTTTCTTCGCCTAACACCGCGACTAATCTCAAATCTGATCGGGGAAAATCAAATTTCCGGATCATGCGAAGATCCAGATTACGCGTATCTACGTTTAACCTTTTTGATTTGTTTCGGAAACAGATACGTATTTTAAAGAAATCAGGAAAGTATCTCTTTCATTTTTATTTTCTAACATCGTACTACATTTTACTTTGAAAATAAATGAATTTTAACCAAAGTGTATACAAAGTGTTAGATATAATCTTTTCGATTTGTTTCGGAAATAGATAGGTATTTTTAAAAAATTGAAAAAATATCAATATTACAAAGAATGTCAAGACATTTTTCCTTCTTTCATTTTTATTTCATACCATCGTACTACATTTTACTTTGAAAATATATATATATATATGAATTTTAAGAAAAGTATATAAAACGTTAGATATGATATATATTTTTTCTTTCATAATTCATAGTCATTATTTGTCATACGTTGGGATACAATAAATTTGATCAATGCTCTTGAAATGAATATTCTGTAATAAAGGACGTTTTATATTATACAGATATATATATATATATATATATATATATATATATAGTATCACGTTCACGAGAAGATATTCTCACGATTGAAAATCAGAAGTCAGGTGCTTCCTTGAATGGACTTCTTCTATCCATTCATTCTTCTCGAAGGATTCGAATAGCCACCCGCCCACTAAAGAGCTCATTTTTTGAGAGCACCGAATTCGGAGGGTGAATCAAGAAAAAAAAATGTAGGAAAAAACGTAAAAGAAGAAGAAGAAGAAGAAGAAGATAGTAAGAAAGAAGGTTATAAGAAAAACGATTTCTCATGGTAGTAGAGAAGACTCGATTTACCTGTTGTCACAGGGAATTACGATTGTCATAAATGGGGCTTGACACCCATAACTTTCTATCTTTTTCTTTTTCATTTTCTTTCTTTCGTTCTTTCTTCATTTGTGACTTAGTGATCGTAGTCAAGAAATATTCTTCGTAGTTTTAAAGAACAATATAATTTTTCAATATCCGTTTCCCATTAATAAGAAAACGATCTTATAATCGTATTTTTATTCGTTCCCTATTTTCCAAGATACCTCTTTTGTGATATTTCATGGTATAATTAATGTTAGAGAAGAAAAGGGAAAAGGCTTTTCTATTATACCTAACGAAAACCCTTTTTAACTTAAAGCTTAACGAATTGTTCAGCAAGACAATAACATTTATGATTCGTTAAATATTTACTACAATACCATACTAAAGTCCTATTTTCAATAATTCTAAACAATTTTTTCTAAATTCGCATCGTGTGTCTCAAAATAATATTTATTAACGAGAAATGACTTTTATAAAATTACTGTTATACTTTTATCATAGTATTTTGTAAAATTTGTATTTAATATTTTTTTGTTTTTTTAACGTAAACAATAATACTTATATTTTGTCTCACTCGAATTCATTTTATTTTTATCATTGTGTGCTCGTATTTTTTTTTTTTGATTTTTTTTTATTATTTTTTTCTAGGAGAAAACAGATAAGAAAAATAAAAAAGTCAACATAAACGATAAAACAATACATAAATTCGTTGAAACGTTAAATAGAAATTAAAATAACACGAGTGTCAGGTTAACTATTCAATACATCGAGGTTAACCTTTAATTGCACGATAGACGTTTTACATCACTTATTTAATATTTTATACGTTTTAACGGTCCCGATGGAAAAAACCCTAAAAATATATTTGTGATAATATGTAAATTATTTCTCCATATGTTTGCTATTTTTTTTAACAAAAAAAAAAGAAAAAACAAACAAAGTTAATGCATAACCACGTTAATCGCATGCACATTCTATTTTTCATACGTAATTTATTGAAATTGAAGGTAATTATCGTTAATTAAAAAATTATGCTTATTAATAATAAGTATTAACTCTAATAAGTATTAGTTCTATTTTTCATACGTAATTTATTGAAATTAAAGGTAATTATCGTTAATTAAAAAATTATGCTTATTAATAATAAGTATTAATCAATTATTGGTTATGTAAATCACGTCTACTTCTAAATTGTTTTTTTTTTTGCTTTTACATAATTAAATTTTTTTTTCTAGTAGAATTCCAAAAAAATGTAATAAAAAAAGGAAAAGAGATAAAGGAAGGAAAAAAAAGAAAGAAAAATAAGGAAACAAAGAAATAAAAGAATATAATTTTCTTTGACTACTTCAGTATAATTGTCATAATCGGTCCTGAGACGTATAAATGTACAAATGTCCTTCATATAAATTATACAATACTTAGTAATTATCCATCTATCGATAGATTTCATAATTGCATATAATATATCCTACGTATACAATAATCGCTTTTTGATCAAGGACTAAAATTCCCATTGGAAAATTAATCAATCAAATATATTATATTTCATTGATTTTTCGTATGAACATGAATCTCGATTCTGATCCAATCGTAGTAACCGCGTACGTATTATTTTTTTACATATCTTTCATCTTCATCTATTTTTTATTAATCAAAATTTTGATACTGTATCACATGGAAAATGATACTTGAATGATTTATTTCAAGGATTATAATGTAATATATCGTATATGCATAAATATAACAATAAAATTTAATAAAGAAATTATAAGAGAAGATACCTCAAAAACAAATTAATTTTTGAACAAATAAAAAGGAAAATCTATTTAATAGAAATTTACAAATATATATATATATATATAAATTGAGTTACGTGTTTGAAAAATGATCCCGAACAAGTTGAAACGTTAACAAAATATTAAATGCAGACTAATTTGTCACGAGAAAAAAATTTTAAATTGGAAATAAAGAAAAAGTGTAAACCAATGCGGAAAAGATAAAAAAAATTAAAATTTATTAGTGACCATAACGTGAAGTCTTACTGATAACGCTTTAACTGGTATAAATAGTCGAGCGTAACGTTGTTTTACAAGAGTTAAGAAGAAACCTTCGTTAGAATACTCCAATCCGAATAATCTGAATCACAATGAAAATTAGTGGATTAGTTTATCTCGTAATTGTCGTTGCAATTATTCATTCATCGCAAGGTGTTGATTATTGTAAAATAAAGTGTTCATCTGGTATCCATACAGTCTGCCAATATGGAGAAGTAAGAAATCTCATTATTTAATTGCTATTCGTTATCGCGAATTTTTTTTAACTTTTTTTTCTTAGTCACGTTCTTTTCTTTACTTAATATAATCATAAATTACGTTTAAAATGCACAACGTATAAGAAACAGACGCATATATATGATCGTTCGAAAATGAATGAATGAAAAGAAGAGGAAAAAAATGTTGTTTGTTTCTCTTAATTATTATTTTTTTTTTCTTCTTTTTTTTTCATTTAATACGCAAATGCACGTACACCAATATTTACTAGAAAATATTTTATCCTCGATAGAAAGAATAAAAAGCAATTTCATGAACTGGTATCTGACGAGTTTTTGTTTATCGTTAGTTGTAACAAACACTGATAAGAAATAGTTTCTTTTTGTTTTCTTTTGTTCTTTTTTTTGTTAAATTACATAATCGTTGGCATAGAAAATGACTTTTGAAATGTTTACAAGCTCAATGACTCATTATAATGGAATATAATTGATCACGAAATGTACTGCACTTACACATCCAATTTTTTTCCAATTTTTTCTCCCTCTCTCTCTCTCTCTCTTTTTCTTATTTCGATAATTTATAAATTCAGAAAATTAACAATAATTTTACAAATAATTATTCAATCGATATATATATAATTATAGTCGACAAAACCAAGCAAGAATTGTGCCGATAAAGTAATCAAATCGGTTGGTCCAACGGAAGAGGAGAAAAAATTAATCGTAAACGAGCATAATCGGTTTAGACAAAAAGTTGCACAGGGGTTGGAAACAAGAGGTAATCCTGGACCACAACCTGCTGCCTCGGACATGAATAATTTGGTAACTTTTTCTAAAGAAAAAAGAATAAACCGATAATTATATTAATCGTATACATTGAACACAAAAACGATTATAAAACAAAAATAAATTTTTATTATAAAGGTATGGAACGATGAATTAGCACATATCGCACAAGTATGGGCCAGCCAATGTCAAATACTCGTTCACGACAAATGCAGGAATACTGGTAAACAAATTATACATTCGCGTGACAAAAAATATACGATAAAATATTAAAAAAAGAAAAAAGGAATAAACGTTAAGGCAAAAAAAAAGGGAAAAATATTAATAATTATCGATCGATAGTTTTTCATTTTAATTAAATAATAATACCATTAACGATGCACAATTTTAGCAAAATATCAAGTTGGACAAAATATAGCCTATGCAGGTGGTTCTTCTTTACCAGATGTTGTCAGTCTAATCAAACTTTGGGAAAACGAAGTGAAAGATTTTAATTACAATACAGGAATAACAAAACAGTGAGTAGAACAAAAAAAAAATATATATTATTATTATATGAAATGAATATTTTAGAAACTTTGGTAAAGTTGGCCATTACACTCAAATGATTTGGGCTAAAACTAAGGAAATTGGTTGTGGATCTCTAAAATATATGAAAAATAATATGCAACATCATTACCTTATATGTAATTATGGACCAGCTGGAAATTACTTGGGTCAACTACCTTATACAAAAAAATAATTTGAGAAATAAAAGAAAGGAAGACATTTTCTTATGAAAGTGGAACGAAAATATATATATGTATTGATATTTATATAATGAAACTTCTTAAAAACATTTTCTCACTTTAAATTAACCGTTTAAACTGCAATCTATTTAATCTAATAAATTGTATCTCCAAATAATAATTACAACAAACAATAAAAATCTTGATTAACTTTCAAAATCTAATCTATTTAATTAATTCTTCTTATCGACGAAAACGATAAATAAACGCATCTCTCTTCTCGAATAAGAAATTAATTTACGAGATATTAAAAAAAAATAATGAGAATTTATAATCGATTCGAATTAATCATTCGCAGTGTTATTACCTCATATTGTCGTCGACTTTACGATTTCATGGAAAAAAACCCAATTGTAAATAAATATAATTGATTTGTCTTGACAAATCACTGGGAAAAAAAAAAAATTATTTATACAATCGTTACGTAATATTTGTACACAATGGCGAGTAAATTCTTAGATACAAATAATATTTTTAGCAAATTCGTAGATAGCTCTGATGCAATCTATTTAAAATACCAAAAAATCATTAATTACACTGAACAAAATATTCATATTATACTGACCATTTGCTTTTTACAAATTACTACAGAAGATACTTAAAAAAAATATATAGAAGTGCATTAATTTTCCATTAGGACGATAATGTTATAAATAACTATTACAAAACAGACAAATATTCGTATCTCGTAAAACAATATTATACTTCCTGTTTTAGTCACGCAAATGCGTAAAAAAGAAAATAAAAAAATAATAAATAAAATCCACGCCTTCTTTTTATATTATTGTCGTTGCAAGAGTCTAAACATCAAAATATTGGGAATTTAGATCGAATCTTAGGATAGTCGTTGTTGAATCGAATGCTACTGAATTGCCTAGCACAAACACTTAACTACCTACTTCCTTAGTCATAAAAGAAAATAAAAGTAGAAAAAGTTTCCTTTTTACGATATTTCGTCGCCTTATTTACTCGTTTCTATCCGTTGGATGTGGATTCGAAACTTTTAAGATATTAAGAATTTAGATCCTAAACGATTGATCGCAAAATCGTTGTTGAATCTAAGAATGCAGGATTGCACCCTACGATGCAATAGCAGGCACCCCCACAACGGGTGGCCCTGTATATCGAAATGTTTCCCTAACTTATTGTGTTGCGCTTTCTCGACATATTATTCGATTGCTGAACGACGTTTTCACGCTGTCCTTTTCTTGCCAAGTTTAAAAATCGTTTAGCATTCTAATAGTGGAAGCAAGCAAGCAAGCAAGCAAGCAAGCAAGCAAACTTCTTCCTCCTCTCGTGAAATTCAACTTCTCGCGAATGAATGTATCTATCTTTTTCTTTTTCTTCTTCTTCCTATTTATTTTTCCTTCTTTCAAAAGTAACATGTCAAACGCCCTGGAGTGCACACCAGGATATTCCTCGTATAAAAGGAAGAGAAAGAGAGAGAGAAAGAGAGAGAAAAAGACATAAAATCGGAAAGTGAACTCACTACGGGTGTCACACACCTGAAAATCACACACTCATCACGGATGAGATTCGAGAAGAAATTGTGTGTGCAAAATCTATAAAGAAAGTTGTTGTTCGGTTGCTTCGACACGATTTACATTATCATTTACGACGTTAAACTGTTTCTTGATTTTGTAAATTAATATCCCTCTTCAATTATTGATTAGATAATAATCTCTAACGTTATAAAAAGAATTTTGATTGAAATATCTCTCTAAATATCTAAACACAACTATGACGTACAGCTGTCTGTTTCCCATTCGTTCGTTTAAAATTCGGTCCCCCGAGTAAGTTACCGAAATGAACGTTTCACCTCGAAACGTGACGTATCAGACTCGTATTAAACAAACCTCCACGATATTGTCATTTATTTCCAACAAATCAAATATTACGTGATCACGATGTTTTAATATTATTCATGCCAAGGATAAAATTGTACATGCGTTATTAAGAAATAAAAAAATACAAGAAAAATTGCACACCTGGGCTAGCTTTTTTTTTCTTTTTGACGAGAAATGTATGCAAAAAGAAAAAAAAAACAAAATTGTCAAAAATTAGGAACTCTCGGAATGACCCCCCTCCCACCCCCTTTAAAGTGGAACCGTGTAATCTTGGTACATTTAAGCGATCGTTTAACTTCAGTGGATAAGCTTGAACTTACCCTACAGAATAGAGATGAACAGATGGATCAATGTAGGCTGGAAAAGGATGGGGAATGAAATAAAGAGAGAGAGAGAGAGAGAGAGAAAGGTATTAATACATAAAGAGGCAGTAACCGACAAAGAAAGATAGAGTGAGAAAAGGGAAAGGTTTCTCTCTCTACCCTAATGCAAGAGAAAGACTAAGTAAGAAAGTCAGGAGGGTGAGCTGTCATATTTCTGCAGATCGGTAGGGGGGTGTCAACGAGCTTGAACGAATGTCCCAGCAGGGATGCCATTCTATATCTACGGTGCTCCTAACTTTTGGCTACTGTCCTTGTAACCTACCAAGTGTGAGAATCTAACGCGTTTAGTTTCTAATGCAACCACGCGACTCTTGGATTTTTTTCTTAAAGGCAGCACACGCCAACCGATTGGCATCTGGTTATTCTTATTTTTTCTTTCTTTCTTTTTTTTTTTCTTCAATCTATAACGTGTATTTATTATTTTTAATTAATAAACCATCGTTATTAGGCTAATGTACATAATATACTCTCATATATATATATCAGTCATTTTAAATTAAATTGAATAAAAATTATATAAGTTATGTGAACATTTTTGTAATAAGTATTTTAATATAATAATATCAGCTCTTGTAATATAGCATAAACAGATATAAAAAATATCAGATATAAAAGATATAAGCTACGATTCGATACTGCAACTAAATTATTTCTATCGAACAAAGTTATCCAATACACGTGGTTTGGTTCGAACATTTTTGAACTTACAATTAAATATTAATATTTCTTTTTTTTTTCGAATCACAAAACTTTGCAAACCCGCTCACGTAATACGTTAATCATATATTTAACAAAATACCGTCGATTAATTAAAATACATACTTTTCTAGAATTTTTCACGAATGTTGTTTATAAATTAAATTTCTTAACCCCCTTCTCCCCCATCCCATGAGAGAAAACACGCAATACGTATCTACTGATCTATCAACTAAAAATGGGGGATTCAATTTCAACTTGAACAGAGAAATTAATTGCTCTTCGGTTTCTTTTTTTTTTATCCCTTTTCACGATCGCAGATTTGCACCCTTCGTACTTTACCATCCCTTCTTACTCCTATCCATAACACTCGTATACCCAACCACGAGTCACCCTATAAAAACGTATTGTAATGAAGAAAAAAACCGATGAGAAAGGCATGGGATAGGCTTGCTTGTGGTAAAGCGATCGTTCATGAGTGCAAAAGGGCGCAACCACCATCCCCACCGGCCTCTCCTCCCCTTTTATTTACCCTCGCCCTCGATGGTTACTTCTACGAAGTAGGGAGATGCTTGCCACTTCAACCGAGTTGCTTTTTTTTCTACGCCATATTTGATACGATCTAATAGAAAATGGTGGCGACAATATTTTTATCGAATATATTTTTCATTCGCGTTTATTAACTCATTAATGAATTAAATATATTCATTTATATTTCTATATAATTAAACTATATATATGTGAGTTTGTTTAAGCAAAAGAAAGAAAAAATCAAAAGATCATTTTTATGTTTAAAATATATGTAGCTATATTTATTATTTTTAATTAATAATAATCAACATTTTTATAAATATATATATATATATTATTAGTTAATTGGTCTTAACGCGTTAATATAACGTAAGAAGATATATACAAGATTTACATATCTATATATTTTTCAAAGATCAACAAGTTTTTACGTAGTATTTTATAGTACTATATATATAAAAGAAGAAGTTTCTTTTATTATATACAAATATCACGTAGAACACGATTATTTATGTTCGATACCGGTGTTCATTAATATTACATATACCAGAAAATTGGTCCGATAATTTTATCTATTTTTTTTTTGTCTATCCATAATGGCTGCTTCCTTTTACCAATGTATTTCTCTACATGTGTAGTTTTTCTAAATTTACTGAAACAACAGTTTCATTGTTCTAATATTAAATGAAATTCATTCTATTAAAAATATATTATTTTCTTTTCATACAAAAAACGGACAAAACTATCCAGTAGATTTAATACTATTCGATTCTTAAAAGGTACTTGAAAAAAAGTTATACATTTTGAATCAATTCTAGGAAAACTTTGGTATCAAAATGTAAATAAATTTAGATATCAAATGTATGTTTAGCAACAACAGTATTATGTATAAACTATTTTTTAGGTTATACATAATTTTGTTTACCCTCACCTAATATATCTGATCTAAAATATAAATATATATGTATATATATGTATATATATATATATTTAATAATTGTAAATGGGAATAGAAAAATTCACCGAAAATACACCGATTCAAATACCGATATACAAATATGGCGGACTCCATATTTGTCCAGAGAAAGACACTAATGGCGGACGCAAAAATGTGCGTGACATAAATCGCGTTTTTCATGGGTCATCGTGTACTTATTCGAAAGATCCTTTTTTCTAAACATTAATTAGGATCTATGATCATAAAATGATCGAGAATCGTATTCACTTTTTTGTTATAAATTAATTTACCTGCATGTATTCTAATGGCTTCTCATTATTGAAAGTAATATCATACCATACGTAACGAAGTTTCTTTAACCAAAGTTTCTTCATTTGTTTTTGACCACAAGTTCGGATTTTTGTTTTGTTTTCTTATGCAAGTGACGGAAACATTCCTAACGAAAAAACACTCAAAGGAGTAGAAACGTGATACAATAAATCACGATTTTCGTGTGTCCTCGTGTGTTTCTTCAAATGATCTTTCCTTCCAAATTTTTTCCCGCATGCTGAACAAGAATGTGGCCTCAATCCGGTATGAATCCGTTTGTGTCGCGTTAATTCCTCATTCCTCGTAAAACTTTTGCCGCATCCATCCGAGTCACATTTATACGGTCTTTCACCTTTTACAAAGAAACATCACATACATCATCTATATATATTTTAATTCGAACTAATTATAATTGCTTATTTATTTATCAAGAAAATATTGCAATTACATTAATAAATTTAAATGAAATTTTAAATGAAAATTAAATAAATCCTTGATCAACATCGTCAAATACTTTATATCATAATACACACATATATATATATATTTTTGTCTATACATTAATCACGTTAAAATCATTATTAAGATAAAATGTATACCTGTATGTATTCTAACGTGTCCTTTCAATTGGCCGTTATTACTGAAAGCCACGTCGCAGTATTCGCAGCGAAATTTTTTCGGTCGTAATTTTTTGATTTGCTTAGCTGCAACGTCTTGCAAGTTGACCAATTCAGCAGCCTTTTCAACGGACGCGGTATACGTTGGTAGAGTGTCGTAATGATTAATCGAAGATATTTGAGGAAACGGTGGTACGTCCTGCATACGACAAGTATTAGGAAATGTATTTAAAAAGTTTGATGAACGATATGGATCATCCTTCCCGTCTAACAGAGGAAACATTTCCGATGGATGATACAACCCTGTCGTAAGATAATGCAAGTAAGATATGAAACTTGCAGGATTGTATGCAGGTAAATTCACGGTGCTGGAGGAGGTTGGAAATTGATTCGTAGAAAAACGTTGATCACTGTCTTCGGATAACGATCCATTGGAATTGTAAACGAAGTTTCTCTTCGGTCCATTCGAATTTATTTCTTCCGTGACATTATTTTCCATCCTGCATTTTTTACCCACGATCCCTTTGTCATTTTTCTCGCACGAATTTGATTGTATATTATTCTCATTCGTAGATACTACTAACTTTGTACTTTTACTATCATCTTCTCGTAAATTACGTTTACACTTTTTTTTCTCCTTACTCATGTTCACCCAAGGACGGAACAATTTCTCAGCCATATTGTCCAATCCAAATTCGTAATGAATATATATTCACAATAAACATTTATAAAGATTGTTTTTTAATTGATTTCGTGATCAAACAAACAAAAATACTAAAAAGTAACTGCACTTATATCTCAACGTTTACGCATTGAAATAATTTTCTTCTTTTTCTCGAGGAACTCGTACATATATTTCAATGATTATTTTTACTTAACTGTTTTCCAATTGTTTTTTTTCTTTTTATTTTCTCTTTCGTTATGGTGTGTTTATTTCTCTTACATATTATTTTTATATAATTCCAATGAAATATTTGGCTCTTGTATATATTTTTCTTGTATTATAATTGTTTAAATCTTGATTCGTTGAATAATTATATCTTTGTATAACTCGATGTAAAAAAGAAAAACTTTGAAAAACATGTTTAACATGTACAATTAAAAGATGAGGTTCCCTAAATAGGTTTAATCTTATCCGTTCAGTTCGTTCTCCTTTGGGTTCAGTAGCCAGTTGGTAACTGTTCGAATGTTACCCGTTGAAAAAGATTATATACCATCAAATGTTCCCACCCTCTTGCTCGGGATTGGGTCGTACCCTTGAACGGAGTGCATTGGAGAAGGGTGGAAAAAAAGAAAGTTGATTGGTAGAGAGAAAGAGATAGACACGGGGTTTGAAGAAGAACCGAGTGGTGGGCTTTTGGAGGGCCTGCCGAAGGCACGGTTTACAAAGCTCGATCCTTTTGTCGTGAATTAGTCAACTGTATGCTATGGGGGGGAAGAAAAAAGAGGGGAGTTTGGAATTGAAATAAGGGGGTACGACCGAGGCGTTGCAACCCTCAGACATGCCGCCCACCACTCCGTTCTCCAGAAACGTGCCCTTTATTATAATTATAAATTTTCTTTCCCAAAATGCGTTCTCTTGTTTTTGTTTCTTTTTTCGAATCATTAATATATACATAGATCTTGAATATAAATTATTTTATTTGCAACACGTTGTCACAGATAATTATTTCCATTATGGATTATATTTTATACATAAATTGTAAATATCAAAATTATCTTTTTGTTCATTTATTTGAGTATTGTTTGATATATATATACTTAATATAATAATAATATTAATAGAAAAAGTAAAAATAAAAGAAACAATCGCTTAAATGTCATAGACACATCGATGTGAACACTCGCGAGAGAGACCACTTTAGACAACAATGAAAATAAGGGACAGTATACCGTTTTCTCGTGTGTCTGTGTGTGTGTATGTTATGTTATCGCATCTTGTATGGAATATATTGTAGAAAAGCTGCGAGGGTGGAGCCCTGCAAAGCGCTTCCTTGATTTATTGTAACACTTCAAGCGAAACTACCCTCCAGAAACGAGCCGTCCCCGTTTGACCTCCCCCTTCCCTTCTCTTCCCTTCCCTTCCCTTTCCTTTCTTTTCTTTCTCTCTCTTGCTCTTTTTCTCTGCAACCAAAAGAAAAACACCCTTCTGTCAAACGACGTACGACTGAACAACCATACAAAAACCAACTCGCTACCATTGATATCCTAGTGTCTTTTGTGATATTCGTCACGACGTCCTTTTTTTATTTTTATCCACAGTCCGGATCACGTCACATGCTATTTAATAATACAACAGAATTTTCCTACATCCGTGGAAAATCAAACCTGTTAAAGACTTTCGTAATACCAAATAAGATCTTCCCGATTTGGTTAGTTCTTGACGTTTCCTTTGGAATCTTTTTTCTTTGGATAAAAATTCAAACTCGCGCATGTATGGTAAATATAATATAAAGACAAATATTCTATATCGAACATCTATATGATCTATTTTATTTCTTGCGTCTAAACAAATATGCCATTTTAACGATAAAGCATAGAAAAACTTCGTAATGATAAATCACATCTTTTATCTCGTATTAATCTTCAATTAACAAACGATTCAAATTAATCCAATATTTTGTTCATTAAACTTACCGTACAATTTCTATAATCATAATTTTGTATTTTATATTTTAATCAAAACTTCTTGTTGTCCTTACGATAGTCAATTGTGTAACTTGGCTATTCTGGTTTACCATTTGATCTATAAAATAATTTATATTAATATAATTACGTTCTAAATTTATTTCAACTATTTGTTCGTATTTTTAAATTTCATTTTTCTTCTTATCCAAATAATAGGTAAGAAATAATTGAACGAATTTTGATAAGATCCTTTTTTTTAAAATAATATAACAATTTTTTATTTAATGTTTATCTTCGAATTTTGATTTGTTTTATTTAAAAAAAAAAAAAAAAAAAACGAGAAATCTCATGAGATATCAAAAAACGATCGAATCGAATGTTCTCGTGTTAACCCATGTCAAAGAATTAAAAGTAATGTATGTATATCTTTGAAATGAAAAATTTAAATGTTCGCCGATGGGAACAACAAAATTCTTCTCTTTTTTTTTTCTTCTTTTCTTTCCCCTTTTTAAGTTGCGAATCGTGGACACTGATCTACCCCCCTTTAAATTTGATGGATCGAATTCTCGACTGAAAAATCTTCCTGTCGCTTTTCTATTGAAAATCATCGACATCTTATCGTCTAATTTTACAATCGTAATTCAACAACGATTTTAATCAATATAATATACTTGATTTAACGTTCAAGTATAAACGTCTAATGCGTAAATCTATTCTCGAGTTTTCGTTTTGTTCTCCTTTTCTTTTTTTTTCTTTTAAAAAAAAAGTGCTCACAAACGAAAGAAAATTGACCGAGAATGTAACAGAGAAAAAAAAAAAAGATAAAAGAGAGAGAAACTAAAGAATATCGTAGTATTAAAAATCTTGTCGAATCTGTCAGTAAAAAATGATCGATCGATCTTTATGAACGAAAAATCCTGAATATAGACAATTTGCGTGAGCGAATTTTTTGTTACTGGTTATACATCAAAATTCCATGTTTTTGGAAATTGAGATAGGTAAGAATGGTGGGGACTATACGGGGAAAAAAATTCACAATTGAATCGGACCGATTGATGTTTGTAAAAAAAAGAAAAAGAAAAAGATAAAAGATAAATATCATAAGCGTGCTATCATCGATCGATCATGTCGCGTGCCTTCCATGATTCGATGAACAGAAATTCTTTTCTGTTTTTCTTTTTTTCTTTATTTTCTCCAACATTTCTGTACGTTTACAAAATTGTTAACAGTAACGCGACGCATGCTGTTACTACACGTAAAATTCTAAACAAAAAATGAGAACAATGTTTATATACATTGTATAATTAATTGGTTAATATAGTTATGTCATGTAATAACTAGTTGTTTCATGAATAAAACAAATTTCACATACAGGTACATTAAAATAAACAAAATTTGAATAATCTTCATATCTATAGTTAATAATTAATTGAACCAACAACCCTTGTACGTGCTTAATAACAAACAAACAAATTTCTATTTCTCAAATATCCTCTTATTTAATATACAAATACTAATTACATTTTCTTTGATATATTAACACTTGTTTATGAAGAATCTTGGTATCTACTTACAGTTCACATGAATTCGAAAGAAAACGGCTGTTTAAGAAGAGATGGTCAAGCCACTCTCACTCGCTTCTGTCGAAAAGTCGAGGGTTAAAGTCACGGCAAGCCCTATTATAGCCCTCGAACGGGACCAACCCTCCCGGTAAACAGAAAGAGAAAATGTGCACAACCGCAAAGTCGCCGCCCCTTGCATGGCGACCCTAAATTTGATTATGCCTCTTCCACTCGACTAAACCTGTTAGATTCATTGCTGAAACCCGCCGATGAAATATTTCATCTTTTCTTTTTTCTATCTCTCTCTCTCTCTCTCTCTTTTTATCTCTCTTTCTTTTTCTTTACCATGGTGACAAGTTGTCTTTGTTATTCAGTCGGATGGAACACTTGGAAATATAGGAAAAGGGATAGAAATTGCGTATACAGTGTTCAAAAAATATTACTACTTGAAGTTTCTTTTTCTTTCTTTTTCTTTTTTGTTAATTTAATTTCGAATTTTGTTATAAATTCGATAAGCCTTTTTTTTCAAAACACAAACCGCGTGTGTGTGTGTGTGTGTACGAAACGTATAACGTTTTTAAAAATGTAATATACGTAGAAAATTCGTCTCGTAACGTTGGTCCTCCAACGGTAAGAAAAGAAAATGATCGAAGAGTAGTTCGTATTCGTGAAAAAAAAAAGAAAAGAAAAATCAAGCAAGCAGGCAAGCAACGAACGAAAAATCATTCTGCGGTTTTATCTCGTCGGCCATTAATCAAAAGATTCTCAACTTCCACGTGAGTGAATTTATCCTTGAACGGAAGACACGAGTGAAAATGAAAGGAAGAAAAAGAGAAAGAGAAAGAGAGAGAGAGAGAGATAAATACTATAAAATATAAAAGAACGTTCGTCCAGATGGCCCGTGCCGAGGACGAATAGAGTCACTTCTCTCCTCTCTCCACTCTTTTTTCTTTTTTTTTTTCCACTTTACAAATCTCCACCACTCAGCTACTTTTTCCCTCCGTGATTCTTCCAAAAAAAAAAAATTAAAAAATTATAACTATAGATATCCATTTTTACCTATTCCATTTCATAAATTCGTACCCGAAACCTTCGCGGTTTTTATTGTTGAGCAAGTCTCGTTGTTCACGTTGTTGTTCTCTCTTGTAATTTTTACTTTTCTTTTTTAATTCCGATTTGTATGAATTTTCTTCTCATACTAGTTTATCTTTCGAAATTTCATACATCGTATATCCCCTGTAAAAAAAAAACAAAAAAATATCATTCATACGCAACTCCTCCCATAGTTGTTCTCGCGAATGGCTAACCCTTGGACATAACCGCCAAGAAAAATGCTCTACAAATTTCACAGCAGGAGGTTTTCGACACCTTTGCCATCTTTACACAAATCGGCTTACTTTAAAAGAAGAAATACCGAAACGGGATGACCGAAAAATTGTTCAATAGCGTTAGAATACGCACGAAACATTTCTCATTCAAAAATTGCAACAATTCATCAACGATCAATTTAAAACGGTATTGAAATATTATACAACATATAATATATAAACGTTAAATTACATTAAATAAATTAATATTTCGAGGATAAAATTTATAAAGATTTTCATGTTAATGACCTAAGTGAAAATGAAATGGTACAAAAGCTTTATGAAAGAAAGTAACTTTTTTTTTTAAATTTTTCACAGAAAATCGAATAATTCGTTGCGGTACTATTTACTGTTTAATGTTAACTACATTAAAAGCTATAAAAAAGAAATTTAAAAGTACCCTAATAGGTAACCCTAGGTAGATGTGTGTTAAGAGGATATAGACAAGCGTAACAAATTTATAGAAATTTGTTTTTCTCCTGGATTCGAAACGCGATGAAATGTACTACGACTACACGAAAGTAAATAACTAAGCGTGAATTAATGCATTTGTAAAAAGCAAGAAGTTCGAAAAAAAATATATGGTATCCTTAAGATTATATTTTAAAGCGAATGTGAACAAATAAAATTGATAAATTTATTTAACACTAAACGAATGACTTGAATCCAAATTTGAGATTAAATTACGATCTAATTACATTAATTTTAATATAAAACAATTATAAAAGGAATGATTTTAGTATATCAATAAAATAACGTCATAAAATATAATAATAATATCGATAATACGATAATATGGCAATTATCTATTATTTCATAAAATGGTAAAATAATTTGATTAATATTATTAAAGTATTTAGTAGTATATTTAATAGCATATATTACTAAAAATATACTAAAATATATATAATGTATATGAATTTGTTCTGCAAAATGGAACAAAAACGTTTTCCAAACTTTCTTCAGAAATGTAGTTTTCTGTAAAAAAAAAATATGTAGTACGGACAGATCGATTCGAGATCCCTCGTCATTTATAACAAGTAAATTTGAAGTTGAGCAAACAAACACATTGAGATCGGCTCCGCGTTTGAAGTGGTGTTCCACTATTATAACAGAAAAGGTGCTGAACGATTGTTCACCTTGTGATCTTTTTCGTCGGCCTTCTTTTTTCTCCTTTGCTCTGGTTTCTCCGCTCTGTTACTCGAAGACGTCTTCCTTTTGGTAAAATCAGTATTATTATTCTTCTTAGTATATTCGTAGAGGAAGCCAAGTCAAGGAGTGAGATGACCACAAAGGTAACCGCTGTTTGAAACATTATTGTTGTTCACTCGAATGTTCGTTCTTTGCTAAGATATCATCTAAGCACTCTTACTTTTTTTCTTTTCTCAACACCTGACAAAAATATTTCTGTAATAGAAAAAAAAAAAGAACAAATCTACTACATATCTTTAATATATAAGTAAATATACAGGTTGTCCTGTAATTAATTAGTAGTTTAAACGAACAGGGAATGATGATTCTACGTGAAAATCTAAATCGTAAATGTAAAATAAAATTTGTTCGTACAATGTGACGTGCACTCGGACTGAGCTTACAATCCCTGAAAACTAAAAACTTTGTTCGACGAACGTAAGAGTAGAGTCCCGATAGAAAATATATATTATTAATATTAAAATGCTCTCCCCCCCCTCCCCGAAATTTATAAAATAACAAAATCTATCGAACTAAAACTGAATCCAAATGTCACGCGTACATGACAAATTTTATTCTATATTTTCGACTTTGGTTTTCATGTAAAACCCTAATACCACCCCCTTGTCATTAGTTACAGGATACCTTGTATATATGTATATACAGCGAGTCCTATATAAAATTGTACACTGTTGCATTAACTATATATTTGCTTGAAAACTATCGGTACAATATTTTTAGTTATGGAGAAATTATTTAAATAATTAATAGAAGTAAAAATACGGTGCAATATATAATTAAGAGATACAGGAAATCTAATCGTCTATCGAACAGGTCAAATAAGAAGCTGAATACGCGAGACGAGTGTTGAATTACTAGAATTGTTAAAGATAATCCAAGAATTAGTTTACCAAGATTAATCGTTTAAGTGAAAAAATATTTAGGGATAAAAGAGAGTCTACTATTAGAAGAATATTTAAATCTAACGATTTCTACGAACGAATAACTCGACATAAACTGTATATAAATAGCCAAAGCGAATCGAATTTGCTAGAAAGTTCTCAAAAAAAGAAAAAGATTTGGAATTTTGAAAACACGTCATTTTTATCGACGAGTCTAAAATTTTATATATTTTCTTCTGATAGAAAAAAATGTAATATGTATACGATTAAATGACACTCGAATACATTAAACATTCTTTGAATAATCCAATTTTTCAAGAATCTTTCGTATTCTTGTGATTACGATTCTATATTATATTAAGTCTATATTGAATTATATTCTCATAATTTTACAAAATTCCACTGTGTTCATAAAATATATTTACATATTCCAATATGGCAAATAAATATTATTTCATTGCATAGTTAAAAACAATAAAGTATTTTTAATGATTTATCAATTTAATCGACTAATTTCTGAAAAGAATAAAAACGTTTTATTAAATTATTTGAAATTTTGATTAGACATGCAAATGAAACTTACAATATCCGTTGAATCTATTACGTATAATTTAATATTTACACATCGTCTATCGCATATCTATATAAAATCGATTCAACTATTCAAAAACTTTTTACACAATACTTTAATGACTTATATGATTAAAATAAAATATACAATTATGATATTACTGTACAGACATCTTTAAAATTTAACCATTTTTATCTTCAATTTGCACTAGTTTACATTAGTTTATTTGAAGAAATAGAGTTCATTTATTTTTAATACTAGGAAAAAGGAAAAAAGAACACTCATAGTCTATGTAAATTATGAATCACCATGTGTTTTTAAGTGTATTTTTAAAGTTGTTCTATTGATAAATGCTTTAGGACATATGGGACAAGGATGTGCACGCGATAGATGATGCTTCAAGTGTTCATTTAACTGCGCACTGGTTTTAAATATTTTCTTACAGATATTGCACTTGTATTCTTCCGCATTTTCCAAATGCGTTCTCGTATGTTGATCGACTTCAGCAACATTATCAAATTCTTTCGAACACACTCTACAACTGAATGTAACAGCTCGCAAAATTCCTATCTGACCACCAGTTATCGGTGTTGGTACAGAGATTATACTACTTGGCTCTGCAATGTTGCAACGTATTCCTTCCTTTTGTGTATGACAACTGATATGATTTCTGTAAAATAACGAATTAACACAATTAACATTTAATATGACACAATGAACACTTATAAATTAGATTGACAAATCATTTAAAATCAAAGTCTATGAATCTGTACCTATATGCCTGCTCATTTCTAAAAGTAATGTTACAGGTAGGACATAGATATTCTTGTTGTTGAGGTATTTGCACTGTTACAGGTGAGACTTTTGCTTTACCAATACCTTCGAGTTTTATCGAAGGATGCATAAGAACGTAATGATTCCTTATTTCGTCTTTGCTATCAAATATTTCGAAACATCTGTGACATTTATAAGGAAATAAAGGATCAGTGCTTACATGTGACTTAGCATGTTTATCAAACGATATTCGTGAACTGCATTCAGTCAGACACATATCACAAACAAAATGTTTTTTAACATGGAGATAAAGTGATTGCGGAGAAGTAAAAGACATCTGACATACAGAACAAACATTGGTTTTCTCTATCTGTGCATTACTTTTCTTCATGACATAATGTTTATTACACTCATCGCATTGAAATGCTGGTTTAGTCCCATACATGATCTTTTTTAATTTGCACGCTCCTTTGATGCATTGCGGTTTTTTCACTTTACTATTATTTACCATTTTCTCTGTTTGCAATTCATCATCCATTTCTTGTTCATTCTTAAATATTAACATACTGTTATTGGAAATTGGAGAATTTTCTAATTCTCGACTAGGTATGATTACTGGATCCTTATTGTCTGAATCTGGCTCCGTATGTATTTTTTCTATTTGTATCGTTAAACGATATACTTTTTGCCCATTGTCTGATGTAGTTATGTCAACTTTATTTACTGGTTCCTTAAGCACATTTGTCTTATTTTCTAAACCCGATTCCTCAATCTGTTAAACATATAAAAAATAAAAATTAAAAAGAATATTTGAACAATCAGATATTATTTAGGATTAAATTCCTGATTAAACTTTACTTACATTATCTCCCAATTGTGTAAATGGGCTTTGTGGTGGTGTTACCAAGCTATGCGAATCTTCATCTAAATGTTTTTGCTTTGATGGTGGTTGAACCATTAAAGATTCCATTTCTATATTATTTTCAGCCTTTCGTTTTCTTTGCAAATCTAGAAGATGATCAATTTGTTCAGATTTAATTACTAGTAACCAAAATAAAATAAGAAAATAATACCTTCGCTATTATGAAAAAGAGTTGGTACTGCATTTGTTTTTAATTCATTTGATTCAGTAAAATAACATTTTTCAAAATGTAATTCACAAACGTATAAAGAGTCACTTTCATCACTGGAATCAAGAACTAATTTACAATTTTTAATCCATTCCTGACGTCTCCTAGAAACATTAAAATAAATAATTGTTAACAATTACAAAATTCTCATTTTTGTAATGTATACAACAAGATAAAAATATAATTAATCTGTTACAATAAATAATATAATTGTTTTATTATGACAAAAGGGTTAAAAAATAAGGAAGTTACATACGTGTCATCTTCAGGAAAAGCAAATAATGTTATTTCACGACCATCAATCTTCGTATTTTGATTTGATAAACAACCACGTACTTTACAAACGAACGTCATATTACAATATAGGATATCGTCCCTGGAATTCCAGAAACAAATTATAATACCAGAGTTAAATAAAAAGTCTCCATAACCTATAATTTATATTTACTTAAAATACAACACAATGTTACTAATATAACATGAGTATTAAATTTTCACTATTAATAAAAATAAATTATAAAATCAAATGTATTTTTTTTATTAATCGTTTACTATAATTCACCGTTCAATATAAAAAAATAAATTAACCAATCATGAAATACTGACTCTCGCTTCAATCTGCGATTACTATTGGATGATTAATTGTAGTTTATATGAACACCAATCTTTTCTTCCAATAGAAACAAGAGAAAAACATGTTACCTCCCACCATTAGACTTATACTTTTTGCTAATTGGTCGAGATATGGGCATTAAAAATGTCGTTGAAAACCAACAATTTGATTGGTTGAAAATAATTTGTTACAATATGGTAGTATGCTTAAATAATTAGATGAGGTAGATGTGTTCATGTATTTTGAAATATTATATGTACCACGTTTATCGAACTTTATTGTATTATAATAAAAAAAATAAATAGATTGAAAGAAGAGCACAGTGTTTACATATGTAATAATAGTGTCTATATTTAAAAGTAATAAAATTTAAAAAAAATCATGTTGCAAGCTGTATTAAAAAATAAAAAGGATGCATTTATGAATTTTTGTGCACCTTGCTTGCAACCTAAAGTTACATGTGATACTATTAGTACAGAAGGATACGAAGTGACTAATCTTATACAAGATCCTTGTAAAGGCTTCCTAGCCTATTCTTGTATCAAACCACCAGTTCAAATTGTTTTTACATTTCCTTGCAATATACAGATTCATCATATTTGTATATGGCCATCGGTTGGTTCCCAGAAATCATCTGGTTTTCAAATTTATGCAAAGACAGAAGATAATGATTCTATGCCATTTACTTTATTATCGAGTGGATTTTTAAGTGCAAATGATAGTGGAGTTTTGTTTTACGCAGCTAATGTAAATCCTGCTAATATTTCAGTAGCACCTAACTTCTTGAAACGTTACATGAAAGGATCAGCACGATATATAATATCTCAAACTAAAAGTTTAAAAGTATCTATATTTAGAACACAAAATTCAGTGCCAGCACTGGGTAAAATTGAAATATGGGGATCTGTATCGCAGAATACTAGCAGAGATGTTATAGCAAATGTAAAAGCTTTATGGTCAGCATCTCAAACATCCGTATGCCTACCTACAATAAATCAACAATCTAGTATTTCTGCTACTAATATCAAAGATGCTGATATCAAGGATGTTGATATGCAGAATACGTATGTATATTTTAATTTACATAGTTTTTAGGATAAATGGTAAAAAAATATTTAATCATTAAATATTTGTAACAGGAACAATACGGAATCTTCACTGGAAGTACCGGATAGTTTTTTAGATGCAATTACATATGAAATTATGACCCAACCAATTCTATTACCCAGTGGTAAGACTATCGATCAAATTACATTGGAAAAACATGGGAAAAGTGAAGCCTCGTGGGGTAGATCTCTATCAGATCCTTTTACTGGGCTTCCATTTAATGAAAATCGTAGACCTATTATGGCAACTGCATTAAAAATGAGAATAGACAAATTCCTACTTGAAAATTCAACTATGAATGAAATTAAAAGATTACCACGAGTATTAGGTGGTAAACGGGCTAATCATAATACCTCCAATCAATATCTTGTTGCATGCCAAGTGAATAGAAATTCAAGAGAAGCTAATTCACTGATAAACAATTCAACCAAAATAAATACTAATAATCTACAAATAAGTAATACGATGAAATTAAAAAGCCAATGTCATAGATTACCTATGACTCCAATTAACTCAAAGACTGTTCCTTATGCTAAAAGATTCAAAACATCCAATATTGATTCTTTTAAAAACTGTAATAATGACATAGAAATAATTAGCGATAAACAAATTCACCAAAATAATGTAGATAGCGATATTGATGCTGATGTTCGACTTGAATTATCTTGTCTTAAACGTTTTAGTACACCAAAAAGTCTTCAACTTAATACTTCAATTTTAAATACCTGCAATTGTTGTACAAATAGTATATTATATAAACTGCCATGTAATCATGTGTTATGTAGAAGAATGCTAACCACAAGTAAAAATAATCAGTGTCAATTATGTGGTTTAGTTTATCAAAGAAGTGCTGTTGAACGTATACATAATTAGACAAAAATGTTTTAAGTATTGTAAATTATTATATGATGCTTATAATCATTAAAAATTATTATCAGATGTACTTATTGAATTTTTATTAATTTTGAAATTAAATCTAATTGCTGTACATTGTATAAAATATACAAAATGTATAATAAATATTTTAATAAATTATGTGATATTTTATATAATATTGTTACCACATAATTTTATACATTTATGTTTTTACCATACATTTACATTTGTATACATATTCATAAATATATCCATCACAATACTTTGTTTAAACAAATAAGTAATTTAAAAAATGGAATTGTGCATTTATATTTTATACAAAAGATTTACTACGAATTATATGTTACATATATTGCAAAATATATTATATAAATTGTTTGGCAATAATTCAAAAAGATATCCATTGTATTGATATAAACTTTTATATTTTTAATAAAAAACCTCAATATTAAATTTTCACGAGTGATAACATTTTTATTTAAAATTACTTTTATCATTTTAATTTTCAATCATTTATAACACAGTAAATCCGCTACCTTGACTTTGTCGTTTGGCGATATTAAAAAGAGATAATAAATAATTACGTGTTTCTGGACAGACATAAAAAGTAAGTGTATGTTCTGAATTTGTTGTAGATGTTTCTAGAATATCAGATTGTTCATCACTATTTGTAGATAAACTAGCTAAACCAGTACTGCTCGTACGTACATACTCTGCAACTCTTGCCCTCATTTCTTGGTCCATCTGAAAAAAAGAAAACTTTTATATATACATTTAGATTATAAGGAAAATTACAATTGATGATCATCATCATACTTCATGTTCAGTGGGTGATAAGGCTCTACTAGTCTGCGTTGTTGCTGGAGGACAATATAAACAAAGCATCGTTGATTCTGAAGAATGATCAATACTGGTTAATTCTTTTAAAGGCAAATAGTATCTTTTCCACGCTGTCTTCAGCTATATTAACAAGTAACAATGCTTGCCGTGTGAGAACTAAAGTTACAGCACGATTACTTCCTTGTTGTAAAACGTAATCTGCATTAGCTACATGCAGAATATTGTCACGGGTATTCATCATACTTCATGTTCAGTGGGTGATAAGGCCTCTACTAGTCTGCGTTGTTGCTGGAGGACAATATAAACAGCAAGCGTTGATTCTGAAGAATGATCAATACTGGTTAATTCTTTTAAAGGCAATATCTTTTCCACGCTGTCTTCAGCTATATTAACAAGTAACAATGCTTGCCGTGTGAGAACTAAAGTTACAGCACGATTACTTCCTTGTTGTAAAACGTAATCTGCATTAGCTACATGCAGAATATTGTCACGGGTATTTTCTAGTAATGGTAGTAAACGCCATGCATATCGAATTGATGCATTATTATTACCAGTACTATATTGAACGATTGGATGTTGTCGAGGCTAAAGAAAACAAATAAATTTAATGTTAAAAATAAATGTTATATAAAATAATTCACATTTTGCAAAGAGTAATATACCAAAGGCAAAGAATTCCACCCTGCGCCTTGTAACAAGCCTTGTCCCGTAAGAGCAACTAATTCAGCAGCTCCGCTAAGAGGTTTTGTTACTACACCAACTAATCCAAGTCCAACTCCTGTAACTAAACTTTTTGTTGTTGCTTCACCTGACCACACCTGTTGTAAAGGATGATGTGCCAATCCAGCAACAGCAGCTACAAAAATATATATGATAGAATATAGAAATATACAAATATAAATGAGATTAAAAAAGTACAATTATTTAAAAAGAAATACATACCAAGGATACTCATACCGAATCCAGTTAATCCTTGATAAAGTCCTTGTGCCATACCCTGTGGGCGCATTCTTCTGGCTTCTTCCTGACGTTGAAGATGTTCTTCGTCTAATGTTAATCGATCTAAATTTCTAGCAACGCTAGACGCTAATTTTGTCACTGAATTAACAGTACCTATAAGAACAAACAAATATAATTAAATTAAAATTAAAATATTTTAGTATGTGTACATAAAGGGTGTCGCAACAAAATTTTACCACACTTTGATTGTTTATAGAGAGTTCATTAAATAATGTAGAATTTGCTTTCGATGTTTTAAAGTGCTTCAAGTGCTTCAAGCTTTCAAAGCATGATAACATTTTTTGGTAACACCTTGTGTATATATATAAATTAAACTATTCACCTGCTGTGATATGTTTCATTAAGCTAGCAGATCCATGTGTTATGCCAACAATAAAACCCCAAGGTCCTTGCAACAAGCCTTGAAAAGGAAGAGAAACAAAGTCTCTAAGACCTGAACCAAGTGCTTGCGCTAAACCTCCTGGAGATCCAAGTATTTCTAAAGATCCAACCACCCAACCTGAAATATATATTTTGTTAAATATCCATATTTATCAATAATATTTATTAAGTAACTTAAACTTACCAGCACCAAATATAGCTCCAGACAAATAATGCATAGTAAGTGCATTCCCTAGCCTGTAAGTTGTAGTTAAAATATTTTTCCTTTCAAAAGTACTAAAATATAAAGGGGAATGATCCAATGCCACATATAAACGTACAGATGTATGTACACTGAGTAAAATTGATACTGGATCTATTGTAAAATTTTGTAATCTTAATGGCACGCTCAATATTTTGGCATCGACCATAATATAATCTGATACATAAATAGTTGTTGATGTCAATGCTGGCTGAGTCTTTTTTAACATGCTAGTTGGAGCAATAAACCGTGGTGGTATCATAGAATTTGCATAATCTAATAAATGACTAATATATGTATCTTCAATATAAGCGCTAATAGGTGCAATTTTCAAGTGTAACTCCTTTGACACTAAAAGAAATAATTTTTATTAAAGTTATTATATTATATTAGTATATATACATAAATTATAACACAATTAAAAAAAGGAATCATTCATACCTATTATTTGCCCATTTTTTTCCCAAATGTAATCAGCAGTTACCAAAGAATCTTCTTTTATTTGTTCCATATTACTTATTAAACAATTAGATGGATAAAATGTTTCTCTTGTTGTAAGTGGACTCTGACTGATTAATACTACAGGAAAATCAAAACCTCCTTGATCAAATACTTGATTATCTAATTGTAAATCTCCTATACATATACAAAAGTTCACAAGAGTAGGTTTCGCATGCAAAGTAACAATTAAATCTGTCATAGACAAACTTGCTACTTCAGTCCTTTGACCAATCTCATTAATATCTTTCAATATAATAATAGTAATTCCATGAAAATAAATAGTTGCGGAACCTTCTCTGTTATTTACTGTTGCATTTGATTCGTTTATTGTTTTAACTTGATATTCATCATGATTTTTATTGCTAGTTTCATGAGGAATTAATAATTTTAAATGTGTTTGCGATGAGATAGAAGAATTTGTTGCAGGAACATCTTCTTGTGCTGAGAAAAAACTAGTTGCTGATGTTGAGCTACTAGAATATTGTATGTTAAGAAAGTCTTGATTATCTTCCATTAGCGTTTTAAAATTTCTTGGAATTATTTCTACTTCTTTCAATTTATGTTCCTTACGCATTAATCGATTTCTGATATCTCTAGCAGACACCTCTATTTGTGAGATAGGAACGACGCTAATATGTGTAGTATAGCAACGATTGTGCATTATTAATTTAACATCTCCATAAGAAGGTAATCGTACGTAATGATCCATAGGTATATTTGTCAATGCAGACAGACTAATGCCGCGTGACCATTGCAATTCCTTTCGTTGTATTGCTTCATTGTTGTATGTATTAGGTAATGCAGATAATAACAATACATTAGATGTAGTTGGTATAGGAGTATCAGGTAATCTGTTACCAATGCATGGAAGAGAATAATGACACGTAGCACCAGTTTCCACTTCACAAATCCATGCAAAATGTGGTGCATCTAGTACAATTCCATCTACATTCTCATTAGCCTGTCCCAATAAAAGTTTATAGGGACATATATTTTCTAGCAATAATTGAGGATGATTATCAATATGCACCATAATATATGATGTACCTTTGTCTTCTTGAATAGTTAATACTACTGACATAGTAGAGGAGCCATTTGGAATAGCAACACACTTACGGCTCATGGTTTGATCTATTTTAATTGGACAGGACCACCTGTGTCCTAAGCTCAGAGAAATATATAAGACAAGAGATTCGATGTTACTGTTTTCGTACAACATATGCCATTGAACAATAGGTGTAGCTTGATGTTGATCTTCAGATGGTAGAATATTTTGACTGTAAGGAGTAAGATCGTGAGGTAACTTTAAATCTTTCGATAATTCATCAACTGCAAGTGTAGCAATGCATAATTCTTGATTTGTTAAATTTCCGATAACGTGACTACTTGTTACTCTCACTAAACGCATATCTTCGTGCATGCTAGAAGTAATACTAATTATAGTCACGCTAGATACGCAATCAACAATAGTCTTGATATTGCCTTCAACAGGAATTAATCCTCTTATACGAGGCATATAAAAACTTTGACTCCAATCAGGTCTAGCTAATTGAAGAGCTTGCGAAGTATAATAAGTATCACCAATGCCAACACCTAAGTGGAAAACACCTTCTAATTTTGGTGGTGTTACAATTCCATAATGAGGAACTTGACAAAGTTCGATATCTTCGGATACAAGAGAAATATAGCATCCTAAAGAATTTAATATGAAACACCATGGTTGTAATTCCAATAAAAGAGTACTTGACACTAATCCAGCATCTTGATATTTAACTTGAACGTGAGTTTGTGGTTGTTCCGCAGGTATCCAGTCTGCTGTATCGTCTGCTTGAAAAGGCCATCCTATTTCATCCTTCTGACTTTCTAATTCTTTTAAAATATTGTCTATATCTTCTATTTCAGGTCTTCTAAAAAATTTTCTTTGATCGACTGAACTGTACGATAATGGTACGTATGGATTAGATGCACAAATTCCAGATTCTAATTGGAATGTTAATTGATGGAAGTGCTCGAATGTACCAGGACAATACAATTGCTGACGTTCGCCACGTCCGTTCACTATTGTGCTTGATAACATTTTTAACGATGGTGTTTCCATTTGTACTTTAGCTGGTACTGGTAAATGCGATCGTATCATATAAAGTGGACTCAATACGGCAAGTATCTTAATTTTTTCTTGAACAGTTTGTGTTATTATCCGCACCCAAATACTAAAAAATTGACCACGCTCTTGTAAAGGCACTTTTACGAGCCAGGGTTGACTCAATTTAGCATTCGGCTGAAGAGGTATATCTCCTGTCCATGATAAATTTGGTATATTCGTAAAACGTAAGCGCATTGCCATTTTTCTGTTATTTTCAATAACAATAGTCGATGGTTGACTTTTTCCAAGCAACATGTAAACATTTTTTGATACGGTTACTTTGGTACCAGTATCAGCTTCATATTTCACTAATTTCATTTCAAAATTATCTATTAATTGACTTGACACTATGAATTGTCCACTAAAAGTAACAAGTTTTTGCGTAGCTGATAATGATGTAATATTTACAAATATGGTAATATCAACCAATGGATTTGCAAATTCTACCAAATGAGTTCCATCCTTATTTACTGGAAATGGTCGACTCCACATCCAAGCATTAGCTTCTATCGATATTCGTATCATATTATTGCCAATATGTCTCCATGAATAAAAATTACATTCTCTGGTATTTAAGAGTACGTTATCATCTGTACCACTTTGTCCAAAACGAATTGGAATATTGCAATCATTGGCTATAACATATCTTGTTAATATAATGACACCTTTGTTTTCTGTATTTAACGATGCAGACCATAAGTAAGAAGACACAGAAAGAGTGTGTGTTATAGTTGGACTCAGTTTTAACGAGAAAGGCTTACACATTACGGAAATATCAGTTTTATCTGATAGAGAAATTTGAAATTTTCCATCTAATGGATCTAATACTTCTTGCATAATTAAATAACTATAATCCAATATATGAATACTAATGACACCATTAATATCGATAAGTGTAGAGCCATCTGTCCATCTATTAAAAACAAGTATGGCACCTTTGTGTTCTATCGACATGAAACATTGCATTTCAGGAATAGTGCCTTTCACCGTAAAATTGTGCAAAGGAGGAAGTAAAGAATCATAAGTAGATGAATCTATATGATTGTACAGGGACACATGAATAATACCAATGTTTAAAGCTGCTTGTAGATTTGGTATTATCGATGAATTAAAATAAGAATCAATACGTAAGCAGGCTGCCAATGCTCTAGCAGATACAAGAGTTTTTGAAACAGAGTTATTAACAGGCATTATTAATATTACACGCCAAACACATGCCACTACTCGTGTTGGTGCTTTTTCGGGAAGATCCAATCGATAAGTATCAGTTTCTGATAAATAAAAATCAGCATAATGTTGATAAGCCATGTGACTATCACTCCAGTATTGTAAAACACAGGATATTCTATCAGTATAAAATCCTTCATTGTCTAATGTCTGAAATAAAATATAATTATTAAATAATTTATGTAAAGTTATATATATATAAATTATGTTTTTTTTGTTTATTATAAATAATATAATACACTTACTTCGAATGGTACGGGAGAAACATGTATTTTTGTTAAAGTTCTAGGTTGAGGATACCTCCAAGCCATTGCTTGTTGAGGATAAGTAAAAAATATGACCTGCAAATATAATAAACGTTAAAATATTTCATTTAAAATAAAACATATATATCTTACCTGATATGGGAAAGGTAACTCATCTCCTGTACCATCTATAAACTGGAATGCGCCAGCTTTTAAGTCATCCTTGTAATGCTGTTCAGTTGATAACACAACTTGCATTTCACGACTATTATCCCTTACATTAGATGTTTGAAAATTACTTAAAAGTAGTTGGCAATCTTCTACTACTGTTTTCATAATTTGAATTTGATCTGGCCCGATATCAAGATAAATACTGTCACTGTCTGCTTGTATTTGTATTTGAGGAAGAGCTTCGACATCTTGCCAAGATTCCCAAAGAAGACAAATAGTTACGTTATAACACCATGGTTTTAATAAAACTTTCATATTTCCATTAAGAATGGCAGATATAATGAAAGAATCGACGGATATATTTGAGAATATCCTATCTGGTCTTAATAACGTTGAAATATTTCCATTTAATGTTGCCAAACTAATAATTATTTCTGAATCAGAGCTAGTCTTTAAGGAAAGTACAATTTGTTTCGTATTTAAATTTAAATCTGGTAAATGCATCCTTTTGCATTTAAATGACAATTGATCGTCCATAGTTTTGCTACCATCGGCATCTTTCATAGATGATTTCGTGATGTTCTCATCAGCAAAACATGACATAATCTAATAAAAAATAAATAAATAACATATATTTACTGTATGGTAATTTAAAATAAAATATACTTAATACACACGTATATTTCTTTTATATAATACCTTACTGTTAATGTCATATATTTGATTTAGCCTTGATAATGAAAAATGAACTTTAGTAGGTCGACCCATGTCCATAAAGAAATGAGTATTTTTTCCAGGATATTTTTCACATTTTACTGTTACAAATGATGGTGGAATACCAGTGTCCGGATGCGGTTCGCCATTTTTCGTTTGTATTATAAAAATAGTAAAATCTTTTTCAGTTGGTATTGATCTTAAATCTTGTGCATCTTTCGCACCTAATGCTATTGTCATATCAAAACAAGAAATCTGCAATAATATATAATAATAATAATACAAATATATACTTGTGAAAGTATTTAAATAAAAATGGATGTATTAAAAACTATAACATACTTGCATTTTTTGTGATAAATTTTGTTGCCAAAGATAAAGGTTTGGTTGATTGATCATTAAATAAAGTAAAGGTTGCTTTAAATTACTGGTATCATCTTCATCTGCATCATTCATCTCCTGTAATACATGAAACAATTGTAATATATTTATTTTTAATTAATTTTAATTATTAAAGCATATAGACAAATTACTTACTACTTCATATTCAGAACTGATATGTATCTTTTGTGTTTCGTAAGATATGAACGTGATTTTTCCACAATTTATTAGAAATTCACATGGTGGAAGTATTAACATTTCTGAGAATTGTGATTTCTCCTATTACGATAAAATAAAAAAACATAAAATAACACTATTCCATTTATAAGTTTCATTAAATACAAAATATAAATTTTACATACAACAATCGTTGAATTTATGCTAGACATTTCAAAGTCTATACCACTGTCCTTTGTAATATCTATTTCTTGTTCTTCAGACATTTGTTTTATCCAATTAACTTGTTTTGGAATTGGTAAGTTTTTGTCATTTTTATCATAAGAAACATCTGTTATTTCTATCTCCTGTACATCTCCTGATAGTAACATCTTATATTCGTTAGATAAAATGGAAATTAATTTAAGTTGATCTAGATTAACTGTTATTTCAATATCCGTGATACAATTTATTTCTACTGCACTTCCGCAAACTATTGTATCAGGTTTAAGTTTGATCGTTGGAGCGATAATCAAGCAGAGATCAAACCTATAAAAACATTAAATTAAATTATAGAATTTGTATGTATGTGTCAATCTTATTATAAAACTTACTTAGCTAGTACAGGAAAAGTTGAAAAATGTGGCTCTAAACTGTTTCCATTTCCAAGTTTGTTCCATTCTAAAGCGGGATTCTCATTCATTGTATAAAGATACGATTGAGACATACGCTGAAAATAAAACTTTCATTGAAAATATGTTATCAATTTAAATAATGTAAATAAAATATTGTTAAATACTGTATCAGACCTTATTAATACTCATTTGATAGTTCTTCCATGTAGTGCTATATACGCATATACCCTTCATATTAATTTGATATTGACGATCTTCCACTGCAGAACCTGGGATATTTAATATATTAGCTTGTGCTGCAAGTTGATATATATCTGATCGTAACGGTGTTCTACAAATTGGATTTTCTGCATGCGGTGTAATACGAATACCATCAAGCTAAATTATAAAGAAAAGTAAAATTATATAATTTGTTCTTCAAACTTAAATTAGGATAAATAAAGTATACTTATAATTACCTGTAAAATTAATAAGTCATGTTGTAATCGATGCCTAGCAGGTGTAGATACTGGTATCATAAGTCTTAACCCTTTAAATTCTAAATGTATCAATGGTAAAAATTCATTATTAATACTTGTAATCTTTGCTAATGTAGATGTGATAATTCCTTCTTGATTGCTCTTTGCTACTTTTGAATATTTTTTATTTAGATGAAGAAGAGGTTTTGCCAATTGCATATATTTGCTAAGTATACTTAGAGGTAAAATAATGTCAACCATTTGTATTTTTATATCTATTTCAGAGATGTATGCATTTGTAGATACTAATGATTCTGTTATAACATCTTTCTATAAAATACAAAAATATTATTTATATTACGAATATTTTTATATATATTCTTTTTATATATATTCGTACCTTATTATTTTTGTAGCGTTTATAAGTACCCCAACGAGTATGGACATTACCCGATTGTGCTCGTGTTAGCGTAAAACTCAAGAAACCAGAATCATCTCCCTTTTCTAAATTGTCTTCTCTGCCACATAAAATTATACCGACATATTCTCCAACATCCCAATTTTGTGCATAAGGTGCTCTGTAAAAAGAAGAAAAATGAAGTACAATTTTTGTTTAAATATGATTTAAAAAGATGTATTTCTACGCGAAGCAACAAATAATTGTTAATAAATTAAATGCGATAAAAAATACCTTGTATAATGAAATATTGTAACAGTTGTGATTTTATTTTTTAACTTTAAATAAACCGGCTGTAAATCTAATGAGGTAATAATATCTTCCATTTCCATGACTAATTTCAAAGAGGGTTTTATTTCTTGTCCCGTAACATATAATTTAATGGCTACTTTTGTTACTGTCCATTGAATCCATGCCGTTAAAGTCACGTTATCTTTCTCTAAAATTATATTATATATTAAGGTGAAATATAAATTAAAGAAAAAAGATTAATTTTATTTTTTTTTAAATTTACCTGTAATGGTATCATCTCTAGATGTAGATATTGTTGAGTTTGTAGTTGTATCTTCTGGATATATAATCTGTGTAGGTGTAGAAGGGGTTTGTGGTATAGCCGGAAAAACGACTACATTCTCGTTAATGATATGAGGTACGACAGCACTACTTTCTTTAAAATTATTTGTTACTAATAAAATATTCAAAATTTTTTGTATTATACTACTCATGAACACAACCTAGGAAAATAATATACATTAGTTATATTTATTAGTACACGAAGATGTTTTATATAATGTCTATATCAACGTTAATAAAGGGATACACATATTAAAATATATTTTAAGAAATATTATATAACCTGTTCTTCTGAAATGGAGATAATAATAGCTGAATTATCAATATGAACACAAAGACTCAATGCAGTAAGAATATTTGAAGTTTGGGATGTAGTAGTTTTAGTAGTAAGAGCTAAAGTTGCATTTAATGACATTTTCTTAATAAAATTTTGTTGCATATCTCCTTGTAATGTATAACAATGAAATTCGGAAAGACTTAATGTCCAAGGAAAACTTTGTACGCCTAGAAAAATAGAACAAAAATAAGGATTTTTCTAATATCATATATTCAACATATTAAATAAACTTACGATATGTCCACATCGATTTAGGCAACTTTACTGGGAATGTTTTAAGATAAGGTGATAATTGCTCGGAATTAATATTACTTGAATGAATCAGAATACTTGGTAGTTTTAAACTTAATATCTGCAGACGTTGATCTTCTTCTAATGCTCGATTTTTGGCTTGTTCTATACCTGTTATGATTTATTAAGACTTTATAAAAACTTTATCTTTTATTTGATTAATCGTGTATAATTAATTTATATTTTAATTACCATGTGCTCCTATACCGCTCATTGTAGTCGATGGTATATAGATAACAATATGACCAATACATCCACTTAAAACAAGACCAGACCACCATGAATAGAGTTCGGCTAATCTGACCAATAGTCCCGATTTCTGCAAGTTCTATCATGGTCTATGCGTAAATGTAATATATTTTGCAACAAATAATATAATTACATTATCTAATAGATATGTATATATTAACTTATTCATCTAGACTAATAAGATAAAATATTTTTTTGTACTTAGGATTAAATAAAATCAATAATAAAAGTAAATATTATTTTAATTGTACCTTCTTTTCTGTGTCGATTTTAGATTCATTCTTTTTTTGAGTTTCCTCATTTTGAAGCATTTTTGGTTTTTCAACTATTGTAGAAGATCTTTTTCTATCCTTGTCAGAAGAACTATGAACGCTTTCATGCAAGCTTGGAAAAGTTTTTTTTCTTGTACTGGTGTCAGATGATGCACCCTCAGCAGATAATTGGCTGTCTTGACGCATTGTACATAATGGTCCTAATTCGTAATAAGTAACTTGATATTCCAGCCATTTCAAAAAGAGTGGATCTAAGGAACCTCTTAATTCTGCTACTTGGAGTGAGATAAGTGTTGGATACATTTCTACGGGAGCCTTTTTAGGAAATTGTATTACAGCAATTAAAAGGGGTTTGTTTTCCGTTTCGCTAAATAAAAAAATATATGTATTATTTTAAAATCATATAATGAATATATAGAAAAATTTTTGTTACTTTATAATTTCAATTATTATTTATACTTATATAATAACCTGTTGACATCATATTCTGGACCTGAGAGTATAAATGCTTGTTGGGTATCGCTAAGTGTAAAAATTTTAAGAGAATTTACACTTATTTCATTAACATTCATCATAAATGTTGAAAGCCTTTTGTAATTGATGTTTTCCAAGAGTAATTCTAAATAAATTGGATCTGTAACATATTAAAGAAATGTGTGTAAAAATAATTCTTATTTATATACTTTTTTTTAATAATATCAATAAGTTAATGAAAGAGCTCATATAAAATTACATATAATATAATATAAAAATTCTTATATAAAGTGCATTTGAAATAATTAAAACTAACATTTATATTAGACGACTGGACATACTTTTGTCTTGGCATGCATCACTAAAGAGAGAAGAACAAACAAGAGGATTTGTTGTTTCAGTGGAATCAAGCAATGATGTTACTATAGAAGTGGCAACCATCAATTTTGGTTTAGTTCCCGTAATAGTAATACTATCAGTATGAAACGTGTATGTTTCACAAATTAAATCTAGATGCGTCCAGTATTGTGGATAAAGTAATTTTTTAACAGAACATTCTACTAAGCATGGCATCATTAATGATGTATGACAATTTGTTGTCAAGTATAATTGACTCTTTATTCCGTCAACCTAAACAAAAATGTTCATGTTGATATGTGATCTTAGGTTTGTATAAATGAAAAAATTAACACAATAATACCTGCATTTTAATAGTTTGATGACATTGTTCAAACATTTCTGGTAATAATCCAGTTTGTTTGGAAGCACAAGCAGTAAGTCTAAACGGATACAAAGGTTGAATCATATTTGCAGTTGCTTTGTCAAATTCAATGCTTACAAAAGGATCATTTGTAAAAACTGGTGTTAAAGGCACAGTCTGTAAGAGTCATGACTACATGAAATATTTTCAACTATAGAAAACACATTCATTAATTTGTATAATTAAATATTTACCCTATTTTCAACTATTTTCCGCTGTCGTGGCAATCCAGTAATACAATGATCAGCTAATTGAAATTGTAAAGAAGCTTTTACAATAATCAACTTAGTTTTAACCATTGATACATTTTCTCTCAAAGCTTCAAATTCTTCTAGTGTAACTGGAGGAAGTTCTTCAGCAGAAGGATCTCAAACATACAATTACATCGTTCAAAGTATTGAATTTTTTTATATGAAAAAGCAACTTACAAAACAAAACGAAATAAAAATAAATTTAATTTATGCATATATGCTTACCAGGTTTTGGTATAATATATGGTGTATAATCATATTGTGAAGCAGCTTGTTTTATTGTGTCTATACGATGGAAAATTCCTGAACACAATCTGATCGTTACATCTCCAATAATATATCTAATCACTCTTTGCTCCGGAAAGTTACTACAATGTATAAAAAAAAGAAATATAAAATAACATTGCATAATCTTTATTATACTTTTTGTATATTTCAGAAGATTCGAATTTTTTCGTTACCTATATTCAAAATTTGAACCAAGCTCTGCTAACTTTTCAGTTGTTATGTCATCTGGAAGTTGTACACAATGAACATAATCCATTACGAAGGCTGGACTTCTTTCCATTAATTTTTCCACTGAAATAAGAAATAGAGGAATTTTTAGATTTATTAAAATTGTATTTGTATAATTATTAATTGTAATACCTGAAGCAGTTACTAAATGATAATGTATGCCTTGTTTATAATCTCTTTTCTTTCCATTATTTTCTAAAGCATTATTATCAAATAAAGAATCCTTTAAATAATTTGTATTCACTTTTCCTGCTGCTAAATAAAGAGGTGGCTGAAAAATGATATATTTATTAATTAGAAAAATATTCTTACATTAATAATATAAATATTAAAAGAAATATACCTGTGCACCATCAACAACTTCAAGATGCCCACAACTGCATGTTCCTCTGGGATAAAGGCGTATGTTAGCCAGACCAATTTGAAAATTAGTCATTTCAATACCTTGCAGTAATACATCCACTAAAACTCCATTCAATCGTAATGACAAAAACGATTTGTATCTAAGCTTTCGCGACTTGTAAAACAGTTGTTCTTTCACACTCTCAACTACCTACAAACAGAACTTTAATATGCATTCGTAATAATATTAAATAAAAATAATAGTTCATAATTGGATATACCTTAAAAGTTAAAATAGTATCATCGATATAAATGCCTAAATGAATAGTGTGCCCAGAATATGCCATTTGTTGTTGATTAGACCAATCATTATCCCAATCAACAAAGCCAGATGCAACCCAATCAATTGGTAAAACTGTAGAGGCTACATTCCAAGCCCAGCCACCCCAACCAACTGCTTCAGTAATTGTTCCAATTATTTGACTAATTTCATCTAAAATATTTTACATATATAAAGTTACAAAAAAAACTTCTGTTAATGATATAATAATAAGAAAAAATACCTTGGCCTGCTTCTTCTCCAGTCTCGGAATTTAGTGATTTTTCTTTACTAATTGGAAATTGTTTTGTTTGTAAAGCCACTAATAATGAAGCTAATCTAAGTAACATTGGTATTTGCTGTTCAGTCATACTAAATTCCATTTTCTCACAGTGAAGATCTAAACGTGTAACAGATGCCCTTTTAGCAGTATTACTGTGATAATTTACAATTAAACGTATGGCCAAGGAACATCGATATAAAACAGGATCCTAGATTTCAAATAAATGATATATATATATAACTTCTCTTTATATTTAAAAATAATATTAAACTTAAATAAATCCGAGATACCTGATAAATTTCTATTTTTCCAGAAGCATCCATTTTATCTAAGCATAAAGTTAAATCTTGAATGGTAACAACTTTTCTGAGCATAACTTCATAAATATTAACATCTGTAAATAAATATTGTTAAATAAAAAATGAAATATTTTTAAAGACGATAAATACCGAAATAATTTTATACCAATAATTACCAGTAAATGCAGGTTTCCATTTATCATCAACAGTTTGCACACTTAAAAACCTAACATTTACACTCAGCACGATATCCTCTTCTACATATTTTAATATTAAATTGTTACAATGAATTGTTATGTTGTTAACAATTTTTGTAATAATACTTTTAATATATCCAGGCGGTGCTTCTTCTCTGTTTAAAGTATATCATTGTTTTTTATTTAAATTAATGCTACAATATTGTAATAGAATTACTTACTGAACCATTTCTTTTTTCTTTTGCATGGTAGGTTTTCTGGTTTCTGTGTTTTTTTCATCTTTTAACTTTAAAATACATTCTATAATAAAAATAAGTTAAAACTTTAAATTAAAATAACATTTTTAAAAAAACCTTTTGTTTTATACAGTAATAAATACTTACCTATTGTGTTAATCGTTACCACTATTGGTTCTGAATTAATTTTTACCCAGGGAACATGGATTAATAATTCATGTATATGACCACTAACAAATTTAAAAGGTAAATTTAGCTGTTCCTCTAATACTTCTAATCGTAAATCCAAATTTTGAAAAGATGCATCCCCACCCCATAAGGATACCTAAAATATACGAATAATGTTATGCAATTCTTTAAGTTTTATTATATTCATTACTTAAAGAAATTCTTAATTGTTTAAAAAATATAAATTTCTCTTTGAGAAATATACCTGGGATTGTTCCGGTTTAAAATTTTTAACATACTTCTCAACATAGCTGAGAATTATAGGTGTTATATAGGATTCCAATTTGAACATTGTGATAAAGAATATGGAGTATATAACATAGTTTTGTTAAATCGTTAAACCTCTTCGACAAAAGTTTATATTTAATTTAGTATGCCAATAGTTATTGGTTATTTCTCTAGACAGCAATAAATATTAAGATCGCTTATTAAGAAAGTGGTATAAATCCATTTAAAAAAAATGTGAAAACACATAACTGTAATGATTTATTTATAATAAATAGAAAGTACGTGTCTTCTCGATTATTTAAAAAATGAACTTACACCACTTTCACAATAAACGATTCATTTATTGAAATCAACTAATGTTAACCTTTTTTCTTAACAAATGCCAAATCAGCTGCACTTTTACAAGATGTTAAGCAACAAACGTCCCAGTGTAATCTGATTTTGTCAACTTCTTTCGTTAGAAAACAAAAGATAATTAAAACAGAATTGCCAGATTAATAATTCATTATTTCAATCCAACTATTATATTAAATATCACAGAAGTTTGGATCATTTTGAACTGATATTAAATTTGTCAAATGCATTTCTATACTTCAAATATATATAACTAATGACTTTAATTTCTCTGTCAAACGTAGTTGGCAACACTGTATTATTGCATTATTTAATTTCGATATATATCGATCAATATTAAATATTATCGATTATATTATCGATTATATAATCGACATTTTAAAAATTAAAAATATTCAAACTTTGTTTAAATTGAATTTGGTATAAAATTTCCTGATAATGATTTAAGGAAATGCAGTAAAATGAACAATAAATACTTTAAAATAAAATCTTTTATCTTTCAAAAGAATTAATTACTTTTCTTTTAGATTTATTGAAAAAAGAAAGGTTATTTTTATTGCACTTAGTCAAGATTTATATGATTGGTTACTCACAATGCACTTAATGTGCATTTTGCAAATCGGGTTTGTTTCAATGAAATTTATCAAAGGTGCCATAGAGATAAGCCTTTCAATCTGTCTTATTACCTTCAGAATGGAAAATTTGTAATGGTCGGCTAGTGTTGCATGGTGTAGTAAATCACGGTTCCGAGAATAATAGAAAAAATATTATAAAAATAATTCGAAATGAATCCTTTGATATATTCGAAAACTTTAACGAATAATCATGGAAGATTAATTAGACGTATGTATTTTTATGATCCATTACTGCTATCACCAATTAAATAATTATTTTTCTAAAAACAACTTATATATAGTGCATAATTGCATATTGTGTGTACTTTTTATATGCGTATATATGATAAATTATTAAAATCAATATTTTACAACATTTACATAACAGTAGAAAAATACAATGTACATGAGATGTAATATAAATTCATTTTAAAATGTTACCATCTTCGTGATAATTGTCTTAACTTCTTATTTTATTTTTTTATGCGTTGTATAGGTTATATTTTCATAGGGTATCAATTCATTAAACTATTATGCATATATTTTTTAAAGTTTATGTATGAATTGTTATGAAATTTATATGTCAGATGAAAATTTAAGAGATAATTTTTAGATAATTAAGAAAAAATTTAAAATAATTTTTGTTTGTATTTTCATTAATGCAACATTTAATAAATGTTTTTATTTATTAATTAAAATTTTTTTCTTTTTATTTTTTTCAGAGTATTGGTGTCTAAAATCATGGTATAATAGTAATCATACTAATTCTATTCCAAGTGTTATATGTATAGATTTAAAGAGACCAACATGCAATCAAACTTTAGTAGACTTCGTTCTATTGGATACTCATTCAAAAAATATGATGTATCTACAAACTCGTTCATTCTCGAGATCTTTAGTTTTCCATGGTCAGGAACCATCTTCTAAAATTGAAGAAACTGTTAAAAATATAAAAGAACAAAAAGAATTGAAAGAAAAATCAATCGAAAGTAAATGTCAACCCATTGTTTCATCGACCGATAAAGCTTTGATGGAAAAGAAACCTTCATTATTGGAAAGAGTGAAAGGGGAATTATTACATTATTACCATGGCTTTCGATTACTAGGATTAGATATGAAAGTTTCTGCCAAATTGATTTGGAGAATCTTGCAGGGTAAAGAATTAAGTAGAAGAGAACACAGATTGGTATGTACTTGAAAATTCTTCAAATTACAATCTAAGTTAATCTGTTTAATAATATAAGTTAATCATGTTTAATAATATAAGTAAATTCAATGTATAAGAAGTATATTGGAATTTTGCCAAATATTTACTTAATGTTTTGGTTTGAAAATAATCATTACTCATTATTGAACATTATGTATATTTAGTATTTATTATTTAAATATTTATATACTCTAATTTAATATTATTTCATTATTATTAGCTCGTTAAAACAACAGGAGACATGTTTAGATTAATACCTTTCTCCGTATTCATCATTGTACCATTTATGGAATTCTTACTTCCCGTTGCAATTAAATTGTTTCCTGGCTTATTGCCATCTACTTTTCAAACTGCAGTTGAAAAAGAAGATAAATTAAAGCAAGCTTTAAAGGTAAAGATATAATATACAATTATTTATTATATTATTAATTTCTATTGAAAATATTAGCTGCTTTATTAATTAATTTAAATAAATATTTATTTTAGGTTAAAATTGAGATGGCCAAGTTTTTACAACAAACATTAGATGATATGTCATTACAATCATCGGATCATAAATCCGAAAAAGCCAAAGAGTTTGCTGAATTTTTTTATAAAGTTAGAACAACCGGTAATGTGGCGAGTAACGAAGATATAATGAGATTTAGTAAACTTTTTGAGGATGAAATTACTTTAGATTCTTTATCTCGACCACAATTAATTGCTTTATGCAGAGTATTGGATGTTCAAACACTCGGTACTACGAACTTTTTACGTTTTCTACTTCGAATGCGGTTAAGAAGTCTTGCTGCTGACGATAAGGTATGTTTCTGATTAATTGTACTTAATTTTGATTAAAATTATTATAAATAAAATTTTATTCCTTTTGTTTTTTCAATGAACAGTTAATCCAGAAAGAAGGTGTAGATAGCTTAACGAGGAGCGAATTACAACAAGCCTGCAGAGCACGTGCTATGCGAGCATATGGAATGCCAGATACAAAGCTAAGAGAACAGCTATCGCAATGGTTAGATTTGAGTTTGAATAAAAAAGTACCACCGTCATTGTTACTTCTATCTCGAGCACTTATGGTACCTGACACCATTCCTATGTCAGACAAATTAATAGCAACTATATCAGCATTGCCTGAAACAGTGGTTGCACGTACTACATGTGCCATTGGAGAAAAAGAAGGAAAACTTGATCTTAAAGCAAATATTGAAATTATTAAAATGGAAGAACGTAAAATTGAAGAAGAAAGAGAAGAACAAAAGCAAAAAGAAAAGAAAGAGGCAGAACCAATACCTACTACTTTTAAAAAGGAATCTAAAAAAGATGAAATTACAGCAACTGATGTAAAAGTTATTGAGCAAGCCCTTGAAACACTGGACAAGGTTCGTATCTTGATTAATAGATCTTATTTTTCTATCTTATATATATATATAATACAATAACCAAATTTCTTTTCATTATATTTTAGGATAAAAAGAAAATGACTGTAGAAAAGGAAGAATTGAAAGAACTTAAGGAAGAGATGGCAGAGTATCAAGAGGATGTTAAAGAATTATATCAGATGAAAGCCGAAGCAAAGGGTGAAGTAGATGTTGACAATATTAAAATATCAAAAGGAGCCAACAGATTATTCAATAAAATTAACAAGATGATTCAGAAGGCGGATGCAGTTTTATTAGAACTAGAGCAGTCAGAGAAACAAGTTAAAGAGAAAATACAATCTTTAAGTCCAGAAGAACAAAAGGAATCTAAAACTGTTGAAGAATTAGTCAAAATAGATGAACTTATTGCAACTATAAAACAAATACAAAATGTATCAGATCAACCTAAATTAAAAAGTATAGCAGAAATATTAAAAAAAATGGACGACGATAAAGATGGTGCTATTAAACTCGAAAATGTTTTAAAGGTATGATTTATAATATAAAATATAGTGATATATATTGTAATTTGAATATTATATTTGTATGTAAATCTCATTTTTTTTATAGATTATAGAACTTATAGAAAAAGAAGACGTCAAATTAAATAAGAAACAATTAGATGAACTAATTGAAATGATGGATAAGGAAGAAATATTAGAAGCAGATGAGCAAATTCAAAAAATCTTACAAACAGAAAGTAAATCCTCGCAAGAAGTGCCTGTTCCACCAGTTTCACCAGTTCCTGCTACACCCGTTACAAAAGAAAAACCACTTGGAAAAGAAGAACTAACAGATGATATTTATGAGCCTAAAAAAAAATTTAAAATTTCAACCATTGAAAAAAGTAGTACAGAAAAATCAGCCGAAATTTTAACAAGTAATTCCAAATCCAATGTGAACAATCCATCATTAACACCAGGTGTTCCACCTAAAACAAAACAAACAGAAGGTTCTAAACAACTATGATCATCGCACAATAAAATAATGAATTAATTTTATTTTCTAAGCAATTTTTCTATTTTACTTAGAAGAAAATACGTACAATATAGGCATAATTATTTTTATGAATCACGATCTAAAGTGACATTTTCATTATAATTTTTTGCAAAAATTAATTATTTATTTAAAGCCTAAAATATAATGAACTCGTGATCCTGATCTGTACATAGTACACAAAGATGCTTATATCTAAATATATTGTATACATTTGTATATTATATACATATAGCTCCAGTAATAATTTACTAAAGGATAGATTATCTTGGAAATAATTATTAATTACGAATAGTCTTTTCATTAAGACTGCGATGCATTTAACAGCATCTACTATAATGTTTTGTTTTGCAAATGTGGATACATTTGTGCTGGTTACAAATGGTATGAGTGTTAATATTGGATATATAAAATTTCATGTCTCAAAATAACTTACACAAAGGAGAATCATTCCATTTGAATAATGAATACTATATTTGTCATCTTACATTATACTAGATTTACATAATCATTCAAGATTTTTTGCAACAATATCAACATTAATTGTCTGATTAATTATATATGTCTCTTTGTGAAATAATATTTCAGACATATATATAATATACATGAGTTATTCCACGACTGTAAAATAAAAAAGGACACATACTTATTGAATATATGTACTACTGTTATATAAAAGATGTTACATAAAAATACAGTATACATATTTTTCTTACCTAAAAAAAATATGCTAAAGAATAGAATAACAGTAAAATGTATTACTGTATGTGAAAGTATGCCAAAAATGAAAATGGTATTGAAAATAGTTAAATCTGAAACTATATAAAATTATTAAATTATTAAAAATAGTATTACATATAAAAATGACTATGTAAAAAGTACTTTCAATAATCAATTTTCTCTTTTTAAAGAAATTAATTTTATATTTTTAATTGAAAGCTTGTTAATTGGCAGATGCTACCATTTATGAAGATAAAATTTATATAATTTCTCACCCAACAATTAATTCTGTTCATATCAAATATAAATTGATTAAAAATGATATCGTTGGTAGCAATATTTCATTATTACTTAATATAATTTATATCTACAAAATAAATATTAAAATTTGTTATTATTTATTTTGATATGTGAATACAAAATATTATGCAACTGAATCATTCTCTGGTTCGACATCACTTTCCGAATTTTCCCCACTACCTATAAACATTTCTTCATTCATAGATAATAACTGAGGAGGCTTATTTAATCCAAATTGCATAACAGGATTTTGAAAATTTTTCAATGATAATGGTTTAAAATCATTATTCTTATCTTTATCGTCAATGTCCACATATTCTTTAACATTTTTTATATTATCATTATTCACATTTAACATTTGTTTATCAGATGCTGGAATATTTAATCTATCTGCTGATTTCGTGGAAAAAATATTATGATCGTAACTAATAGAATCATTATCACATAGTGATTTAGAATTATTGACCAAAGAAGGCATTGGAGGTGGTATAGGTATCGAAGATTTGAAGTTATTACTTTCCAAATCATTAGCACTATTTATTACATTTTTGTACATACGTTGAAGTGCTTTAGATTCTCTTTCTGACATAGTTTTATGTTTATCAATTAAAGCTTCCTTTAACTCGCTCATAAAATTCTTTGCCAGTAATTTATCTAATTTATATTCTTGTAATAAAATTTCTTGATCTTCTTCATACAAAGGTTTCAAATATTCCTCTTTAATATATTCCTCAAACACTTCATCAAGTATTTCTGGTTCTCTATCAATTATTACTGGCAAGTTATCACTTACATTTTCTATTTTAATATCTTCCTTTGTATAACTCATTTTGGAATTTTTATACTTTGCTTTTGTTATTAATAAACTACTAAATTCAGCAAAATTTCTAGCTCCATCTATTTGCTTATACGCTTCATTCATTTTTTCCATCATTCTTTCTAGCATTTCATTATTAATTGAAGTATCGTCAGTACAAATATCGATATCATTAATCATTGATATTATTTGATCGTAGGCCTGCTGAATTTTATTTAATGTTAAATTCAAATGTAAATAAACGTCTTGCCATTTGGATGTAACGGGACCCCTAAAAATAAAAATGATTTATTAATGTAACATTAAATTTGACATTAAAATATATTTTAAGCAGTTACTTACCTATAATTATGTTGAACTGGTTCCTTTTTGTAATTATAATAAGAATTAATGTATAAAGATAATTTATTATTGTATTTTGTCAATTGTTTATTCAATTTATAAATAATATAAATTACACTCGCTTTGGAAATCTTATCATAAGTTGAAGACCATGTTTTAAAATCATATGTAATAGCTAGTAAATATAATAATTCCGATTGCATAAGAATATAAGTATAGAACAATTGCTGTTAAGAAATATACAATGTGCAATTAGTGCAAAGGTATAGAATTTAGAACCTTTTATATAATCACCTTCAATGCTTCATAGTTAATTTCTCCATGTATTTTAAATACATTATCTTCAAACGTTGTTCTTATAATCTGATTGGATAAATGTTTAGGAAATTTTGATATCATAATGGAAATAATATAATGATAAATTTGACAAACATCTTCTAAACATTTAATTAAATTCTCCATTATTGGTTGTAGGTATGTTAATCTTTCTCCCATGAGAATACTAATTTAATAAGAATAAATATTATTTAGATTGTTGAATATATACAATTAAATTAGAAAATATTATTTGTTAAATATATACTTACTGCAATTGTTGATTAATTTTCCTAGAATTCATTTCTACTTTATAACCGTGCTTCAAAATTTTTAATCCTTTGTTACATAAATCATAAAATTCATTTTGTAATAATACTAATTGCTTCAGTTCTTTATGTGCCCATAGATTTTGGAAGTTTCTATAACCAGCATAGTATAACGTAAAAAGTATTGTTATAACATTTAAAGCTTTTTTATGTTTGTAAAACATTAAGTACGTAGAAGAAGCTATTATTGTACCACTAGCAAGTAAATTCTTTAACACTTTCCTGTAATAAATAAATCAAAGTCTTTGTCAACGATGTAATGATATGATATATATGAGCACATTTATGATAGAAACATACTTCCATGGAGCGACAGGAAAATATTTCTCTGCAAAACTATTAATCGCAGATGCATGATCATCTAAAAGCGGTTTAGCACTTAAAATAGTATGCAATTGTTCCTTGGATAAATCAGAGTCCTGATATAAAATAATTTAATTAAATTTGTATTGATTTTTATAATTCAATAAATGAACGTACCTGCGTTATCCAAGATTTCAAATCTAATATGTATTTATAGATGATTTTACCTACATCTTTAATAATGTTGACATCCTAAAAAAGATATATTTAATTTATATTGTAAGTAAGTTGAAGTATGTAAAATTAAAATGAAGTACCATATACATAGATTTCTTTTGCGGTGTCTGTTGAGTTTTAAAAACTATTGCGGTTTCAAAATCTTTATATCCTAATGTAACTAAATGTTCATGCAAATCGCTACCCTAAAAATGATATATAAAGTAATTAATAATTAAATTTACATATAGATATATTAAATTATTTCTTTTTCTGTAATATACCTCAAATATAACCTCCTCATCTTCTTCGGTATCAATGCATTGACTTAACATTCTTGTATGTTTTGATAATTACTAAATATTCACAATTAAGAATGTTTCACATTAAATACTTCTTATTAATATATTGAAATTTCTTAAAATTTTACAATAAATATTAAGTATGAAAAATTGATTAAATATAAAAAACATTGTTGTTATTCCCAGCTATTGACAATTTCTATGAATAACATAAAAGATAAATTTATGACTTAATATAGGTTATATTTCTGCATCATATAAAAACCCATAAATGATGGTATTTTCGGCCATCGTACTAAAGAGGGAATGATTGTCTAAACGTATATTTTTGGAGTATCGTGCAATTTACTATTTATGTTATTTATTAACAATAATCATCTTGATTATTAATCATTATATCAGTATATTAATATGCAAAAAGCAATTAAACAAAAAATAATTTATTCGTTTAATATATTTAGTTAAATATTTATTAATTGATATGTTTATTTGTGTAAAATGGTCATTGGGTGCGTTCAAAATGTTCACATAATTAGTATTTATTATGTTTAATATTAATTATGTAATAATTTATTATTGTCAGTTTATTTTCTTTTATAATTATTTAGGATATATTCAGGTTATAAAATAGGATGTTGCATTAAGTTTTTGAAGGATAAATAGCTGTGATGGATGATGTTGATACTTCAGTGTATTATGATGATGAAAATGATTTCTTTGGATTTGGTTATCATCATGGTCAAGAGTATGACTATGAATACGAAGATGCAGAAGGAGAAACACTATCTGAACTTTATGAATATTGTCTCACTCCTACGTTCTACGATACAGGATTTTATATATTGCCGTTGTTTCTTGCAATGTTTATTTTTCGACTTATATCACAAATGCGTAAGGATTTTATTTATTTAATAAATATTGTTACACGTATATACTTTCATGATATTATTTTAATGTTGCAGAATCTATTTCTGACAAATTATTTCATGGATTATCAATGGTTATCGGAATATGTATCATTCAGCATTATGCAGAAGAATGTCTATTTTTATTAGTATTATTTGTTATACTTTCTTACATTACTTTAAATTTACCAAAGAAGTATTATAAAGAGATAGCAGTCTTTTTGCCATCACTTTTTATAATTGTCCACTGGTATATATTACTCTAACGTATCCAGATATCAATAATTAAGATTCAAATAATGATCTTATTTTACAGTGAATTTTATATGAAACCAGTAATTTGGCATAAAGTGCGCAGTATAATTATGACTATGGCAATGAGAACTATTAGCGTTGCTGCAGATAGTATTGAATCTAATGACATACCAGATTTTTATAGTTACATGGGATACATGTTCTGTGCAGCTACTTCGTACTTAGGTCCATGGGTTCCATTGAAAGATTATTTGGCCTTACGTCGACCAAATCAGCAAGTATAGTTATTGATATCTTATTAACTCATTCATTAATTTTGTCTGCATTATTTTCCCTGTTTTAAAATAATTGTTATATTGTAGGGGAAGTGGTGGTTATTGATTGTAATTGGATTTACTTCTTGTTCATTCCTTTTCTTAAGTATGTCAAATTGCTGGATACAATGGATGTTTCCAGACGATTCATGGATGTTAGTATCAAAATATACAGTGTTATTTTCATTATTGTTATATTTCATAATATATGAGTTATTAAAAAAATATAATAAGATAAGATATATGTTCGAATAAAATTTGATTATGTTTTAGGTGGTTATTAGCTTATAGAGATGCATTATCATTTAGAACATCCCATTATTTTATTTCGTATTTGGCATCGGCTATATCATTTTTGGGAGGATATCCATTCTCATTAATATCTATTGTTAAACCATTAGAAATTGAACTACCACGTTCACTCGTCCAAGTTGTTGTTTATTGGAATATGCCAATGCATTTCTGGTTAAAAAAATGTATGTTAGAAAATAACATTTATTTATTTTAACAAGATTAATTTGCTCATTGTTTTTCTTTTTTTATTTTTAGATATATTCCGTCCAAGTCTAAAGTATTTAGGAAAATTTGGAGCAGTAATTATTACGTATCTAATGAGTTCTCTTCTACATGGATTTAATTTTCAATTGGGAGCAGTATTATTGAGTCTCGGTTTATATACATACGTAGAGCACCAACTTAGAATAATGTTTGCTAATATCTTTGATGCATGCATAGCATCAAGAGAATGCGCTCAAAACAAATGTACCCACTTATATAATCCTTATAATTCTTGGTGGGTTATTGCGATAAACATAATGTTTACAGTATTAACAATATTTCATTTAGCATACTTAGGTCTTATGTTTGATACTTCCGAATTACAAGAAACAGGATATAGTTATATTCATACTATTAAAAAATGGTCTGAACTTGGATTTGCTAGCCACTGGGTAGCATTAGCTACATATTGTATATATTTTTTAATACGATAGTCACCAATATACTTTATATAATACTATCTCAATTTTTAAACAATTTTTATATACAATAAGAATTTTTTATAAGTTCTCTAATAAAATGATTAGAAAAATATTTTGTATGCTTTGTTTTTAAATCAAAAACTTCCATCTATATTTGATAAATGTATTAATAAATATATAAATATACATATATATATGTATACATACAAATATATAATTGTAAATGCGTTGATTTGACAAACGAATATCGAAACAAATAGAAATGAAGTATCGTAAGTCATAAATCTCGAAACTTATTAAAAAAATGTGTCAATATTTTATATAAATTTCTTGTAACATAAGTGTAAGTATTTCTTATCATGCAAGTTTAATATTTGTATCGGTGACAATTGTGTATGCGTGGAAATGTTTGAAATTTAAGGCTAAAAAAGGATATCAAGTTTTCTAATAGTAAAAACATTCAGATATACTTATGAATCAGAGTAAATTTATCTTATATTATTATTCAATATTATTTTGAAAAACATGTAATATGTTCATTATTTTATTCAAATCTTTTTTAAAACACTGATAACGTACATGTTTACATAAAACTATAAGAAAAAAAAGGTTATACTTTACATTTGTTAATACATTGATAGAAGTAATATTTATTAATGATTAGTTAATTAAAAAAAAACAATGTTACAAAAAGCACCTAACTTTAATCCAAAAAGAATAATCACTATTTGTTATTTATTAGTAAATCTTTTCGAAATCAAAACAGTTTTACTAGACCATCAAAATTTGTCCAACAGTTAAAAAACAAATTTGATTCAATAAAGATTCAATAAATGCACTAATTAAATTTACTTACATAATACATATGTAAAAATTATATATTTTAATTTTTTAAACGAATAATTTAATTAATTTTCTTATATTATTTTAAATATTTGTTATGCTTCTTTCCGTAAACGTATAGTGTCTCTAGTAACATTCGAAAATATATCAGCTGAGTTTTGATAGTTCTATATAAACATAACTTATAAGTGAGTGGAAATACTGCCTAATTTAAAATAAATGTATATTAGAGAACTTAAATTCTTTTTTTAAGGATTAATCTATAAGAATTAATAAATAAATAACAACAATAACTTTCTAAATTTGTTAGTAAAAATATCATTTAAATATATAAAATATCTTTGTTAATCTATTAAAGAGACACTATAACAAAAAATATTCTTATGAAAATGTATTAATAATAAAAAGTAATTATAATAACTAATATCAAATATATATAGATTCAATAATTTATTATTAACAATGGAGTGCATGGAGAAAAGTCATCAAATGAATGCAATAAAATCTAAGTGCAATAATAAAATTGACATTAATGAAGAGGACAAGTCGCTTGAAATAAATTTGGATATACTACATAGTACAAAAATGGATACCACACCTTATCAAGATGATGCAGAAAAGAAAATTGTACTTCTTAAGCATTTACTTGAAAAAGATCCAAAAGCTGCAGATTTAAAGTGGTCGCTTTTTGTAGCGGCATGTAATACATATCGTTGTGATACTTGTTTACGACCATTTCCACCTATGTATGTAAAAAATGAATGCAAGGATATCGAAGCTTTGGTATAATACCCAAAAATGGTTTTTATATGTTCTAACATTAATTTAGATTATTTCAATCACCAAATAAAATTACTATATTAATGGTGTTCTTATATTTTAATTTTACATATCAATAGAGAAAGACCGTAGAACTGATACCTCCATTGGCAGTGATATTTAGAGAACTTCATGAGCCAAATGCATATGCTAATTATGGACCAGCAATAGACTTGTTACATTGGGTGTTAATAAGATTAAGAGATCCTTATATTAAAAGTATAAGTAAGGAAAATGTAAGTCTCAACATATATTGCAAAAGCCAATATAATATTTCAAAATTGCATTTATAATAATACTGATAAAGTTTATTATTACAGTATGATTCTGTATTAAAGAAAATACCTTCAGAAATGCAAGTTGCTCCACCAAATTTAATATTTCAAGTAGCAAGTGCAAAGCAATCGACTGCAGAGGAAAAGTGGAAATCTAATGGACAAGGTTATTCCACGTTATATGCTTATCATGGCAGTCGTTTAGAGAATTTTCATTCTATTTTACACTATGGTTTACAACAGAACATGTGTAAGGTAAAATTAATAATGTTAATATTTGATTTTTTTACACACATACACGTAATAAAAAAAAATCTATATAATATTTATAAATTATATTTTTTAATTTTGCTGCTAGAAGTCATTATATGGAAAAGGAATATATCTTTCAAGTGAATTAGGAGTAAGTTTACCATATAGTCCTGTTGGCTATGGATGGGGTGGTAGTGTTTTAGGTAGTGAATTGAGTTGTGTAGCTCTTTGTGAACTTATTAATCACCCTGCCATAAAAAAACATAATCCAAAAGCTAGAATACAAAATACATCATCTGAATCAGTTCCGAATAAATATTATTTAGTTACCAACAGTGATTTGGTAAGAATTCGTTATCTTCTTGTTTATAGTCAAGAAGTTCTACCAACGAGGTAATATTTGTTTAATAATCTTTATCAATATTTTCTATTGCATATATAAAAGTTAATAGATTTTAACTTAATATATTTTCTATATTTTAGGAATGATGAAAGCTCGGGACTATTAGAATGGTTTAGACAGCATAAATTATTAACTTTTATGCTTGGATATGTCATATTATTAGCTTCAGTTGGACTTACGCATAATAAGCAAGTCGAAAAATATTATAGATTGCTTGTCCAAAAAACTGGATTTGATTAAAGCAAGAGAAAAAAACTTTAATAAAATTTAATAATCTAAAATAATCTAAACTAATGAATACACATTGTTACTTATAAAAAGCTGATGTTGTTTTGGCATAAAAAATATCTTTTAATTTACACTTAAATATAGAAAAAATTTCTATCGCATATAACGATAATTACTTATACTTCATTTTATATAAACTAATATAAAAATATTTGATATAAAATAATATATTGTGTATAAATAATGTAAAATGAATACATTATTTAACTAACTTAAGATAATTGCATTTATGTGCTACTACAGTTTATATTTTTATATACTAAACGATTGCTAGCATCTGGAAAGTATTATAGGAAAATTTTCAGTAACTAAATAATCGTCTTCGAATATAATGATAAGATTTACTTCAAATTCTGAAATGAAATAAAATGCAATATTAAATATTCAACTGAATAAGTATTTAAAAAATCACTTTTTCTTCTTCCTCTAAACTTTGATATCGTAAACAATTTCTTACCAACTTTGAAATTACTTGTACTTAAAGTAGGACAAGTAAATAATCTTGGAAATATCATGTAAATAGGTATAGGCAAATTCGTACATATGTTTCCTTCTCCTATTTGTATATTTTGTATTTCTGTTGCTATAAAATATATTATTTTTTGAGAATAATTCAATCAACTTATTTATTGATATTTATACGTGATATATGTTAATTATATTTACCATCTCTCGAATATCCCTCAGCACAGCCACACGTTTCTACTCTTACCAATTGCAATTCAATTGATTTTATAACAGCTTCACAATGTTCAATTACTACCTTAAATACATAAATTGAAGTTATATAAAAATAAAATTTAGTAAGAAATAATTAATTATATATCGATTGGATTAATACTTTTACCTCGCCTTTAAGAGGTTCTGAAATTTTACAATACAACGAATCTAATCTTCCTGAAATGCAAAATCTTGGAACGTTAGCTTTGTCTCTTGTATTTTGTAAAGACTCCGGTGTTATCTTAAAAAATACTATTTTACTATGTTCTTTATCAACTTTAATGGTGAAATTGTCTTCTACAATAAATTCCAATGACTTGCTTACATCTTTTGCAAGAAAGTTCCTCTTTATATCGCAGCGTATTAAATATTGTATATTAACAAAAACTCCATGATAAGTTTCATATAATGGTTTCTTTCCTCGTGGCCTTAATGGTAATTCAAAAGGTATTTCAAAAGGTATTCTACTACTTGGTATTTTGCCAGGAGGAGCAACATCCACAGTATATTGTACTAACTGAATAGGCTGTAAATAATGTAAATCTATTGTTAATTTTGATATATTATGTAAAATAGTATTTAATATAAAATTATTTTAATAGTACCGCAGAAGAACGATGACAAAGATTGACTAACCTTGACAGAATTATAGAATGCTTCAAAAATACCAACATTTTTGGAACTCAATTGTAAATTAACAGAACCTTCCATTGTAAGAAATATACCATCATGTTTTAAATCGGAATTTGTTTGTAATAATATAAGACCAACTACAACCTCCTAAAATATAACCTCAATATTACTGTTTATTACTGTTGTTTACTGCAAAATAATAAATAAGACAAACCCCTTCATGATATATTTTACTAGCACGTTTTAACTTAATATCTATGTTAATAGACATGTTAAATAATTATATTCTTTTTATATATATTTCAAAATATATAGAACTATGACATTTATATGATTAACAACTAATCTGATACGGATGACATATTGGAACATGTGCTTATATTATATAACTATTTATACACCTCATTTTTAAATATCTTTTAAAAGTATTATTTCCCTTTTTAATATAATTATGTAATTTATAAACAAAATATGTATATAATAATATTATATAATATTAGATATTAAAAAAGTTTAAATTATGACGAAAAATTATTATTTTACGTCATATTTGTAATTGACAACAAAAAATACCTAAAATTTAATAAACAATTTTTGATAAATTAGAAATAATATGAAAGTCTTTTTATTACGAATACATAAATAAAAGTGTATATTAATTGACGGTTAAAAAGAAAAAGAAAAGAAGTTAGTTTTCAATGTTAGGAAACAAATCAAAAAAAGATATTTTTCGCGCCATTTGTACATCAGTGCATTGCCACCTATCGGTGGTTAACTTCCGGTTTAGCAGCTAAACAAATTCAAACCGCTGAGGTCGTTATTAAACGAGAGGTGAACGTTGTTTGGCAAGCATCTGAAGGAAAAAGACTATTCTAAGGGAATTATATTTTTTATATTAATAAAGATTATATTTTATCCGAGTTGACGATGGCGCTAAGAAATCGACAAGTGCTTATGGTAAGTAAATATAACAAATTTTCTTAGATAACATTTGAAAGTAAATAGACGATTATATTCGTTAGAACATCTAACGAGGAGAAGACAGTGTAATGGTTAACGGTCCTGTGCGTGACATTTTTAAATACCTTCTTATATATAATTAGAAAAATTTGAAAAAAAGGAAACATTATCATTTGCACGTGTTATTTTCTTTTTTTACAAACTATTACCTATGGACCCAACGATGATCGATTTTACGTATATGAGAGATTCATATTTTTGTTTCTAACTAAATTATTTTTTGTATTAACTGATTTTTTTGTTCAATTCTAATGTAATTGGAAATATTCATAAACGTGTTCTTTTTTTTTTTTTCTTTAACGACAATGTTATAATAATGTTTTTGTTTTTATCATCAACATAAGATCTTATTTTGAGAATGTATATAACTTTAGTTTTATTATTTATATTTAAGTTAATAGATGTATAGGGGGTAATCTGTTATTTATATTTAAGTTAATAGATGTATAGAGTAATTTTATAAACATATATTATATAATTTCATCAAATTTTAGAATATATATATATCTTTTTAATTTAATATTGAGTTAGTTTTACATTCTAGTTGATATAATTACTAATTGAGAGAACAATGATTACAGAATGTTAATAAAGAAAATGTTGCAAATATAAAATCATCTATTGCTGCAAAGACAATAACAACTAAGAGACCTGTATTTGGAGATTTAGGAAATAAAGTAAATACACAGAGAGGTGTTGAACCAATTGGTAGAAGTAGTTTGTTAAAGGAAAAGAAACAAATCATCTCTAAAAAAAATGATGTGAAGCAAGTTGGTAAAGCTTTAGAAAAAATTAATGAAAAGCCAATTACAAAATTACAAGAAAAACCTGCCAAAATACAAGAGAAACCACAAATGCAAATAACTAAACCTTCAATCCAAAATGAAGCCCCCATAGAAATTAATCAGTTATCATTAGCTCCTACGATATGCATCAAAAAAGAAAAAGAATCATTTTCGTCTGATCTTATAACTATTGAAAATATAGATGAAACAGATAAAGAAAATCCAATTTTAGTTTCTACCTATTGTAATGATATATATGAATATTTAAGAAGTTTAGAACAAAAGTTTCCCATTAAAAAGGAATATTTAACTGGTCAAGAAGTAACACCCAAAATGAGAAGTGTTCTTGTAGATTGGCTCATTGAAGTACATCAACAATTTCATCTTATGCAAGAAACTTTATATCTTACTATATCTATTATCGATAGATTTCTACAGGTTTGTTTTTATATCAATAAAATATAAATCATTGAATATTGTTTGTATGAATAATAAATAAATTATTTATTTTGATAACAGTCATATCAGACGATAGATAGAAAAAGATTACAACTAGTTGGTGTAACAGCCATGTTTATAGCTAGTAAATATGAAGAAATGTATTCACCAGATGTTTCTGATTTTGTATATATAACGGACAATGCGTATACAAAATTTGAAATCTTAAAAATGGAACTGGTCATTATACCAACTCTTGATTTTTCATTTGGACGACCACTACCACTTCATTTTTTAAGAAGATATAGTAAAGCTGGAAAGGTAATAATAGATAATAATGTAATATCTATAAAACATATGCTCGAGATATTTTAATTTTAATTACGAATTTAATATTTTATATTGATTAAAGGCACTTCCTCTACACCATACCATGGCTAAATATTTTTTGGAGCTTTGTTTAGTACATTATGAAATGTGCCATTATCCGCCAAGTTTGATAGCAGCAGCCGCCATATATTTAGCGTTTATGTAAGTATTCTATTTGAATATATTTTTATATGCTTATTTTTTTTGTAAAAATAAAACATATAAACATTAACATGTGATATATTTTTTGATAGAATTTTTGATAACAACGATGAAAGTGAAAATAAGAACATTTGGACGAACACTTTAGAATATTATAGCACTTATACTAAAGAGGATATATTACCAGTTGTAAGGGATATTGCTGTGATTATAAATGAAGCAGAAAAAAGCAAATACCAAGCTGTTAGGAAGAAATACGTAAATGCCAAATATATGAAAATTAGTGTTCGTCCAGAACTTAAATCGCCAATTATAGTTGCTCTGGCACTAGAAGGCAGGCAAACTTAATTCTTTCATAATAATAAATTCTTTTATTTTATAAAATAATGTGATCATTATCATCAACAACACAACACCAACAACAAGACGAAAATGTAAGAAAAAATTCTTCGTCATTATTCAATGCCATAAAACATATTAATTATGATATATTCCAGTTAGTGTTATAATTATACAAAGGACCGTATCACATTAAATGTAGACTAAATTATAGAAAGTGTCTATCGTGTGTCTATTAGACATTTGACACAAATATTGTTTATAAAAGCTTGCAGCCTCGTTTACACAAAAGTGTGTTATGTGCATTTAGAAGAATTATATACCATAATTTTTTAGTATAGATATAGAATAGCATGAGAATGTAGTGAGAAGAATATATTTTGGACTGTTATAGTAATATTAGATATAACGCGATAAAAATCATAAAATATGGTATTTGATAATAGAATATTAAGCTGCGTTTTAAGTTTTATTCTTAAATCGTTAGGAAAACTTTTTTGTTTACCCTTTTCTTTTTTTTTTTTTTCTATACATATTAGCACAACATATATTTTAACAATACTATATGGGATATATTAATATTTCACAAATATATATTTTAATTTATACTTTTATAAAAATCTATTCATAAATATCTTAACTCAAAAAGCCTTGTTATTTCATAAGTCAAACTAGCAGTTCTTATGTATTCTATATATTAAAGATTGTATAAATTTATGTATACGGGAAATTTGACTCGAAATAAAGTACGATAATTTTCAAATGTAATGTACATCTCTGGAGCAAATTTTAAATGTAATAAAATATATATATATATATATATACACACACGCACATCCACATATATGGATTAAAAATATTATATATATATATATATATATAGTTTGTACGCGGCATTATTTATATTTTGTAATTACAAAGAAATCCATTTAATTGTAAATAAACGGATGATTGTATTACATCAGAAGTAACAAATGAAGTTCTTGCTAAATAATAATATAGTTTACAAATTACTAGCTAGTTATTTTATTTTGGGATGTAGCAAACTTAGAATAAAATTAGGTATTTAAAATTATAATTATTTGTTTAGAAATAATTAAATTAAGTATAAAAATATAGCTTTATATATAAGTTTTATGTAGTAAGATGCATACGAGGAGATAAAAAAAAATAATTTTAATATATATTATAGGTTTATAATATTTTATTTAATATTAGTTAGAAAAAATATATAGGTTTTTCGTAGATATAGGTTCTTCTGGTGGATACATTATGCGTGATTCTATAGAATAATTAAAATTATTTTTTAAATTGATTTCCAACTATAATTATTTTAAGAAGCATGGAACTGTTAATAGAAACTTACCAACTAATTTCTGCGGTACAAAGGTTTCTTGAGATTTTTTTGATACAACGTTATCAATTGAATCCTAAAAATATACAATCAATTAAATATTAATCATAAATAATATTAATATATGAAACTTACTGCTTCATAGAGCGAAAGACTTATAGGTGCTGATTTATCCCAAATTTTAGATTTACTGCTTTCTATAATAGCTAAAAATTTTTTCATACTATCTTGTAATTCTTCAGCAACTTCGTCACAATTAAAATGTAATAACATTTGCGTTAACAAATCCACTTCATCTGCATGAAAATTGTATGATTAATAGCATGTTTAATTATTGCTATGTCAGATTAATACACACAAACCTTTTTGCTGATATGTTTTGGTGATAATTTCATGTAATGCTCGCATTATTCCTAAATCTTCAAACATACTTCCTTCTTTCATACTTAAGAGCTTTCTTTCCTGCTTCCTACGATTTTTACTTGATCTGTAACTTCTCCTAAAAAAAGTTATGAAATTTGGAATATTATCGTATTGATTAAGTGATAGAAAATGATGTTTATATATATATATATATGTATATGTATATGTATATCTGATTGGCCAATAAGTCTACGCAGCTTTTTCTAAGTAAATAAATTACATAAACGGCATTGATTTATCGACCAATCTAATTTATACACTTTTTATTTTATTTACTTAGATGTTGTAGAAGTTCTTGATCCATGACTCGTTATAGAATTTGTAACACTGCTAGTGTCACTGAGAAAATCGTTAAATCCTTTATTTGTCGTTAAAATATTATCATTTAATGTATCGTCACAAACTTGTGTTTGTCTATTTGTCATTTCTGTTCTTATTACTGTAAGTCGATTTTTATATTTCTCCAAATCTTCTTTATTCTTAATAATTTGTGCCGTAATATAATCAACATGTTCTTGTACGCCAGTCTGAATATGTGTTACTATGTAAAAAATGTTATTTAAAATTAAAATGTAATATATTATTATTTAATAAAATCATTGTATTAAAAAGTAGTTCTATTGTTAAGTGTTATATACCAATTAAATCTGAACGATTGACATCTGTTGCAATTCTTAAAGCATCCTTCCAATATTTGCCTTCGCATAATGTTGTAATAACTTGTTCAAAATCCTTTATATACAGTGCGGATATTTGGGCTGCTTCTAAATATCTTTTATCTTGACATAATCTTGTTTTAAGTTCCTCGTATAATGCAGATGATTCAGTAGGACTAAGTAATAATTTTTATAAAGCAGTCAATGTGAGAATATATCAGAATGAAAAGAATAAAAAATTTAAGTAATTCTATATATCTACCATAAATGAAGTAAAGTTGAAACCATAATTGCTTCTTGCCAACAACCGGCTAATTTATATGTATTTAATGCATTATTATAATCATTAGCCTTGTGAAACATTATCGCTGCTTCTTTTAATTTATTTTTACTTAAAAGATATTCACCGTAAATTTGTGCAACTTCTTTATATTCTTTGCTACCTTTTTTAAATATCTTCAAACCGTTTTTATACATACTGTGGTTTCGTATGAGATTTAAACATTCATCAAACTTTTCTGTATCTTTTGATATATGATTCAAAGCCGATTCGTATCGTTTGAGATATATGTCAATAGAATATTTCATAAAATTCTCCTCGAGTATCTTTAAATTATTTAAAAATGGTATATATTCTTTAGGATCTTTCTGTGACTTTGTTGCAATGAACATTGTCAATTCAAAATCGTACATGCCTAAAGCTGTATCAAATAGAACGTTTACATCTACCAAGTATAATAAATATTTCAATGCATCTTCGGACGATATTGTATGAGAAAATTTTGTAGATTCCAATGTCTTTATCTCCTTCAACTTTTTAAGTGCACCTTCCAAACCTTGTTGATCACGATTTTTAACTAAACTAACTAATATTGGTTGTATAAAATAATCTGCATTGTGTTTTTCCTCCAAGATGGTTTTTAGCAAATTGCAAACCATTGAAACCTTATTTCCATTTTGAGCAACTGATGCGTCTTGTTTTTTGCACTTTAAATAACAATTCGAATATATTGTAGTGGTAACATCTTCATTTTGTAATTCAGTTAAAAATAAACTTAACCACTGTGGATTTGCGATATCTTCAACAAATTTTTTTGCATTTTTCAAAAATAATTGTGGTTCGTAATCATATATTAAATTCAAATTAATATGTTGTTTTCTCATGAGATCAAATGCAGAAAAATATTCGCACTTTTTCAAATGCTCCCCAATAATATACAGTGATAGTGGTCTAGGCTGAATACATTCCAAATTACCACGAGGCGCTTGTAATATAGTTTTAGAGTTATTTGGAAGAGCTATTACTAGAAAAGATCCTCTTTCTATTCTCCTTATATTCACATCTGTAATTTTTTAAAATTATATATATAAAATAAAAATATATATGCATATCACACACACACAAATCATAATAAATGTTCGATCATAATTAATACAAACCATTAACAGATTTTTGAAACATATTATTTTCCCATGGTTTAGTAGTTAAATCTTGTTTAGATAATTGTTCCAATCCTTCTTCATCCAAAGTAACACAAATCAGTGTATGTTGCGAAGTTGTAAGAAGTAACAGTTTAGAATGTAGAAAGAAACTAGTAACATTGTTTGCAACTTCTTTACTATTAATTGATAAACGATTGCCATGAGATAAAGATATTATTGCATGACTTGTACCATTATGTATTAGATCAACTTTAGAAGAAAAGTTTGGTAATTTGATTCCAATCAAATCCAATTCATTATCTTTGTATTTTAAAACAGATCCTTCTGCTATCAGAAATATATCATCTGTATTAGGAGAACATATTATGTGTTCGATTAACGCATCCATAATGTGCGTTTGTCTAATAAACAAATGAATACATACATATAATAATTGAAGCGATTTAATATAACATTATGATAGAATATAAATGTTAAATTTTGCATACATACTTTACAGTAACTTGATTATTTTCAAGATCTAAATTTATCACACATAGAATGCTTTGATTATCTATTGAAATAGAACTTAATATAGTATTTTCCTTAAACCATGAGAAATGTTGCATTATAGGTATAACATTTTTAGTATCAAATGTTGGTGCATCCCAGTTCATTTCACATGTACTTATATTCTTATATTCAAGATTATTTGAATCCTATATAGTAAAAGTAATGCATATAAAAGCTTATTGAAAAAAAAAATATATATTAGGTTGTCCCATAAGTTCCTTCCTTTTTTTAGATGCGACTTCAATAGACGATATTTGTTGTTTAAGGTTGATTTACTGTGTTATAGATGAACCGTTCTGCTCTATTACCTTCTGCCATCTTAGGAAGTCTGCATCTGTCATCTCGTCTGCAGCGTTCTTTACACTACTACCTTTTTTAAAGTAATGAAACATAACATGCCACAAATGCTTTTTTGGTCTATACATATTAAACGGCGTAGAAAAAGATTTTAAAAGAGACTTTGTCACCAACGAAATGTACTTTGAAAGAGCTATAAGACGACTGAAATCGATGCCATAAATGGACAATAGATAAAGCCTGCATGTCTACAAACATAGCCGGCTCGAAGTCATACATTGCGTGATGCGGAAAGAATTTATGGGACAACCTAATATATATATATATGATAAAATATTATAATGATATATAATTATTACATCATAATACTTACATTTGTACATTTAAAAAACGCCAATTTGTTATTGCTTAGAACACAAAAGAAGGCATTGGTATCTATTAAAGATTCAGTACTTTTTACATTTGGTGCAAAGACTACTGCATTGATTGGTTCTGAAAGTTCTAAAGTTTGATGTGCCATTGGCGGTGGTACTATGCCAATTTTAAATCCTGTTAATAAAACTTTATTTCCATCGATAACAGCAACTACTGCTTTGTCTTGCAAACTTTGACCTTTGCTATGATTAATGGTTCGCTGAAATGAATAAGTTAAAACATTTTGTGGCGTGAGCAGAATTAATGTTTTCCCGCAGTTAGTCCTAGAGCTCCAAGTACCATATAACAGTGGGTTGTCTTTAGAGAAATAGAATGTTTGTTTTAAATACCAATGATAATTCTTTTCTGTCCATAATTGTAATATTGTAGTATTACAATTATTTTGTTTGCACCAAATAGTCAAAATGTCGGAATCTGGAGACCAAAATATTTCTTTTACCTAGATAAAATATAATATTTATTATTTGCATAATCATTGTTAGATTTATATAAGCTATTTAAATAAAAAATAATTTTGACTTACTGAAACAGTTTTTGTTTCAAATGGAAGTAAAAATTCTCTGTGTTTCAAACCGTTCTTTTCAAAAAAAGATACTACATGCTTATTAATTAATATCTGTGTTGTAGCTATCAAATTTCCAGAAGGTTTCCAAGCTAACGGCTCTTCCATATTATCCAACAACTCGCTTGTATATTGCAAAATACCTTCCCTACTGAAAACCTTAAATTGACGAATGCCTTTCTCCTTTCCGATGAAACTAACAGCAAACATAGAACCATCACCTCTCCATGTTATTCTTGGTAATCCATCGTCAAAATTATTTTTATTTATTTCTACTGGTTGAACTATCGCTGCAGCTTTACCTATTGATCCATGAAACTGTGTTTCTTTTTTACCCCAGCCAATTGTTACAAACTGTTTATTCCCAAAATGAGATTCTTGTAAATCTACCTGTAATATATTGTACAAAACAGTTGTAATATAAGGACATAATTTTAATTATAATAATACAAATATAATATAAAAAATAATTAAGAATACCTCTGATATAATATCAAAACTAGATACCATAGTAATTACAGTATCTTTAGGTGTTACTAATGTAAGAATTTCATGATCAGGACTTAGTTTCATACAATCTACACCTTCATTTATTTGCTTGACTAGTTCACATTCTAAATCGGATTCTATACTAATTGTAATTAAGTCACCATTTTCATACGCACAATACACTTGTTGAGTTATGTTAGTATATTCTAACCCAATAATTTTGTTTTTCGTTTCATTGTTAATATTTACAGAAGTTATTTCACACTCTGGATTCGAAGGTATTACATACAATTGATTTTCTAATACAATGTATAAATCATCATTGTTTGGGTTAATTGTACATAATATTTTTAAATATTTGAAATTATCTAAAATTTCATTTTCTAAAGCTTCCAAACTGCGACAACTTTGACGCGATACTGTTAAGTTTTCCATCTTTTTATCGAAAATTAAATTTAACGTCGGTCATAAGTAATTTTTAAAATATATATTTTCACTATTCAATCACACAGTAATATTAAACTGAAAAATATATGGATGCACCATGTGCATGATCCTGGATGTTACTGAAAATGATTACGAAAAAATGTGTGCTTTTTGTGAGAGGGCGCAACTGTCCGTCTACTTCCGTTTGACATCTTTTGTATTATTTTTAAATTTGAAATAAGTAACTACTAAATGTTTAACGCGTGGAAGAAAAATTGTATCTTTTAGAAAATGATAATTAATAGAGTTATGATTTATTAAAATATAAGCATAACTTATATATTACAATTGTAAAATTTTCTTAATAATCTATTTAATAATCTTTACCATTTAAAATAACAGTATGCATATTATAATAATAGTCTAACATAATATGTATAAATTTCTTCTTCTTCTTCTTCTTTCTTTAGTTTAGGCAAATTGCCTGTTCCTTAACGACGTTTTTCTGCCTATTGCACTGTTAGATTGTCGCACCATCGTTTTCGTGGGCGCCCCGTGCTTCTGCGGCCTGCCGGTGACTTATCCCGTGCAATTCTGACAATTCTTCTGTTGTCCATTCTATTGATGTGCTCGTTCCATTCTTTTTTCCTTTTTAGTATCCTATTTAGTATGTATAAATTTATAAAGAATATTCATATCAGATTAGAAAATGTCAAATACACATATTCAATCTGTATTAATAATAAATATGTATTTGTATATCAATTTTTATTGATATAAATATGTATTTGGAAATGCTTGCTGTTACTGAAATTAATTATACTTCATCCTACTTCTTTTTTACGTTTTTATCTATATATTCATTAAATTGTTTTAAAGCATTTTGCATTTCCATATATTCTGCAAGATTGCAAGCTTCCTGAAATTTTAACCATTTATATGCTTGATGTTCGCTAGACATTCTAACAGGTTGATTAGGATTTATAAGTTCTGCCAGCCAATAGATAACAATTTTAGGAACACCATTAACAATATATTTTAATTCTACTTTGGCATCTTGAAAAATTTTTAAATCATTTTCTACAAATCCAGCTTCTTCTTCTGTTTCACGTAAGGCAGTTTCAAAATCAGTTTCTCCTTCATCAACGTGACCTAATTAAACAAAATCCTGTAATTGTTCTTTTTTTTTCTATAAAAATTCTTTATAATACATAATTTTATTTTTTTTTAATAATCATATTAATTTAAATATTAAAAACGTTGGTGTCAAAGTCGACCTTTAGGTGGAGTCCAATGATGATTTCCATAAGATGTTTGCATGAGAAGATATTCTATTGAATCTTGAATTTGACGAAATATCACAAAACCACAAGCACGTTTATACATAGACATATTAATATTAGCATAAACGATAATTGTCAAACGAAAAAATATCACTGTTTTTAACGTTAAAAGATTTACAAGTTTATAAAATTATAGTCGCATGGATGAATTTTCTAATCTAGTTACAGTAAGTATACATATGACATATATGTGATCAGCTGTTTCTGTATAAAACGTGCGATTTCAGCGACAGCTATAGATAAAATAAGAACTATAAGTGTAATGAGGAAGAGTATTAACACTTTATCGACCGCTAGCCTTTTTATCAGCTTCCGATTGCCAGAGCTTTTCGACCGTTAGTCTATTAATCGGCTTTTAGCTATCGACGGTTTTCGTACAGTTGGAAAATTAGCCGGTACTGGGAGTAAATGCGCGCGCGACTAAGCCAGTACTTAGTAGCAGCGTCAACTACGAGCGGTCAATAAAGTGTTAAAAGTGATGGGAAAATTAAATTTCAACTATTTCGCATTGTTTCCTAATACGTGTAAATATAGAAAAATTATTAAAAAAACATTATAAATTAATTAGTTTCTATAGATGAAATGGATAGAAGGAACCAAGGAAAGGAGTAAAAGAATATGGTATTAATTAGGAAGTTAAAAGAAACTAATTATAATTATAATGTTAATGGTAAGCGGTCTTTAGCTGGATTTTACTTGCAATGGAATGTATAACATATTAAATATGTTAAACATTATACTGAAAGTAAAATACCATTGCCCAGGTCTAACCACGAGGAGGTAACCGCTTCTGAAGACCCGGGATGTGCATCCTAAAGATGTCCCCATCCGAATTAAATCGAAACCAAAGAAAATGGAAACCCCGAGAACGTTTTCTAATGAGCCCCACTCTTAGGCCCCACCCTAAGAGTTTTATTCGGAAAATCTTTACAATTACTATCGATAATGAAGAGAAAAATGGAAAATCAAATAAAAAAATGATAAAAGAGGAGTAAAACATGAATGGAATCGAAGTAACATGGAACCTGTGAATAAATAAAATACATTAAATATAAATGTTACACGTGTGTAATGTGCTAAGGGGAGAAGAATAAATAGATTAAAATTACACGTGTAATTATAAATTTAATTATACATTTAATTCTACAAATAATTATCTTACACTATCCTTTATTATAACTAAGTCCTCATGCTGTCCTGGTATGGTCCTCTTGCTGTCCTTGTGTGGTCCTCCTCCTATGTAACCTGCAACAAAAAAAGCAAAGGGATAGGGAAGAAGTTGAAAAGTAGGCTTTTTAAAGTGAAACCTTTTACGTTTTTTTTTTAAGTGGTATCCCACCGGTTGGACTAATCCACTGACTCTAATCTATATTACGAGGAACTTACGCTGCACGTACAGTTTGCCCACCAGCACTATATTTACTGCAAGCTTGAGGAACTGAATCCCTGGGCCCGTCTTACTAATAGCGGTGGTAGACATCCCTTCTAATGCAGTTTCAGTTCCTATGCTACGTGCACATCTATGCTTGCAAAATCGCGAGTTAAAAAAAGCAAAGTAAAATAAAAAAAAATAAAAAAAAAGGTAGGGCGTTTCACTTTAAAAAGCTGAGGGAAGGACATGATTCTATCCTTGGGAGAAAGATAAAATCAAGGCTCGCGTGGGCAGGGTCGCATCCCTGAAGTAAATTCCTTCTTAACAAATGGCGCCCTTTGCGAAGAAGAAATCCACCCGCTACCCATTGAATTGTTTCTAAAAAATAATAAAATTTTATTAAACGTTTGATATTAAATTTTATGTAATAATGATTGAAAAACAATCTAAGTAATTGGTATAGTTTATAATTATGTTACAATCCAAGAACGCAATTAAGCTGAAGACACAGTCATCTAAAATCATAAAAATAAATTCATATTAAAATTATTTTCTATATTCAAAATAAGTCAATAGGAGAGTATGTAATATTTAAAATAATGTATGTATATGTTTAAGCAATTATATATATAAGTATTAGTAGAGAATAATACATTTTGTTCAATACACCTTAAATAATTGTTAATTAAACGATAGAAATGTATATTGTAATCTAAAAATAAAGATGTATCTTTTGATGAATCTTCCTCTTCGAAATCTATTGTAAGACTGAAACATTGTCATATAAAAAAGTTTTTTTTTTAATGAATGTTATATACATGGCTTTCCGAAAGTTTCTTATATATGTAACGAGAAAATTAATTGTAATAAATAGAAATAAAAATTATATAAAGTTTTGATTTTAACATTATTTCAATTTTTATGTAATTGTTTAAACTAATGTACATATTTTGTTACGCTCTTGCGCAGTGATGACTTCGGAGGGAAGGGGTAAAATTTTCGTTTATTAAAACATAAAATCAAAATTAATTAATATTCAAAGTACGTCAAAAGTTAGGTAATGTTTAAATAAATATATATGCGTTTAAACAATCTTAATTATAATAAGAATTCATTAAAATATTAAAATAATTGTTAATTAATCGATGCAAGCGTCTATTGTTGTCTAAAAGCTCGGAGTATATGTTCCGTGATCCCTCCTCCTCGAAATCTACCGTTAATCTGAGTCATTATCCTCTGTTAAAGTTCTTTTGGTGAAAGTTGTTTACAGGACCTTCCGAACGTTGAGCATGTGTATAAAAAGAATAATAAATCTATTTAATAAAATTTAAGATTAAAACGTTATGATTTTCGTATTTTTATCTATTCTATGTAATTATTTTAATGCTTCTGCGCAGTGATGACTTCGAGGCTAAAATTCTGCTGTAACATAAAGAGAGTGCATCAGTGCATTAAAATAATTGTTAATTAATTGATGCAAGTATCTATTGTTGCTTAAATACTCGGAGTATACGATCTATGATCCGTCCTCCTCGAAATTCGTCGTTAGATTGAGTCATTGTCCTCTATAAAATTTGTTTTATTAAATTTTATTTATATGACTTTCCTAACGTTGTGCATGTGAGTAACGAGAATTTGATTTGTAATAAAGAGAAATTAAGATTAAAATGCTCTGATTTTAGCATTTTTTCATTTTTGTGTAATTGTCTAAACAAATGTACATTTTTTTTAATGTTCCTGTGCAATGCAATGAATGAATCGAATGCAATCTATTTTATACATCGCAACTTTAATTTCAATAATTTTGGACCACTGGTATCTGTATAAATACATAAAAGTTATTAAAAAACATTATAAGGTAATTAGTTTCTATAGATGAAATGGATAAAAGGAACCAAGGAAAAAGGAAAAAGGAAGAGAGAAGGATATGATATTAATTAGGGATTTAAACGAAACTAATTACAATTATAATGTTTATTAATATGTATGTAATATTTAAACCAGTAGATATGTATTGAAAAAATCTGAAATACAAAGAGAGTGCATTAAAATATTAAAATAATTGTTAATTAATCGATAGAAGTGTCTATTGTTGTTAAAAAGCTCGGAGTATATGTTCGGAGCTCCGTCCTCTTCGAAATTGCCCTTCAGACTGGGCCTTTGTCCTTTATGTAAATTACTTTTATTGAAAGTTGTTTATATGACTTTCCGAACGTTACGCATGTGTACAAAAAGAATAATCCACCTAATCAATAAAATTTAAGATTATAACGTTCTCATTTTAGTATTCTTTTAATTTTTATGTAATTATTTTAATGCTCCTGCGCAGTGATGACTTCGAGGATAAAATTTAGCTGTGATATAAGAAAAGTGCATTAGTTCATTAAAATAATTGTTAATTAATCGATGTTAATGTCTATGCAATTTTTATGCAATTGTTTAAATAAAACTACACTATAAAGATGTAATTATTATTTATAAATTACATAATAGAAGATCATATATTCCGAGTTTTTAAACAACAATAGACATTTCTATCGATTAATTAACAATTATTTTAATACTCTAATGCACTCTCTTTATATTTCAGCTTGTTTTAACACATATGCACTGGTTTGAACACTACATTCTTATTAACATACTTTAAATATTAAATAATTTCGATGTGATATTCTTTTCGATGAAAATTTCCCCCTCCGAAGTCACCATTGCACAGGAACATTAAAACAAATGTACATTAGTTTAAATAATTACATAAAAATTGAAGGAATGTTTCAATCAGAACGTTGCGATGTGATAAAATTTTTAGTCTATATTGTCTTTATTTTACTCGTTATTTTTTAAATATTAACAATGGACATATACACTTAATAGAAAAATAAATTGGATAATAATAATTATTAATTGGATATATATAGTAATAATTATAAATTGGATAATTATATAATTTATAATAAAGTGGATTTTTAATTTATGTAATAAATAAATTATGTATGTTTTTCTTTGCGGTATGATAAGGTTTATAGTGCATATTATCTTTATTCTTTTCGTTATTTTTTAAATATTAACAACATACGTGTACATTAAATAGTAAAATAGAATAAATTTTTTATTTATTTAATAAATAAATTATCATATCTAACTTGACTAGCATGGTCATGAAGAAAGCCGAGTTACGTACGTGTGACGACAAGCTTGTGTGCGTGTATAAAACGTTAGCAACAATTTGAATTTGCAAGTAAGAAAATATTTATCTAATTTCGTTCGATCGATTGACAATACTTTTCTAACGACTTTCTTTAATTCATGTTATATGATTTTATAAGATATATCACTTTATACAATGTGATTATTATCTTATTTATCATGTATTTTTTATTTATAAAAATATATGGATTTTTATATAGTAACGTTCAAAATACAAGACGGCAATCGCTCAGCCAATCAGCGTTCTTTTCACGACGTCGGTGCAGGAGATCGCACGAAAGTTTTGTCGTCCCGTTTAATTCAGGTAATTAAAAAGATAATTCTAACCTACACCTTCCTATTATATATCAAACGATAGCTACAAGCAAGATTTTTATACGTGAGTGTTTTCAAAACGAAATATTGGAAAGTTCGAAAAATATCCGTGAAAATCAAATTTCACGGATTTCATCCGTGAAATCTTTTTTCGGCTTCGCGTCAAATCTCACCAATATTACTAAATAATATTTTTTATGTCTTTAAATGTGATTTAATGATCTTTAAAATGTCTTTAAAGATCGTATTTCGTATTAAATTCGATTCCTGTCACATACACATGCATAGAGGCATATTTACATAAGTATAAATAGCTCGTACACATACACTCATATATTTTATTTTCTTTATATTGTACTAATGTACTCTTGTTTTTTTTTCCACTTTTTTTTAGGTTTCTGAGTATTGGGAGAGTCCAACGCGAATACGCCTACCTAACCTTATTGTTGTGTTCACTTTTTTATCTCCTTTATATTTGTCGAAGTAAGTCTACCTCTTTTTTTTATAACGTAGAGAAGTGTAATAGAAAGAATGAGAAAAAAAGCAAGAATGTAAGAAAGGGAGAAGAAGGAGAAAAAGAAAGAAAGAGAGAGAGAGAGAGAGAGAGAGAAAGAGAATAAGAAAACAAAACATTCGATTTATAAACACGTATTAATACGTCTCTGTGTTTTTCAGCAATGCTTAAGCTAACAATGAGATAAAAACAAAACAGTCAAAATTCGTTACTCTCAAGGGTAAACAGAGAGAGAGATGCTCATTCCTCTTCCATCCTTCGACAAGTTAAGACCGGTAAAAGTGACGACGTATCAAATTATTTAATAATCTTATTTCTATCGTTATCGTGATTATTTTAATACTTTCAAGAGTTTTTCATTACATAGAACGGTATAACAAACGGTTTCTTAGGTTACTCTTTATTGAGTTTGTTAATACAATTATTATTTTATGTATAGACAACTTGAAAGATTTTTAATTAATATTTTTACTGATATTTTTATGATAAAATATCTTTTCATGTGTGTTCTGCCTTCAGAAATGATTTCAGGAAATATTGTACTATAATCTTTAGTATGTTTCAGCTTTTCAGATTTTTTATTTAATTTTATTTTATTCATCGTCATCCTAAGGGTAGGATACCCATCCTGCACTCATCAATGAAGACTAAAAGTAAGTATATTTTTCTATCAAACATTTCTATGATAATTTCAATCGTTTTTTATTAATATTAAATATAATAATTCTTTTTCTTCTTCTGTTTCAGAACATCATTGCAATCGAGCGCGTAGGCAATGAAGTACTCGTGTGTTGCATCGATAAAATAAAATATAAAAAAGTCGGAAAGGGTAGAATCAGTGTTGTTCGCCGTATTTAAAAGTTTCGTTTTTTCGCGTAAAGAAACTCCGTAAGTTTCTTTTATTCGGTTTAAACGTGAGCTCATCGTCATCCTAAGGGTAGGATACCCATCGTGCATTCATCAATGAAGAATAAACGTAAGTCAATTTTTATTTTAAACACTTTCTCAATAATTATAATAATTTTTTTACTTACAACAATGATATTTATAATTTTGTTTTTATTTCTGTTTCAGATCATCATGGGAATATATCAGTGTTGGAAGTGTTTGTGAATTGTGTTTGTGAAGTGTTGCAAGTGTCAGTGCATTGCTATCGTGCGCGAAGCAATATACGGGAGTGTTGTATCGTTAAATATAATTAAAATCACGGATTAGAAGCACGTTCGTTCGTTAATTTCAATTCCGTCGCGTTCGTGAACTATTTTTGCAATTTATATATTAAATTAACTGCGACCAATGCAGTAATTGCATTAGAGTTTGTTCGAGTAAAGTTGTATTTTTATCTTTAAACAGTCGCACAGACTGTTCGCGTATTAGAATCAGTGCATCAATGAAGATTTTTTTACTTGCATTGACTGTGTGCAAAGCAGTCTTTGGAAGCAGTTGTAGAATCAGTGATCGGGCGCATAATAAATTAAAATCATACGCGAATTAGAGTCAGTGTTGTTCGCCGTATAATCAAATTTCGATTTCGTGATAAGAAACTCATTTATAGTTTCTTATTTTCGTTTAACCGCGTTATTAGATTCACGCGAGATGCATCACCATGATGCCATTGAGCTACATCTCATTGGAATGCATTGTAAGTATTCATTTTTATTAACATTTTATTCGATTTTATTTTATATGATTTTTGATCATATTGCAGATAACTTATCGTTTTGTTCTATTTTATGTTACAGATATGAAGACGGACTTTCTACCTTATCAAAGATGTAATGTGAATTCTTCGATGGATCTTCGATCGATCTTCTTCAATAGCAAACTGAGAAACTTTCCGGTTGTTAGACTGCTATACTTGCTATGAAGTAGGAGTGTTTTGGAGCCATCGTAGAACTTCTTACATCGTGAGTTAAAATTTAAAGTCCCTCCGGTGCTCAATCATGTCGAGGATGAAAGGTCCTAATCGGCACGAGCTACTGGTTGTAATTATTGAAATAAATTATCGACGAGCACTGTTATTGAAAATACATATGTATGATACATGCATTTCTGAAGGCACATATACAAACACAAAGTACTTTTATATATTTCATGTATGATAAATGTTATTTCGTAAAAAAAATAGAAATGATCGGCTATTTCAGCCAGTTCATCGATGAAAAATCGAACTCATCTTTACTTGAACTAATTTCTTTATCGTATTCCGTACTTATTGAAACTCCGTAACTTTGAAAATAATATTTCTATTGCTACGACTATCGAGTTTAAACTAACGTTATAGAGTTACTCTCGAGTGGAAAGGGTTAATAATATAATTAATTAATAAAATTATATATTTCAGATTTACAACCTCAATGGTTGCATAAATCTATCTGTAGTTTTGTATTTTTATACTAGTAATATTGAAAGGCATAGAATAAAATTGCTTATATTTGTAATTTTATATTTATATTACCTATACTAGAAAAATGAATCCTTACCTGCTGCTTTGATCATAGTAGATTCTTGTATTATGGGTTGATGATAGTGAATTTCTTTTTTTCGACTGTAGGTAATAAAGAATTCCCGTTTTTTAAAACACGTAAAATGTTTTTAATTTAGATCTTCTATAATAACATGTGCATTTTTTTAGTATCGTTAATAGTAGACTATTTAAAAATGGTGACTTAAAAAAATCTATTTATCTTTTCATATCCAAAGTGTGAAACAAATGTAAAGTATTAATTTCTTTTTAATCAATATTTTTTTAAATTTTAATAAATTTTACATTAATCAAATAGAATAATGATTGTTAATCTAATATTTGGCAGCATAAAAATTGCTAGTAAAAATGCAAAAAAGAATGAATAGTAAAAGTTCATACATACAAAAAAAGAAATTAATATAAAAGTCAATGCAATGTGTTGAGATGGGTAAAGGTTGTTAAAAGAATAAACGCAATTTTTTTTTATCAAAAAATGTATAACGATTTATTGAAGAGATATTCAAGCATATTTAAATTTCATGAAATGCAATTATCTACCTATCTAAGTACTCGCTAAATGTTACATGTTAAACACGCACTTTATTCTTAGGCTCTTTTGTATCTACGTTATTCACAAATTCAAAAAAAGCTATTTCTTCTCCCTGGAATCTTCATTTTTTAAATGAAACTTTGATCGTCAAAATTAGTTAAAAATCGCGCTCGGATTCATTGCTAACATAAATGTTATTTTCAATAGTTTTATGCGGGGTAAGAAAACAACCTAAACTCTGATTTTGTTTAAAAGATTATATAAATAGAATTATCTGTGATAAGAAATAATTCATCCTGTATTCGAAATAAATATATAAGGATACATATAAGTATTTATAAATAGAAAAGTCGTGGGTAAAGATTATGTTGTCTTTCAGAGGAACTTTTCAATTTTTATTATGTATAATAATAATAATAATAATAATAATAATAATAACTAATAATTAATAATAATAATAATAACTAATAATTAATAATAATAATAATAACTAATAATAATAATAATAATAATAATAATAATAATAATAATAATAATAATAATAATAGTAATAATATATTTTTAAAAAGAAAATTAATTTATTATAATAATCATAAAGGGTTTTTAAAAATTTTTTTTTATCGAACTCTATGTTCTAATACGTCAATTGTTTCTCCACGTTTTAAGTTATACATACATTATGAAGATTGAAAAAGCTGAATATATGTATAGGTATATTATATCAACTCATCGATCTTACTTGTTCGCATCAAGTAGTATATTTTTTGTTTCTTTTTATTTTGTCTATATACGTAAAAAACTTTACTAATGTTAAAAGAGTTTTCTTGCATACTAAAAAAGTATATTCATTTAGAACGCAAAATTTGATGTAATATAATTCTCATTTAAGAAAGAGAAAATTTGTTTATACAAGTAGGATAGAAAGAGCCTGAACGTATGTATGCGTGTATATATATGCTGGCATTTTTACAAAAGAAATCTTAATATTGGGAAACAATGTATGTTACCATTTTATTATAAACATTTTTGCTACAGTTGGCTAGATACCGATCACCAGAAAACACTTAGCAAAGCTTTATGTATGTACCTATCTACAGACTGACATGTTCTCGTATGTGTATATGTATGTATATGTGTATAATGTGTGTGTGTGTGTGTGTATAATATGTATTGTATATATGTACGCATGTAATATATAATTTTCTTGCCGGTGCACAAAGTTACACAGGCATTGTGTACATGTGCGCATGCGTGCAAGGTGTAATTTAAACACAGCTGCATGGACAACACAGGTTGTTTTTTTTTTTTGGGGAGCAGATATATTTTTTGTTTGTTTGTTACACGGCACTTACATACAAAAAATCACAATACTTTTTTCCGCTACCACGACCATTTAAAAAGAACTTTAGTGTCATCCATTCAGCTATATACAATCGTGTGTTCTTAATAATTTTCACGTTCAAATCATATCGTTTTATTTTTTATTTTTTTTTTTTTATTATTATTGTTGTTGTTGTTGTTGTTGCTCTTAAACTTAGATTCATTTCATGAAAGCGTTAATAATTAATTTATACATTTATTCTCGTTAAAGCAAGCGACCGGAGGGTCGCGATGTATGTATAGATTACATTATATAATCATTTTCCTAATAATATAGGGATATACCATTTAACGCTATTGAAGAGCCTTACATGTTTAACATTAATAATAATTATACTATCATAAAGGTATATTTCTATATGTTGTCAGTTTGTTATAGCGATCGTATAGATTATATTTTTGTTTTATTTTTCGACGAATTAATCGTGTGTGATCGCAATAACGTGAGAATATTGTACTCAATATATACTAATCGTTAATGTCGGAATTAACAAAGAAAGAATGAAAGAAGGAGAAAAGAACAAAAAAGAAGAAAAAAAACATAAAAGAAAAGAAAAAACCCTTGATCATATCCTGAGATCTAATTCTCTAATAATGAAGTGTTTGCGATAGATGCATTTTATATTACGTCCACCATTTTACTTAACACGGCTTTTTCATGTGTATGTGTAGTATGTTCTCTGCGTGTATTTATTTAACACATCTCATATTTTATTTAATTTATATATATATTACACTGTCCTTTGTATTATTGGTTCGTAGGATAATTTTGATAAATGGAACTTGTATGATTATAAGTGTAAAGAGAGTAAGTCCCGATGCCCTTTTTTTCTGTATATTCATCGTATTTAAAGTTTTCATTCGAAGAGAGATGTTTTAATACAGAACTGCCGGCGTCGATACTTAGTTGCTATCAGTCATTTATGTATATCAATTTGTAACACCGCTTACCAAAACACAGCAGCCAATGCAGTGGTATAATATATGTATTTTATGTACGTTGAAATTACTCGTACTCTTTAAAAGTGCGAGTGTTAGAAATGTGAAAAAATCATTGCATTTGTTGTATTTACGTAAATAAATTATTAGTGTCATTGCCTATATTTCATAACATACTTCTTCTTCATTAATCTTAGGCAAATATAAAAAGTTTGATACTTGAATTTCCGAGTTTTGTATTAATAATATTCTTGGTATGAGAGGCGGTTTTTTCTCCCATTCGATTAATTTAGTACCTTTGTTATTATATTATTTACACCAAGTCTCTAGTAAATTCGCCTCTACATTTAGAATAACTTCTAGAATTTGACTTCATCGATCGTGAATTATTTTGTGAATAAAAGATATTAAATAGTACTATATTTAATAATAAGTAGCCAATTATAATACTTAAATTTAATATTATCATAACCATTCTCTCGTAGAAATGACAGATCTTGTTATTAATAATAATGAGGTGTCTCTAGGTATATCCCAACTTTTTTTGAGAATGGAGAGCTTGTGTATTATTCACATGAAACATGAGTTTTGTCGCTCGGTGATATTCTTAAATTATGTTAATATAGCTCTCTTTTCCTTCTATCTTCGTAGTACTGCATCGAATATTATTTATATTTTATGATAAAAATAAAAATGTTGTTAATAATAGCAATTATTATGAATTAATTTGCTAATATCTAAAGTGCTGTGTAGTTTCAAACTTATATAATATAGATAAAAAAGTAAAACATCATAAAAATGTTTGAAAAGTAAAGTTTGGCTGTGCACTTGCCCAGCGTTAAAATATAGTTCAATTTATTATTTTTTTACTGTAATTGGTTATAGTGATGATAATTTCTTATTAATAGATCGCTACATACTTATTTTTCTTCTTCTCACGAGTTATTAGATTCGATAAATTATTTACAGAGATACCCCACTTATAACATTTTAAATATGAAACATAATTTAATTTAATAGTATTGTGAAAAAATTCTCTGGACATTGAAAGTGTACCGCATGTGTGTTCCCAAAATCCTTTTATATTTCGTCGAAAGGTTTTATAATGACCTTTATATTTTAAACAATACCTTTTTCAGAAGGAAGAAGGCATATTTTTCATATTCTTTTTATTAGGCACATTAAAAATATATTACTGATTTTCATTCTAGAATATTAGTAGAGTTATACTAACAACATATTAAAGAAGAAAATAATATTTGACACCTACAAAGCGTATTATAATATAAAAAGTTTATAAATATATTCATATATATATATTACTGCAGCCACACCTGCAATATCTAGAGAAGAGCAATGCCATATTAATAATACTGTCAGAACTGAATTATGATGTACTTAAATTGAAAACTGCCAGAGAGAGAAAGAAAGAGGGGGAGGAGAGAGAGAGAGAGGAAGAAAGAGAGAGAGAGAGAGAGAGAAAGAGATCACGATTAGGGTGTGGGTCAAACTGTAAGCAAAATGCTGATACTTTCACTCATTGTCAATTATGCAGATCCATTTGAGATAAACTAAAAGAAAGAAAGTTCAAAAACTAATCATGTAGAGATTTTTGTGTGTAATGCCCAGCTTTACACATAAGTTGGTTGGCTAATTGTTCAGCCTTTCTTGAAGTATTATATATGATGAGCCAACCTAGTTCCATTTGGCACTCAAGAGTATTTCAAAATGTATTAGCCATCACAAATCACAGTTCCAAGCTTTCTTTCCAAGAATCGCAACAGCATACCTCCAACACAGAGGAAATATATTGATGATCTACTCCGTAAGATGTCTTCTGTCTTTTTCTCTGGGATGGAGAAATCGTCAAACAAATATTTCTTGACTATCTGTTTCTGAATCGGAATCCCAGAAGAAACAAAAATAAAATTCCTCGCAGGCTGCCATCTGATGGTACTCTTCATGAGGGCGTTATGGGTTGGCGCGGTTTGCTAAGGCGCCCGTGGCCGATAATCATAGTTTAAGCTCGTCTGCAACTTTACTGGCAATATTTTTAAAACCAATAGAAGTGCCCGATATACGTTTAAATCTTACACCATTTAAGGAAAGTCGAGGCAGTTTGCAGACTTCTATTTCCCATTGTACTTGACTGTCAGTTGTCGCATCTCCATGAGCACATAATAATAGAAATCTTTCACGTTGTTCGTACTGACATTTATTAGCATCCAATACCTGAAATTATTCTCAGTATTAGTATTAATTGTAATTATTTATTTATATATTTTTATTTTTGACTAAATTTGTGTGCATGTAATCATTTTATTTTATATACTACATTATTTTAATTAATTTAATAACATACTTTTCGAATTTCCGACATTATTTCATTTGGATCTCGACTACTGGTTGTTTTCATGCTCCAAGTAAAACGTAGACTGCGTGGTTTAACTTGTTCATCATTAGTGGTTGGTGCACCGCTGTAACAAATGAATGTCTTAACTCTAATAAAAAAAAATTATTAAAATATTATGCATTTCGATAATAATTTTAAATATGCAATCATTATTATAAATTGTCAATATAAATCTTAGACAATACATTGAGATCTTACCATTACAAACTTTAATGATTTAGTATTTTCTTTATTTTAAATTTTAGAAACGCAAATGGTTTTTTCTTATTTTTTGTGTTTTTGTTTAGAGTACGTTCAATAATTGAAACCAAAGCAGTATCTATTAATAGAATTATTTTGTAACATTGAAAATGCTACAAACTGATATAATAATATATGTAGCAAACTATTATTGAATTACTGATAGAGAATGTATATAAATTCGAAAATTTGTAAGTATATATTGTAGAATAATAATACACGTGCAAGTAACATGCAGGCTCTTGCCATTGCAATTAAAAATTTAACAAGGTCTCTCAATACAGTATATGTATTTACATGTTAATATTTTTCAAATTAACATTAAAATATTTAATATCCCTTTGTAACAGTTTTCCAAAATATTTCCTTCATAAAGAATGTAAGAATGATAATTACTTGTGTGTGTGATTATTTTTTATACATATTTTAAATGTTAAATTCAACCTAACAAGTAATCGATTGTAACGTTATTTCTTTAATATAACAATAAATAGATGATAAAAGAGAATTGAATAAGTTAAATTCACTTGTAAATAAATATTTACGTTTAATTATTTCATTGAATTATTTGTTTTTTTTTTCTCTTCTTGATTAGAGTAATCCAATAATATAATCATCTTTTTTTAATGGAAGTATTAAAAAAAAACAATTGTCTTTTATCATCATTTTTTTCAAACTATGTGATACTCTAGAAATATTAAAGAGATAGTCACATTTTTGTTTAAATGTATAAAAATTAAAAATGATTACATTTGGTAAAAACTGTTGTTCAAAATCGCTTATTTACTACTTCTATTTCAATAATTGCATATACATATCATTTATTAAACATTTACTTTTAAAAAAAATTGCGTCCAGTTTCAAATGCAATGTCGAATATGATGATAATAATAATACAACTACTGTAAATGTACATAATTTGCAAAAAGAATGATAAAAAAGGAAGCACTTGTTGTATAACAATAAATACGACAGTATACAATTCACAATAAATGAATTACAATTTTAACAAACACATATTTGATATAATTGTAGATATAATATGACTTTTTGTCTATTCAAAATACGAATGTATTTTCTAAAGGAATATTTTCAGAATACACTATTTGAAATAATATATTTTACGTTGAAACACAATTTATGAAATTACTTTGAGCAATTATTTACAATATTTAGTTGAAGCAAGTTGATGTAAATAATTTGTTAGTTGCGAGCATATATTATTATATATATTTTATGCGCCTAATTTTATATAAATTTGTGATAATGAACGTACTGTTGTAACATGTATCTTTCACTCTATCAGGTTTTAATTGTTATTATAAAAGTCATAAATTTGTAATTAACAATGACTAATTGTAGCACAATTTAAATGATTAGTATGTATCTCTTTGGCTATGTATTAAAATGCAAAAAGTAGTTTCATGATATACTATATAACTTATATATCTTATATAAATGTATATTTAAATATATATCATTAATTTTATCCTATTTTTCTCTCAGGCATAATTAAGTATGAATATATATATTGCTGCCTAAAATATGAAAGAAACTTTGATTAATTAGCTCGTGTGATCGAAGCATTATTTAAATCATATAAGAACTCATAAATTAAAGATTGGACGCAAGTTTAGGATAATAAATGCAAAATCAGGATATGGATAGTGGTATTATGGTATGCAGCAACGTACCTCACTACTGGGTGCTTGGGGGGTACGGATGGGTCCATGGGGCTGAAATAACAAAACAAAGGCAGTTGCTAACAGACACTGAACATGATAAATCAATTAAATTTTCATACGTATAACCACCACCATTCTATTAACATTTTTCGAAGTTATTATAAGAATTATGATGTTATTGATGTAATATTATACGAACAAAATACTTGCATTTGGAAATAAAAAAAATTTTTACATTTACATAAGAGTGCAAACCCTCTTATTTTATTATATATATATATATAAATAATTTTTTGGAAAAATTTATACATTTTTTCCTAAACACATCATACTTCTCATGAATGTGGAAGTTAATGTTTTGACTGTTATATATGTCAAATTTTTTGTTACTTTTTTTTCTTTTTTAATAAATTTATAAATGTTGAGTTACAATAATCACTATGCGAAAAAAAGAAAACATTTACATAGTATAGCCATTACCCCTTAAATGAAGCAGATTTACACACAGTACTGCTAGCAGAATATACATATATACATACATATAGATGATATATATGTACATATATATATATACATAAATATATGCAGAACAAACACAAAAGTAATGTCTTGTGTAAACTAAATATTCCTTTTGAGAGGATTTAGAAATAAATTGATACAACATTTACAAGACAGTTTAAACATATTTATTATTACGAAATTATTACTATCATTGCTTCTTATATATATATAAAATTATTAAATAATTTTTCTATCCTGCGTTTTACAAGCTATTTACTGCCCTCCATTTTACAATATCTAAGCTAATAATTTTAAATTAATTTTCTTTTTTTGTTTAAATAATAAAGTGATTATAATTAACCAAAAATGATAAGGATCTTCTGGACGCTTGGACGGGTGCACTGTTGGAGTGCAGCAAACAGCATGGTCCTTTACAGGTCTCTATTATCTTTCATATAAATGCCTTCACACATTGCATACTTTTCTATATGTATGTATACCTATACATATATTTTTATATTTGTATATATAAATATATATATTGGAGGATCTAACGATTTAATATCTCTTTCATCACTCACTGTCATACATATTAATAATCTACTGGGTGGCCTTAGGAATAGTATTTTAACTTCTTTCCTTTTTCTTTTTTTTCTTTCTTCTACAATATTCTACAATAATTTATATGTTTATATATGTAAACATAATGAAAATATAAAGTTAATATTTAATCTTTAACAGTATAAAATGCTTAATGGAAATGCAAGATAATAAAAATGTTTTAGTACATAAAAAAGAACTCTCTTATTAAACAGTGTTGAGTGAAACAAATACAATATGAATTAAAAATAATAATCAATGATAAACAAATGCACGATTACTCTAAATATTTTTTATTTGGCGGGCTGTAAAAGTATATAAGATTTTGTGTTCATATAGCATTATTAATTTAGTTAAATTAATTATTAGGCATCTGAGAAAATAAAATAAAAAAAGAAAATAGTAAAAAGTGGTATTTTAAATTATTTCGATCTGTTTTAGATTTAAAATTAAATATAGGTAGTAGTCTAAGGCCACTCTGTAGGATTTTATATAAATAACTTTGTAATAATAATAATAATAATAATAATAATAATAATAATAATAATAATAATAATAATAATAATAATAAAGATAAAGATAAAGATAATAATAATAATAATAATAATAATAATAATAATAATAATAATAATAATAAAGATAAAGATAAAGATAATAATAATAATAATAATAATAATAATAATAATAATAATGCTATTTTAATTGCAGAATTATCATATTCTATTATCAAGTTATTAATCATTCAGTTTCTCTTTCAAAAATCGAAATGATTAACAATACCAAATTTCGTCCAGTCAAATTTGCGAAATATACAATATCAAATGGAAAAAGGCACACGTCTTTGACAATCTTAGAGATTTGTTTTTCTCCTAATTTTTCTGTGATTATATATTAAGAAAAAATAAAATATACATATATTAGAGATTGTAGAAATTTCTTACACTTAATATTTATATTAATCACTTGTCTTTTTGTTTTTCAAGATTAATTTACAAAATTTTCTTTACAAAAGAAAAAATATTTAACGCAAAAAATTTCAACTTATTCTTTTTACTATGAGTACATTCTCCGTTTATGTATTGTATATTTCTTTTTTTTTTTTATATAGTTAATGAGATATATTATTCTGTGATCTCGAGATATATTAATAATCATTAAAATAAATGAATAATGTATTACTCATGGCCTTTTTTTTGTTAAATTAATACTCTATAAACATAAAATGCAATATTCCAAATGATATATATATAAGGTTCGAATCAATGTTTCATTAATACAATAAATTAAATAAGATGTGTGAGAATAAATGTTGAACCAATGGTAATGCAATCAAATAGTATCATTCTTTTAACTTAAATAGTTTTGTTTTGAGATCACACATATATATATTTTTTTTATTATTATTACATTACCAGCAGATTGTGTAACGGCTGTACACATTTTAAAAAATAATATTTACTTGATTTTACACAAATATGTATAGATATATATTTGCATATATAAATATCTGTCTTGTAATAGTTTAACTATTTGATTACACTACCAAAGAGAGAGAGATAGAGATAGATAGATAGAGATAGATAGATAGAGAAAGAGAGAGAGAGAGAGAGAGGAGTAAATTTTAATTCAAATATATAAGCTATTATTGAATTACGAGTGCAACTGCTGTTTACACCCATAACAGAATAGGAAAATAAAGTGGAATTCTTCACATACATTTTACAGTATCTTCTCTCATACCTTTGTCAAAATTAAAAAAATCAGTTATAATCCTATTCTTCTTGCATACTAGGTATACCAGAAAAAAGTATAAATGCTTTAACTATAATACCGACTATAAAATATATATAGTAATAAATTGCAATGAATCAACATTATACAAAAATACCCCCGAAGAGAAAATAAAATCCGATATATCGATCCTTTTTATAGTATAATTTAGAAAAATAACGTTTTAATCAAATGACTATGATATAAATTAAACATTGCAGATTTTATAAAAGTTATTTTAAATAAAATAGAAATATTCTAATTATATTTTGTATCATTAGTAATATGTAAATGCACGTACATAAAATATTAGTATATCAGAGCACATATAAAATTTATTATTCCAAATATGTTCTTAACACAAAATTAGAAAAAAGAAATAATATCAGAATCTCGTTTAATTTCCAAGTTATCAAAAGAATCGATATAAGAATTATATGTATATTATGAAAGACTGAAATTAATATTGCATCATAAGATCGATATAAAGTCAAACAAATTCTACGCCATTTTTAAAAGAAAGAATTTATGTTGGATATCAACAAAAATGTAACTGACTCATCTCTTTAAATTAGTTCTATAATACTTTACAATTGTTATATAAAAAAAAATGTATTATAATATAATATAATATAATATAATATAGTAATATGCATTTTGCCTTTTAAGATCATCTTTGAAGATGCAAACAATAATAATAATAATAATAATAATAATAATAATAATAATAATATATATAATAATAATAATAAAAATAATAATAACATAGGGAGTACTCTTTTCAAAGATAATAATCACATTCTCTAATATTTAATATATTATTGTTATCCAACACATTTTCCCCCAACAAAATATGCTACGTTATTATAAGGTGTACATTATTATTCTAGATTTCAATTGTAAATTTATAAAAGCTTGTTTCAGAAAAAAAAGAAAACAAAACAAAACAAATTAAAATAAAAAGAAAAACAATTAATTGAAAGAATACACAATAATTATTGGAAGTCGCACTTGGCCATTCAACTAGATTACTTTGCTATTAATGGCTGTATTGCTGTAGAGTGATATTCGGCACGTAGCTCGCTCTCATTTCTGCTCGAGGGAAACAAGGCGAGACTTCACTCTTCACTTAGGAATCCTGTCAATGTATGAATAATTATATGTATTCTTCTATCTTTACGATTGTCTCCTTAATATGTTGTGTTAGTAGTAGTATCAATACACCATTCTCCAAAGTTGAATTTTTCGCTGTTCATGATGGACAGTTTTTTATTTTTTTTTAATTTCTTTTTTGCGGATATAAGTTATAGAAAAAAAAAATTTACCAAGCATTCTAAAGTTTCTCTCGAAAATATTTCGAAGTTTCATCCGTAATATATACCTGTCGTGTGTCTTTGTACGCCAAATATGGAAGATTTTAATGCACGTTTTTATTCTTTTCTTTTATTTTTTGAAAATATTACTTTTCGTTAAACAAAAAGTTAACAATTAATTAATTTTCACAACTATGAACCAAATAAAAGTAGAATATATATATATGATATTTTTTTTTAAATGAAGACTTTTTTCTATTCTCTCTTTCTTTTTTTTCCTTTTAATTACAGACACTATTTTCTTTTTTTCTTTTTAATTAAATATTTGATTAAACAGATTATTATACCTTTGACGTTTCAAAGGCTAATACTCCACGTCGAAACTCATCTAAATCATTATGCTATTTTTAAATAGAGTCATGAATCGTAACCTTTTCTTTGAAAAAAAAGAAAAGGTACACCATAATGCTTATTATGAAAAATGTATAAAAATATAAGGAAGTTTACAGAGTTTTCTTCTATCTTTTTCTTTTTTTTTTCTTTTCTTTTCTTTTCTTTTCTTTTAGATGATCGACGTAAAGTGCACATAGCAGATTGGCAGGCTGAATTAGAAAAGGCACAGATTTCAGTGCTACATATACCTAAGAGTGCATAAGGCGACTTCCTGTACGATGATGATCTCAGGAAGACTACTTTTTAATACTTTCAATTGTTTTTATATATATGTATGTATGTATGTTAACTAGTCGCACTTTTATGCGTAGTACTAATTACGCGCATACATACGCGTTTTCTGACATATATTTTAATTATCAACATGTAAAAGAGTCACTAAAAGAGAAGCTGTCCGTGCTTTTTTTTTTCTTTTTCTTTTTCTTTCCTTTTTTTATTTGCTGAACCACAGAATAACAGAACTGAATTTCACTGATCATCAATCCACTGATTCAATGCACACTTTCGTTATACAAGCACTCCAAGAGTCCGATGATTTGGATTTAATTTAAGTATGTGTGTGTTGAACATGCTTAATTTATTATTTTAAGACAATCAGCATACACATGATTGTTAGGACTTGTATCTGTATGGCCTGTTTTGCTTGTTGAAACTTCTGACGAAGCCAAGTTTATTTTGTTCACGTCCTGCATCATAGAATATATACTAGTATATAAGTTAATTAGAGAAACAATCATTTTATTGTTGATGCATCAATGGCTATGCTTCTACAAATCCTTATGTATGTGTATATATATATATATATATATATAGTTTTTTTTCTAAAATATTCTGTACATATAACAAGAGATGAGTACAGTGACCATTTCATGAAAGTTACGATTAAACAGTGGTGTCTGAGTTATTCTCGTTATTCTGTGGCATCACATCCTCAGTTTGTAAATATTAATGTGTCAATTTTATTTTATTTATTATCTTAATTCTTAATTTCGAATGTGCAATAATAATTACGTCCCATATAAATAATAAAGTAAGGATATGCCTCGCTACAGTCAAGTCAAAAAGGGATGCACAATGAGTATGCAAGCTGGCCTTTAATTTAGCCAAGCAGTACTATTTTTTTTTTTATTTTATTTTATTTTTATTTTTTTTTTTCGTTTTTTTTTCAATGAGCTTTAAGGATCTACACAATGTACAAATAATAACATGAAAAAAAGTGATATACGTTAACTAATTATACACGATTATATATAATAAAATCTAGAAAAAAAATGTACAAGAGGATGAGAGTTAATATTGCAGTTATTTTTATATATGTAAATTCTAAAGAGAGAGAGAGAGAAAAAGAGAAAGAGAGAGAGAGAAATAACCAAATAAAAGTTAAATTATTTTTACTCAGACTTTAAAACTAAAAAGGTGCTAAAACTTGATAAAGCATATATTTATGGGACAAATAAGCAATACAGACAGATGAAAGTGGAGACACGCTTGAGGATGAAAATGGTACGTACAATATAATATATGCATATACAAGTCAATAAAACTAGAAAAAACGGAATATACATGAAGAACTACATGTTTTATGGCTTTCATTGATAATGGTCGCTGCTGGCTCATCAAATTATATAAGGTAATAATAGTACTGTGTAGTTCTTATTAATATTTATTATAACAGTATAGAAATTTTCAGAAATACATAGTCATTGTGCATCCTTAAAAACAAAAACATCATCTAGCATGCAAATGATAATTTCAATTCATATATATATATATATGAAACTATAAGGCATTTAAACAAAAAAAAAATGTATATATATATATATATATATGTAATATATCTATATATCTATATACACACAAATGGTAAAACTTACCGTTTGGAGAATTTTGAAGACAACTTGGAGAAAAAGGATGGCCTTGCTAGGGGGCTAATCGCATTTGTGTCCTGTGTATGTGTATGACCCTGCAATATTTTATATACATTTGTATAAAATAAAAACTATGAAATACTGGATAAAAAATAGTAGTAAGAATAGAAAAAGTAAGATAATATTTATTTGTACATACTAGTATATTCACGAGAGTCTAATAAAAAATACAAAAGGGAACATTTCAATAATTTTATTATTTTTATTCTTTTTGTGTAATCTATTTCATTTTATCTTCTAAATTATATACATATGTTTTATATAATATATATACCTATACAGATACACATACTGACCTGAGTATGACTACGCTGTGCTCTGTTTTGCCCAGAATGGAACGTGCTACGGCTTGGAACATTTCGAGGAAACGCCGGTGTTGTTGGTGTTGCTAGTCTATTGCTTGGAGGTACGCCCAAGCTAATAAAAAATATTTATTTTACAATGAATATTACTTTTCTTTTTTCAACTTACTACTAATATTATTATTTATTATATATTTTGGTTGGATTCTTACACATTGCGCATAAAAATAAGTTTGTGCAGAAAATTTGCATATATATATATAAATATATGTATATACATATACATATACATATACATATATATATATACACAATATATATTTTTTGTTGTTGTTTCAAAGAGACAGAATAAATAATATGCAAAAAGAGTAATAATAAATTCGATGGAGAATCGAATATGGATATACTTATTATAAATTTACAACTGTCGTGGAAAGCAATTGCTAGAAAAATTCACATATCAGATAAGCAACATTCCATGTATGTAATAGAGTATAATGTAACATAAGCGCATTTATGAATTATTATATATTTAATTCAGATATTTTTTCTTTTTTATCTAACATGCATCAATAAATACTTCAAAGAAGTCAAAGGTTGAATAATTAATTGGTCTAAGCTTGCTAGAAATTATGAGAAATAAATGAAAATAGTCAATTTTTTATTTAAAAATATTTGAGTTTTAAACTTTGAAGTATTTAAGTATATTCGTTGATGAAATTGATATTCGCGTAAATATTATAAATTCGTTATTAATTATTTTTAAAAGAAGAAAAAAAACATTGATGTATTATTGTATAATTTTCAAAATATTATTAAACTTCTCCAAAATGTAGCATATCTAAGAATGTTCTATCATTACATACATGCATACTAACCAATGATCTGGTGACATGTAATTGCATTACATTTTTATGCATCTACCATGAAATAAAGATCAAAGAGTAGTCCACCCTTAAGTTGCTTTAATTTTGTTTATAGACAGATGTAGTGCATATTTATTATTGAGGAATGAAGGTGATGCATTATCAAATGTATAAAGGCGAATATGAAAGTGATAGTATTAAAACAGAGGAAATTAAGGATATAATATGAGACATGCAAATGAAAGATACAGGAAAATAGAGCAATGAACAAATGACCAAAAACTGTCCTAGAGAATCTATGCAGAGATGATTATTTGAAATTATGTGGAAGATATTGATAGGTCCAACTGTTTATAGCAAACTAGACAAATCTGATAGCGCTTCATATTACATTTATATATATATTATATATATATAAGGTATACAAATAATGAAAACCTTAATAAGATAATTCCTTGTTACCCTAAGAGAGTTAGTGGCCCAAATAGAGTAGAAGCAATCAGATGTATGAAGAAATGTATCTGAACATTTTATAATACAGGAATGTATAAAGGTTGGTCGATAAGGTATAGGGAACCTGTACCTCTGCCTAAGAGGGTCAGCAGTGGCGAGTAAGGAGTTGTGGGCGTTGCGTGGTTGAGGGTCCAGTAGTGAATGGTCGCTGGGAGGTACGCCACTGGAGGAACGGTGACCTGCACTGATGCTCGCAGACTTGGTGTGACCCCGTGTTGGTCTAGTGCCTTCGCCCAGGCTGTGCACAAAACTAATGAACAAATTGCCTGGCCCTACTTTTCTGCATGTTAGACCTATTCCTCTCTGCATTTATAGGATGATACTCTACTACGATACTACATCCTAATTCTCACTAACTTTACCTAAAAGTATCCTATTGATATCTATGTACTAAACGTATATTATAAAAACGACCTAATTAATTGTAATGTATGTAGATATGTGACATAATTTTGTGTCATAGACTACATATTTGTTTGCTTTTAACTATATTTTGTATTTCCATTTAACAATATGAAAACAATGTTATATGTAGGAAAACTTAAATATATGTGTATATTATACATGATATGTACATGTCTATTGTTAGAAAAATTTATATGAAAAGAAAAGAGAAGTCGAAGAAAAGAAAAGAAAAGAAAAGAAAAGAAAAGAAAAGAGAAGAAAAGAAAGAAATTTTATATTATATGAAGAGACTAGGAAATATAAAAGGATGGAAAAAGGATGAATACAAACGAAAGAAATTCTTAGCTTAGAAATAACTTGATTTTGCAAATATTTGTATGAATAAGAATATGACGCTAGAACATAAGAATGATGTATGATGATGTTAATGAATGTTTCTCTATACACACACGTTCTTAAGATCTAAAAGTATTTGAAAAATAGAATAAGACATGTGGATGTAACTGTGGTTCAATGTAATTTTAGCAAGCATCTGTACATGTATGCACGTTGAATTAGATTGTTTGCTTAATACATCTGTCAAGCCATAAAGAAAGTGAACTGCAATGACCGTCTGGCAGGCAGCAGCCAACATGCTAGAGCAATGCAACAAACAAATAAACTCCCTGGGGCTCTGCTGACAGATTCTGTTATCTCATCCAAACTTTTTCAAACTTTTTTCTAAATTAGTTTAGTACTCTTAACATACAAGTAATTAGTCACCTATATAGTTAGTAAGATTAGGAATGTTAAATTGATAAAGGTACCTAAAATTTTGATACACAATCTAAATTTCACTTCATATATCTTGTAAGAAAATACAAGGATCGAGATACTGGATATAATAATAAAGATTCTCATATTTTAAATGAATAATATTTCAACTTGATTCAACATTTCGCGTCTATCAGAAATCCAGTACCTTTTGTAAGGATCATATATTAATAAAGTAGGCTACCTGAAATACTGAAATGAAATTATTATTAATAAAGATTGGTACTTTATATTTCAGGGTCCCTTCTTGATTTATATAAAATCCAAGTCGATGATTAAAATAATATGGAATTAATGAAAATTTTTGAATGGAACTATACCTGGGCACGTCGTTGGTTCTTTCAGTAGAAGATGATGTTTTTGCTTGGTCATAGGAGATGGTGCTACGTCGACCAACAGAACCAGGAGCAGGTGAGGTAATTGGTCGAACTCCACCTACTCCTGCATTCATTGCGTTGCTCTTGCCCACCCTTCCTTTACTACTGGGACTTGTACCCACGCCTAGAATGAACATTGTCACTGCAAGCCTCATTAGATATGGTTCAACACAAAACAAAGCAGCATACATTAAATTATAACAGACAAGACAAGGTTTAAAAGAACAATGGCTCTGTAGAGCTATATCAATCCTGATTCTCTATGAAAATTTGTGTAACTCTCGTTTTTGACGAGTACACATTCATTATATAAATATAATAATATTCAAAAATAAAAGAGAGAAAAAGAAAATTATAATGTAATAAGGCAAAATATTACTTGAATTAGATTCATTTATAAAATAAATGTCAAAATATAATAATTTAAAAATTTGTTATCTAGATAAATTAAATAAAATGAAGGAGGTGTATGTATATGATATTTAGGAATCATGACATAATATTAATCATGAGATTGTATGATGCAAACAAATTCATGATCAAACACATACAGACATATGTGACATAATAATAACAATATGGAACGTTTACAAATTAATATCTAATTCAATAAAATAAATTAGCAACGAATCCACTGCAACCTTGTCCAAAGCAAAATGATATTTGAAGCACTAAGGATATAGCATAAGAAGCAAATAATGTTGTTCTTAAAGTGCCTCGTATGAGAGTACTTTGAACAAGTAGAACTCACTGGTATCGAGTTGCCCTGGACTATTTTTCGGTGCGGAAGGTCGAGCGGCAGAAACACGAGCACTATTCTCCTTGATTGTTGCTGCATCTACAGTATTTTGCCGTTTGAAATTGCTACCACCACTACTGGTAACTGTTCCACCAGTTACAGCAGGAGCATGATTATGATTCGTTGCATTACCTGGACTTGGTGCACCTCCTAAGATATATACATTAGTTCTTTTTAATAAATTTTTCTTTCAATTTCATTACTTTTAAAATCGATGGCGGGGGGGCATGCTTTTAGCATAAAACTATTAGTTTACAGTTAAGAAAATCAATCTGCTTACCCGAGGCATTAACGTTTGTCCTTTCTTTTTTTTCTATTTTTTTTTTTTTTTTTCAGTATCGTATAGTTTTCACATTACATTTTAGTTTAGACCGTTATTGTATTAAAACATGACATTCACTTACGAAGGGTTTCGCCACCAGACGAGGCCCGTCTGCTGGGCTTTGGATTGCTAGCAGAAATACTTCTGTGAACACTTCTGTGTGACGGACTTTGTACAGCACCACCTGTACCTCCTCCACTACTTCCTCCTCCGCCCGAACTAACTTGTGCAGGAATAGTGCGCAACGATAAAGAACTTCCGGACCGTGAGCCATCACTTTCAGGCTATTTCCAATAAAACAAGAATAATTAACAAATATAATAAACTAAAATAGATGAGAATCTACCATAGATGATCTACCAAAATGATATTTACTATTTTAATATATTTTCTACTTACATCTGTTGTTTTTCTGCCTAATAGCAAATATGTCGCAAATACATCATCATATTTAGCTTGACCTAATGAGTCTTCTATCTCACTTCTCGTATATCCCATATTAGCTAAGGCCTCTGAAACAAATACGCGGATCGGCATAGTCACATCAAATAAAAGAAGAATATTCTACATATAACATGTATATACGATACAACAATAATATTATATCTAAGTATTTTAACTAAAGTAACGATATTACTCTACATATATAATATATAACAAATTATAAAATAATGAGACTAATTTTTGTATGATTTGTTGAAAGAGATAACAATTATATAGTTGGATATGTATGTTCGATGTTTAGTTACAAAAGGTTCACTAATACATACATTATAATATAATTAATAAACTTGAACTACACATAAAGACACATAAATGTATTCATGCATAGGTATATCAGTTAAAAAAATATTATTTATAAGAACGAAATAAATATAGATGAACACAGTTGTGCAATAATTCGTTCAATCGAATCGGTTATTAATAATAATTTAACAACATACGCATTACGTCTATTATTTTGCATGCTATTACGCTAAGATCTATTTTAAATAACGTAGCATGGCGTTTAATTAATTTGTATTAAAAATAAGGATTTTGATATATATTATCCGTAATTATTATATTATATATAAAGATATTTCCTGATACGTCTTACGTTGTGGTCAATCTTTTTTTTTTAGAACAGGATGATGCGATTAGTAATATAATCAAATAAATGATGTTTCATTAGTTAAATGATTATATTTCGTAGTAAAATGCTTTTAGTGAAGAAGTCAAGAGTGCCCACATTAGATATGGAATGCTTGCTTGCTAAACATAAAAACAGTAAGTAGTAAGTGTTATGTACATACTGGCAGACTCACCTATCCTCTTGTGGTCTTTATAATCAGGTTCAGGTTCTAAGTACGGTTTCAATTCGTCATCCTCATATCCCATATTCATCCATTTATCTTTCATTATATTCTGTAAGACAAATATAAAGAAAAAAAAAAGAAAAAAAAAACACAAGGAGATCAACGCTTTAAGTTATCTCATTCTTTCTTAGGTTTCTACACAACTCACGAGTTTAATACTACTCGGACCTTATCTCCACGTACCTCTAACGAGGCTCGCTTCGTAGGGTTAAGCACCAAGAATTTTTTCAAGAGATTTTCACAGTCTGTGGACATGTAAAATGGGATCCGATACTTTCCTCTTAGCACCCTTTCCCTTAATTCCCTCAGTGTTGACCCATCAAATGGCAGTGAGCCAGATACTAAAGTATACAGTATTACTCCCAACGACCATACGTCCACTTCAGGGCCGTCATACTTTTTACCTGTCACAAGAATAACGAAAGATCAATAAAATATATGTGTGTGTGTATGTGTGAAGGTAAAATGAAAGGTTAACAACAATCGCAAACCTTGGAAAAGTTCAGGTGCCGCGTAAGGTGGCGAGCCACAGAAAGTGTCCAATTTGTTACCAGGTGTAAATTCATTACTGAAACCAAAGTCAGCGATCTTAATGTTCATCTCGCTGTCGAGTAACAAATTCTCGGCCTTTAAGTCTCTATGAATGATCTTTTTCTGATGGCAGTATTGCACGGCAGACACGATTTGCCTAAATTTAGCACGAGCCTCCTTTTCCTTCATTCGACCATGTAAAACGAGATAATCGAATACTTCACCACCGCTAGCATACTCCATTACCAGGTACAGTGTCTTTTCAGTCTCGATTACTTGGAAAAGTTTCACTATGTTCGGATGGTCGAGCATCTTCATTATCCTTACTTCTCGAAAGAGCTGCGTGATGAAAAAAAAATAAATGATATTTGGCTTAAAATATTCAACTATAAAAATGTAATTATTAATGCAAGTAAAGATTTCCATCATATTAACCTTTTGAAGACTGCCCGGATTAAGTTGCGTTTTGTCGATAATCTTGATGGCCACTTCTTTCCCCGTAGGTACATGTTTAGCAAGTTTTACCTTGGCGAAGTTACCCTTACCAATGGTTTTGAGTAACTTGTATTTACCGATGTGCGGTTCCTCGGAGGTTCGGCTCCTGGACGACATTCGTCCACCGCTGGTCGACAATGCTCCAACGCCATCCCCGGTCTGCAAATAAAACAAATACCAAGATAAATTAACATACGTTCGTGAATCTTTTCATTATATTAAGGCTAGAGTCTTATTTTAAGACGCTGCAAGAAAATTAAAGAAAACGATCCAAGAATATATAAGTTCATTCTCTTAGCTCGTATATTTTTCTATAGGTTGATCTAAGTACATAGTAAATGTATAGGTATATTAAAAAGGACGTGTGAACCGTGAATCGCACTTGACACTTCCAGGGACGAGCCATTGTCAATGTAATTAATTAAGGCTCGTTAGAGTGCACCAGATACAGATTATTTCGAACAGAGTTGTGTGTAGAACAGCATACAACACAACCACTGTAATGCAAGAATCAAGGACAATTTTTTTATGCCTTAAGAATGAAACTTAAAACGTTACTAATAAATTCATCAACGTGTCCCCCACTCGGAAAATTTGTAACATTTGCATTTTTTAACGTTAACGCTAGATTCATTGTAATAATTTTCGTAATTACGTTACAAATTACAACAAAGTATCGGATATCTAAAATGATTCAAGCTTTTTTGTTCCATAAGAAAAAAAGAAAAAATAGGGGAGAAAAAACAGCAAGAAAACAAAAAGAAAATTATAAGTAGGCAAGTAGCAATATAATTAATTGTCAAGGAGGTCAATTACCCGCGTGAGGCCACGAGTGACCATCTTGCAAGAGGTGGCCGCAGCAACCTTCGAGGTCGCCAGCTTGAATGTTCTTTTCGTTTTCTTTCGAAAGAAAAAGGCGTCGATTTAAACGCATTAACGACGGTCATTCAGATCGATCATTTTATTCTAATCTAATATCCCGAAGAAGTAGGAGGAGTCCCTGTTGGTTTTCTCTCTCTCTTGTTTCGTACGATCTCTTCTTCGGTCTTCAAAATTAATTTTCACAGTTTTTAATTACTTAAACAATTAATTTATTAATAAGAAACATCAGATATTTCAATATCTCAGGGATGATCAAATATGAAATTTCAGGACAAGGAATTCCATTCTCTTGTACGAATTTTATCGATCATCAATAAAATTGTTGGATCGTTTAAGAAACACGAATAATTACTTGGGACACCATAGAACGTCATCTTGAAGAAATTTCTTTATCGCGAAGAACGATTCTGAGGCATAGACGTGAGAGGCTTAAGCAACCTTACAATGTAACCCCTAAGTGCTTAAGATTCCACCTTGTTCGCGGAACAAAGACGAGTTCGAATAATCGACCGGAAATTGTCGCTAACAAAATCCAACATTTGTTCTTTCGAATATATGTATATTAATATTTTAATAAATATAACAAAATAAACCATAGAAAGAGAATAATAACAATATAATAATAATAATAATAATAATGAATTAATTAATTATTTAATTAATAAAAGAACAACAAACTTCTCGCGAATGAATGATTCGAAGATTATAAACAGGAATAAGAGAAAAACACCGAAGTTCGCATCCGAGGCAATGAAGGATCAAAGATGGTGTTTAGATAATGAATAATTATGACGATTCCACGTTTGATAATTCTTTTTAAATGGAGAAGTATGGTGATGATGATGATGATGTTGACGACGACGACGACGACGACGATTAGGACAACAACTTGATGGAATCCTTTCGATCAGATCCCACAAATGCGAGCCCGTTCGTCGTACTCGACGATAGGAGGAAAAAGAGATGAACGTGAAACGATCCATTCAACAACTAGCACTATATAACGTCTATAGTTTTCTTTTTTATTTTTCTTCTTCTTTTTGATTACACTAACACTCTCCTCCTCGATGCAATTGTTAGGGAAGAAGATACATAATCCCACATAATCATCACCAATTAACTTTCGCCTTTTATTTTTCTATATACTAATATCTTTCTCTCTGTGTAGACAACACCTTTTCGATATTCACGAATGTTGTCTATCAACATAAAACTATCAAATGAAAAGAAAACGGATTCGACTGGGTGGTGGTGTGGTAGGTAAGGTAACGTTTCCCTAATTTTTTTCGAAACATATAGAACAACACTACCACCACCAATCAGATTTCAACATCGGACAAAATGAACAATATCGGACAAGAGATATCATTAATAATACACCGACGAATTTCGCGTTTTAGTCCGTTCTTTATTTAACAAATTTTCTTCTATCGTTATAACGATGATATCGATTGATTCGCAATGCATGCCGACGACTCGACGATTAACTTTCTTCTGATTTTATTCGAATTGATCATCGACATGATCAATCTTTCTCTCGCGAAAGGGAGCCGACTCTCCTTTCCTTTTCCTTCGGGACTCGAATCAACCCCTTGACTGGTGTCTGCTGGGTTGCAGTTGCGCGCGCGCACCTGACAGAGAGTGTGTGAGAGAGAGAGAGAGAGAGAAAGAGATAGAAATACAAGGAACCGAGAGAGAACACGAAAGATACAAGGAGCAGAGAGAAAAAGAGAAAGAGAGAGAGAGAGAGAGGTGAAGTGAGGTGAGGTGAGGTGAGGAAGGAGAGGAGAGAGAACGACAGAAAGTCTCAACAGCCGGAGGGATGCGAGAAAGGAGAATCAATACGCGGTGTGTCGCCACCCCCGGTAGAAGCGAACCACCCTTGAAAGCTGAGCCTATCCTCCCCCGTCCCCTTCCTCCTTCCCACCCCCTTCTCTCTCTCTCTGTTCTTCTGCTTCTCCTCTTCCTCTTCCTCTTCGTCCACCTCGTCGACGTTTGCCTGCCGCCTCCTGAACGACGTCGTTCGACGCATGCGCGTCTCTGGGACGAGAGGAGAGAAAGAGAAAAGAGAGAGAGAGAGAAAGAGAAAGAGAGAGAAAGAGAAGAGAGAGAAGAAGGGAGACAACATAAAGAGTGGAATTCTACCTACCAGCAGCAAAGTCGACCCACCTATCTGAAGGGGACCCACCACCAACCAACCAACCAGCCCATCGGCTTTTCTCGGATACTCTCGGTTGAGAGAGAACGAGAGAGAAAGAGAGAAAGAGAGAGAGAGAGAGAAGGTAGAGTTTTGGTCAGCTGATCGGATTCAGAGTTAACGGATGTTAATGAAAAGCTGCTACCAATCATCTTCATAATTTTAAGTTTACTTTTTAAAATTACGACACGCGACGCGTATTATTTTGTCATTTCCATTTGGAAATTATTTCTTACGGTATACTTTTTTATGAACGTAGTAATTGGTCAATAGAGAGAAGTTATGTTTTCGTAGAATTGTATCAGATGATCTTAGAAATAGATCCACGATTTGTAGAATATTTGAGAAAGAGAGAGAGAGAGAGATAGGTTTTAGATGAGAGACATATTTTTGAGAGAAGGGCGGCTGATATAGTGGAAAGCAAAATCGGCTCCTTTGCCTAAGGGTTATCAGGGGGGTGCATATGAAATTCGGCAGAGTCTACGGTTTTCCCCCTTTTACGAGTTCTCCTTGAATGAGAATATCTTAGATATCAAGTGACGCTAGAGAGGATAGATCCCGTTCAATCCCACTTGGAATGTCTATTATAGGAGAATTATATTCCTTTTGTATCATTTAATCCCTAAAGTCTATAGTCATTGATATTTATTATTTGAAGAAGAAAGTAAAAATAGAAAAAAGAAAAAAAAAAAAAAAAGAGTAAAAAGAAAAAGCCAAGATGATTCTTCTTACTCTATCTGGAAAGAAACCTTAAATCCTTTTTCATACTTAAATGCGTTATTCGATCAAGTGTATCTATCTCATTCTGTTGCTGTTACTGCTGCTGCTGCTGCTGCTGCTGCTGTTGCTGTTGCTGTTGAAAAAGATGATACTTGGATTGAATCGTGTTCGATAGGATCCCACGATCGTTAAGTTATATGACTGCCTCTCGCTGAACAGATTGTATAGAGAGAGAACCGATGGGACAGCAGCAGCAGGGAAGCAAGCCATCCGGATTATTTCAGCTCGAACGGATGAGCCGCAGACTGTACCGATGATGACAACGACGACGACGACGAAGACTACGACGACGACGACGACGACGAGTCATCATCAACTTGGTCATGGCTTGCACACAGGCAAGCAGAGAACTTTTATTAACGTTAGCAATTTTCTTTCGGTGCTAACACGAGACAATTTTGTGCATATATATTCGTAATATCCTCCTTTGTCATTTTCAAGTTTCCAATAGGAACGAATTACTTTTTTCTGATTCCTCTAACTCACCCCACTACCCACTCCCTCCCCCCCTGCACACCTTTTTTAATTAATCCATTATTGTTATATCGTATTTCGATTATCGAGAGATTCTAAATGAAAAAAACAACGAAAAGAAAAAAAAAACAAATAAGAGGTAGAAATAAAAAAAAAGTCAAATTAATATTAAAATAATTAAAGAGAGAGAGAGAGAGAGAGAGAAAGAAAAAGAGAGAGATAGGTATAATATATCGTTGTGATATCAAATCAAGTGTTTAACAGCGATAAGAATTACGCGATATTTTCAAGACTGTTTGTCAAGTCACGTTATGATAGAAGGAACGCAATAAAAAGGGGTACAATCGATAAATTCTGACGAATCAGTCGATCGTTCAAGGTTGCCCTCTTCCCCCCCACTCCAAGAAAAAAAAAGCAGATTTATATATCTATATTTGTGTGCTATTATATATCATCTATCTTTATGCACGTTCATATTTTTCATTTGGTTAAAACGTTTCGCGTTTTGGTAAAAATCATTTTTTAAAGAGTATTTTTCATTTCTTTTTTCTTTTGATTTTCTCTCATCTGTAAATATTTGAAAATAAGGATAGAAACAGCTGGTAGATTTGAAAGAACGGTATATAATATTATATCTATAGAAATCAAGTAGATGCTACGAGATAACGTTAATTACGATACCATTATTATCATTTTATCATTTTATCATTGGTTCAGGAAAGTGGAAGAAGGAAGGAAAGAAAAAAAAAAATTTAACAGAAAATAGAATGAGAAAGAAAGAGAAAGATTTTCGATACCTCCTTCTCGTTACGAACACCTTTCTGCATGACGTCAGAGAGTGGCCTGAAAGTACTGCTGATAATATTGTTCTGTTGTTGTTGTTGTTGTTGTTGCTGTTGCTGTTGTTGTTGTTGCTGCTGTTGTTGCTGCAGCTGTAGTTGTTGCTGTTGTTGCAGCTGACGATGATCTTTCTTAGTGATGATTGGTCGTACGAGGGTGCGAACTGGTTGCACCCTCGTTTGAGCTCTTAAAGGTATTTCCGTTTCCTGTCCTCGTCTAGTATCCGAAGCTGTCCTTGAAAGTTTCACTGAGGAAGGCTTCTTCGTTGCGATGCTCGCATTTCCGGTTGAATTTCTCGTAGCGTCTCCTCGATGCAACGGCGAAGCCCTTTTTTTGTTTTTATTTTTTGTTTGTTGTCAGGTGTATTTTCTTTTTTTTTGTTTTCATTCGTATATTCCATTATCTCTTGAGAGAGATTATTATTCTCTCAAGGTGTATCATTTCATATATTTTACATTAGTGTAATACGTAATCGTACGCGCGTGGGTGAAGAACGTGTATATATGTGTGTGCACGAAAAATTTGCACGATATGCAAAAAAAAAAACAAGAAAATGTTTGTTGAAAAATTAGAAGGAAAAAAATGTTCAAATTAAATTAAGCCCAGGCGTGTATTTTTTTTTTCGATTAGCATCCCATAGACCCAAACGCAAATTATCCCCCGTTCTTATTCTTCTCGTGATCGCAGAACCGCGGAGGAATGTAAAAAAAAAAGGTAACAACAGTAACGGCAGCCAATAATAACAAATGAAAACTTGAATCGCGGCGGAAATGAAAAGGATCGTTCGACGATCAAATTGGATAAACTATTCGAGCGAGGAAAAAGGAAGGGAGGAGGGGTATCGGGAATGTGGGTGTAATGGAGTGTTGGATTGTTCCTCAGATATACGTATCCACGATGTACGAATGTATATGAACGCAATCAGCAGGATGATGATAGCAGTAAAACGAATAATAAAGAAAATACATTGATTTTTGTTCTCTCGTTACGGTAGGATTATTTCGTGCTTGTCGATTAATTTCACGGAACGATCGGTTTCCGTCGATCGGATGTGAAGAAAAAACAAAAGTGAAAGAGAAAGAAAATGGGAGAGAAATAAACAGATTAAAATCATGATATATATATATATATATACACGTATCTATATATAAACTCAATACTTTTACTTCACCCAGGCGCGAACGAATACGTAAAATAAAATTGATCAAATTTACCCCTCGGCCTCGTCGTCAGTAACATTCTTCAACAGATCCTCGTGTTCCCTGTAACGTAATTCAACCTCCGGTCGAAATTCCTCGCTGTTTTCCAATTGACGGGTTTTCGCAGCCGCTATCGTGCCCATTTCGATAGCTTTGACCTGTTGTTCCAATTGTTGAAGCATGTCAGTACTCTCCTTGGTGGTATTACTACTTTTACAGAATTGCTGCTGCTGCTGCTGGTGCTGCAGTTGTTGTTGTTGCTGTTGTTCTTGACGTTGCTTTAAAATCAAGTTAAGACTGACAGGTGATTTAGACGAATCAATCGACATTTCTTGTTCGTTCGGCAAAGTTATCAACGGAGGTTCGAGAATCGGTTGTATGATCTTAGAATTTTTAAATGCCTTTAACTTTTCTTCGAAATTCACGTCGATCATTGCATTATCAACGGGCATCGTTCTTCTCGTAAAGACCGGCGTCTTGTTACCGTATGACGAAGGGCTGCTTGGCGGCCCTTTCGTAGAATTTCTTTTCTCGACAACTTGAAGACCTTTATTACCATCTTCAACCAATTCCCATTGTTTCAAATTGTCCAAGGCAGTGTGTGCCGTAGGTAGTCTCTTGTTCATTGTTTTAGGACTTGTTACTTCCTGTCGTCCAGTTTCGTGACCACCACCGACACCACTGCTACTATTATTAACCGCTAACATGGCAGCTTTTCGTAAAATACTTGCTGGTCTTATCGAACTTCTACTTGGTTGAGTCCTTGCAAAGGGACTCTCTCGATCCTCCATGTTCGAGGAATCGAGCGAGTTTGTCTTATTTCACTTGACAAATTAAATAATACACCAGCAGTTTATTCTTGTTTTGCTTGTTTGTTCTCTTTTATTTATTTATATATTTTTTTTCTTTCTTAATTATTATTTTAATCCCCCTTCTCTTTCTCTCTCTCTCCCCACCTCCTCCTCCTCCTCCTTCTCCTCCTCCTCTTCTTCCTCTTCTTAAAACACTATCTTCTTTTCTCTCGGGCTTCCACGATAGTACAACGAGATGTTCTTCTTCATGTAAACGATTATTTGTCAACATCGATTTTTATACTCCGAGTTGATGGACCGGATCGAAAAGCAGAGACGAGAGCTTGCGACACCTTTATTCTGTTAGAAATAAGAACAAGAAGACGTATTGTCTTCGTTAAATTTGTCTCCGTCATTGATTTATTATATACTTTTATTTTTTTTTAAATAATTATTTTTATTCGGACGTGTATATAAATATTTTTTTTTTTTTAGCTGTCGATGATGAACGATGAACGACGACGCAAGGGTGCTTGTTTGCTGCTCGGGCATCGGATAAAAAAAGCTCGACGATTTCAACCAACACTTTTTTTGTTTACGAGGACTGTGTTACGTACGAATATATTAAACGTGAAAAAAAGAAAAAAAAAGAAAAAACACAACCCTAGATATATATTTTTTGTTTCCTTCTATACCATGTTTCTATTCTTTCTTTTTTTCTTCCCATAATATTTTCCTCGTTAACACAATACAACAAATTAAAATATAAGCGAGAAAGCGTACAACGGGGCGCATACAAAAAACGTAGAGCTTCGAACACGATGAAATGCGAACGAATAATATATTCAAAAGCTTTTACGGACGAGATAACGAACACGAATAATTTGGTGTGGTTTTTTTATCCTTTTTTTTTGTTTTTTTTTATAAGTATGCGAGTGATTTTCTTTCCCCATTCCCTCGATGATTATTATTAATATTAATATTGATATTAATGTTGTCTTTGTTGTTGTGCTGTAAGATAATATTTATCGAGATTTCGTTTAAACAAGAAAAAAAAATATTCATCGGTGAAATAAAACTCTAAGGTGTTTTCATTTTTAACGATCGATATTTTCAAATGACTAACTTTAGCGCGTAAATTAATTTGTTTAAAAGGATAGTTGAAAATAAGAAAAAGAAAGAAAGAGAGAGAGAGAGAATTTGTAGATAAGTTTAAACAAATGTTAACAAAATATTTGATGAGGAAACGTATAATATATATGTGCCAATAATTATAACGGTGAAGTAAGGTTAACGAAAAAAAAAATGATATTTAATAATTTAATCATTCATATTAAAAAAAATTACTTTAGCGTTGCAAAATAAACAATAAAATAAATTTGTACAATAGTTCGATTGATTTACAATAAGTCAATTGTTATAATAACTGGCACATATAATACACGATGTGTTCTTTTACACGAGTAATTGTGCAATGATATTACAAACGGAATAATCAACTCTCAAAAGATCGGTAATATGAATCACGCGTTTAGGTTTGTTGCATTTGGAAATGTCACCCCGGGTGAATAATTCATTAAATATATCATCATACGATTGAATTATTCTATTCGTAAAAGAACTATATATATATCGATTCCATTAATCGATTAATATATCCGTTGAGTGATGTAACCATTATTGATTGATAGATATTTCACTTCGAACGTTTCGAAAAATAATAAGAAAATTCCGTCCCGTTCCGTCCCATCCCGTTCCCCCTTTTCCACAAAAAAATTTCGATGAATCGATCGATAAGGAATAACTAACTATGATGCATTTTATTCGATAGGAGGTGGAGGAAAGGTAGGGGGACGGGGAGGGTAGGGAGGAGGACTCACTCATCGAAAGATAAATTATAAATTATTATTATTATTATCCGTGTCTTGACTTTGTAAAGAAAGAAAATAAGGAAAAAAATTAAAAAAAAAATAAGGAAAAAATAAAACGGCAATTTTTTTTCTCTTTTTTTTTTTTTCTTTTTCCTAAGAGAAATTATTCATTTAATGGCCGACAACACCTTTCTTAACGGGAACACAGACAACATTCTATCAACTGGTATCTTACTCGGAGAATGAACGTAGGAAGCGTGGGCGTGACCCACCCGTTCGTTGGAAGTTTGATTTAAACGAAATATATTCAATGATATCGAATGCAAAAATATTGAAAAAGAAGAAAAGAAAAGAAAGTAAAAAAGAAAGAAAAAGAGAGAGAGAGAGAGAGAGAGAAAGAGAGATAGGAAAAAATGAAGTTCAATTTTACTGATGTAAAAATCGTGTACCCTCCCTGCCCCTTCCCTTCCCCCTCAATTGAACCGTACATACACATAGCACGTAAAAATACTCGATAAGTAGCGTGAATCAAAAGAAAAAAGGAAAAAGAAAAGAGTTTAATAAATCTATAATTAATAAAATTTGCTTTTTTGTTCCGACATTTTGAAGAATATGAAAAGACATTTGTGATTGGCTTATTAATACATACGGAGAGAAAGAGACAATGTCAATCAACGATATTTTTGTACACCTTCCGAAAGAATTAAACTTTTGTATCTTGGTAAAAGTTTTGCACAACATATTATTAAATTATTAATCGTTCGTATGTTACTGAAAAGCTAGAAAACCTTATATCGACACACCTTTTACGTGTGTAGTAATCTCCTCCATGACACGACACAATTATAATAATTATAATAATGCTACACCACATACCGCACACAACACATGAGAAAGAAAGAGAGAGAGAGAGATACATACGTTTTCACTGAGAACACCACACGCCCATATGCTATCAACGACGCGTGAAAAAGAAGAGAAAAAAAAAAAAGGAAAAGAAAAAGAAAAAAACACGTCCGGAAGAGAGGGACGATAGCAATGAACTCACTTTATTTCATTTGTTGTTTTTTATTTGTTCACTCTCTCTTTCTCCCTCTCTATGGATATTAATTTTTGCTTTTTTAATGTATTTAAAACGTGTAAAAAAAAAAAGCAAATTTGTATGCAATTTTTAACGCGAGTCTGTGAATTTTTTTTTTGTCTTGTTCCTGTATTACCGACCGAGAATCGAATTTTATTAGAAATTATAGGAAATAAGTGGGGGGAAGAAGAGTGATGGGAAAAGTAGGAGAGAGAGAGAGAGAGAAGAGAGAGAGATGAAGGGGGGGAAAAAGAAAAGGGAAAAATAAAAATGTAGGTAGACGTGTTGTTCAGGGTTTATAACACGATCGACTACTACGGGAATATGAAAGGTCTATTTTCTTTCAACGCTACGATGATAAGCCTAGCCTGTGTGTGCGCGTGTATGCGTGTGTGTGTGACCAGTTTAACACTACTTGGTTATTTCCGTTATCAAGTGTGTAGATGCTGATAAGCGATAGGCGTCTGTCGAGCAACAACACACACCCGGTTTTTCGTTGTACCTTCTTTCTCTTTCTAATAAAAAAAAAAAAGGTGTTCCAGAGATTGTCGCAAATTCTCATCGATGGTTGGTAAGAATCGATACGTTCGATAATTCGATTTGATAAATCGATATATTAAAAGGTACCGAGTGAGTATCCTAACAGCAGCAAATTTGTTCAAGGATATATATATGTATTAAACATTTTGTTAACTTGAAAAATTATACTGAAGACGAGAAGTTTGAGGAGTTTCATTTTTACGGGCGTGGCTCCAAGTTTACCTACGTATTTAATATATATAGATATTTATAAGCGCGCGTGTATGTGTATTCGATATAATTGAGATAAAAGATTCTTATTACGCAGCAAGAAGACACACATTTCTTCAACCTTATATGGGTGTAGAAATACGTGTATCTATGTATGTATGTATGTGTGTGGGAGAGAATTGGAAAGACAAAAAATTTACATATGCGTTGCCACCTAAATGGGAAATGGGTGGGGTGAATAAAAATGTGTGTGCGTGCGTGTATTTGTTATAGAGAAAGAGAGAGAGAGTGACAGAGATAGAAAAGGAAAAAAAAAAGAAGAAAAAATAATTGTTGAGATGCATTAAAGCGAGACGATTTTAAATCGTGCGAGTCCCTCGTCGTTTAACTAATAAGCTCAAGTGCAAACGTTTTGTATTTCTCTCTCTCTCTCTCTTTCTCTCTTTTTAGTTTATGCGATTATTTCGTTCGTTCATGCGAACGTAATAGGTATGTGGAATTATGATTAAAGGTTTATATAGGAGCACGCGTGACAATAATCCTTTTTTTTTTTTAAAAACCAAATTCCCCATATGCATTTTTCAATCTGAAAATATTTCCAGGTTGATTTTTCCATTATTTCTTCGTAGCGTAAAATCACGAAACGTTTTCGATTGATCGGTGGTAATAATGAAATCGGGTTAGTTGATTCGTAAAATTATAAGTCACAGTCATCGCGCGCATTTGATATTCAACAAAAAAATAAGGACAATTTTGAATAAATTCGGATTTTTGTAATCTTCTTCATTCAATTGTATACGAGAGAGAAATATATATGATATTAATTAATTATTATTACTTTTCTATAAATACTTTTAATTCGTTGGCTTACAAGCGTTTTAAAATTGCGAACACGAATATTGAAATGTTTCCAAAAGAAAAATATTCCGATTAAATTGTGAAGAAAATATTTTTTTTTCCGAGAGAGAGAGAGAGAGAGAAAGAAAAAAAATAGTCTTCAATTTATTAAAATCTTAATTTAATCTTTGAAACATGTTGTTGTTAGGCAATATGTCGAGCCAGACTAATTTTTGTTACTTTTAACGTGTACACTACTAATCCCCCACCCCTCCTCCCACCCACCCCCGAGTACGTAGAGAATTTTAAATAGCGTAGTAGTTTAAAACTCGTGCCTCGAGTATTTTTGGAATAGTGCCAGATGATCGTCGCAATTTTTCCCAACGACGTAGACGTAGACGTAGACGAGAATGACGACCAAGAGGATGGGCAAAAAGGGTTTTTCATTACGATCGAGAAAATTCGTCGATGTAGCGAAAAAAAAAAAAAGACAAAAATCTCAATGAAGTGAAACGAAATAAAAAAAAAAATACATCGAATCGATACGAAGAGAAAAAAAAGAATTTCTATACGCGTGTATAAAAACGCAAGTGCAGTTCCTCCTTTCCCTTGAAAAAAAAAAAAAAAAAAAAAAAAGAAAAAAAAAAGAAATTGTAAGAGAAAAAGAGAAAGAAAGAAAAAAAAAGAAAGAGAAACGATAATGTCATTCATGGTGGTATATATCGTAGTAGTTATATCGATTATGGTGTTTGTTTCAACCGACACGATGTATCGTGCAACACGCGAGTTTCTGCATAGCATAAGAGGTCTTTGAATTTTAGAAGAGTATAATAGATATACATACGTATATTCTCTCTCTCTCTCTCTCTTTCTCCCTATATATATGTGTGTGTGTGTATGTATGACGAAGGACTTTGTTAGGACTCGTTACAGAAACGCAACGAAACGAGAATCGTGAAACGAGGATTCGCGGTCGAGAAAGCGGACGATGACGTGTCCACGGACGCGTTGAGGATGGTCGGAAGAACGATTTCGATAAATTTATTTTTATATGTATATATATATGTGTATATACATATACGAATGTATTTGAAATTAAGGACGCCGAATGAATTCGATAAATTTTTTCGCACGTTTGACGGCTTTAGAATTCGAATATAAATTAAGAGAGTACAAGAAAAATGAATAAAAAAATCTTAGATTCTGATTTCATTTTGTAAATAAAAGAATCATGAAAGTAATTGGTAAATACAAAATGAGGCAAAATAAGTAAGTCGTAGGTACTTCTAGCAAGAATAAAAAAAAAACCCATGAAAATGTAACATGAAAATTACCAGGGATCCTATCTCGGTCTTGTTTTGTGGAAATGAAATCATGTCGACACAATTAAATTGGGTTAGAATTTATAATAAAATTTCAACGTTGAATATAATTTCTTTTTCTTTTTCTTCTTTTTCTTTTTTTTTTTTTTAAATATAAAATTGAAAACACGCTAACGAGAAAGATAATTAAATTGAAATTTAATTTTGAAATATTAAAATAGAAAAATACAAATAAAATATTAAATAAAAATATAATATATAAAATAATAATAATAATAATAATAATAATAATAATAATAATAATAATAATAATAATAATAATAATAACCATATTTTGAGTCAATTATTTAAATTAAGAAGAAAAAGAAGAAGAAAAGAAAAGAAAAAAAGAAAAAAAGAATGAAGGGATGAAAAAGTGAACGACCTAACGATTAATAAAATGCTTTCGTTGAAATATGCGGACTCTCAAGTGTTACAACTCGGTTGAAAAGATGAAGTGTGTTGCTGCTGTGTCTAGCTAGACTTAGCATCTTAAGGGTGGTGAAATTCTTAGCTCTCTCTCCTCTTTTTCTTAGACAACTTGGAAAAGTGCTAACGTTGCGCCAGAGAAGTAGAAGAAGAAGAAGTAGAAGTAGAAGTAGTAGAAAAAGAATAAAATAAGAAGAAGTAGAAAAGAGAGGTTGGGCTTTTGTTTCTCGCGGAATGAACACCGCCTCTGACATTAGAATTACAGATGATCGTAAGAATAATAATATAATAGTTGCTTATTATTGAACGTAAAAACGTGCGAGTGTTCATTTCTTCGATTCGAGTTTCCACTTTGAATGTTTAATCGCGAGTGGGTGAGAGGAGGGGGAGGGGAAGGGGGGGAATTATTTTTTTTTAATCGATGTAAAAAGACGCAAGGAATTCGAGATAGAAAGAAAAGAAAAGATCTTGCTGCTCTGATCCCCCCTTCCCCCTTCCCCCTTCTCACCCCAGACACTTTCTTAATTTTCGAAACTATTCAAATTTGCAAAATTTTTAATTAATTATTCTTCGAGTTTAAGTATAAGAATCTGATTATTTTATTATGAGAAAAGTTACTTGTTTCTGAGATACTAGGGGAAGTTCAGAGATATTTTTCATTTATTTATACACGGCTAATGGCATTTTTATGTTTATTTTTCTTTTTGTTTTTTTTTTTGCGAATAATTTCGAGGGGCTCGATAATATAGTATTAATTAATTTTTTAACGATTTTCATTATATTTTTCTTTTTTTTTTTTCATTAAAATATACTGATCGATCAATATTTATTAATATGAAAATATTCAAAATTCTATTACTTATTGTTAGTTGTAAGTATGATAGAAATACGTTTTAATATTGTTGAAACAACGTAACGAAAGATAATTCAAATTAAACATTTATTATAAATTAAAATGTTGCGCGTATCGGGAGAGACTCCTTTTGCATACACCCACGGACAGAATTGTCGCGTGCATAATTAAAAAAGAAAAAAAAGAAAAAAAACTTTCCGACGAACTATAAACGTGTAAAGATGATTACAATGCGATCGCGTAAAGTTAAACGATGATATCAATCTACGATGATCGATTCCCGATGAAAACGAACGACAAACATACATTTAAAGTAAATTATCAATACCGGGTGACCAATTATTTATTCATTTGGTTTACGGACCATTTTTTCAACATTAAAAAGTCATCGAAAAAAAAAAGATATAAAAAATTCTTATTATTTAAACACTCTTTAGTTAATAATATCTTAAAAGTTATTCCACGTAACAAATATAACAATAATAAGATTCTTTTGTAGAATTAAATCTAATCAAGCGTTTTTCTTTTTAAATCCTCCAACTCTTTTGTCTGTGAAGAAGCATGCCTTATGTAAACCGTTAATTTCTACGATCTTATGTTAGTTTCCGTTTATAGTTCTTTCGTTTACACGCTACCATCCGAGGAAGAATTTTCCCTCTCTGTTCACCCTTCTCTCTTTTTCTTTTTCTATCTCTATCAAGTAGGAAAAATCTAGTATTATACAGTCACGACGATATTAAGACTAGGTATATGTGTATGTCAATACAGTGCCCGACAAAAGTATTTATTAACACGCAGTCTCAACATTTTTCTATTACATTATTGTAAGATAAAATTCGCAAAAGAATGCATTTTCTTTTTTTCTTATAATATATCCTCACAGTTGCAAGTTTAAATATGTTTTTCGTTTCTTCAAATTTATACTCCTATATAGGGGGTGGGGAGAGGAATTAAATAAAGAATCATCGTACATTTTTACAAATTTATAAAAAGTATTATTATAGCAAAATTTCGTTCATGTTTTGTCAATACTTTTGTTAGGCATTGTATATAAAAATGTATATACATATATGTAAGTATGCATATATGTATATCTGTATATATGGCTTATCGTGAAAGGTACAGTCGTGTTCTTGGTGCATTACGGTACTACGGATTATCGTGGATTACAATTGTGAAGCAAAGAAGGCGTAAATAATCTTTCCCGTCTTCCTTATTCGTTCTTTATTTCCGGACAAATTAAGGACAAGCCACGAAAGAAAGATTGTTTCGTTGAAGAAAGAAACAAAAATTCTCTTTTAATGCATTAAAAAAAAAAAATAAATAAAAGAGATAAAGAAAAAGAATTTATGGAGAACGGAAACGTGTACGCGATATATCCAGCGACAGTTTTATCAAAACTAGTTTTACAAGCACAAAATATATTACTGTATGAGAAAAGGGGGTTACTTTGCAGGTATAAATACAAAACACACATACACACACACATACACCGACACCCATTCATTCATTTACATGCATACTTTTTACAGATCAATAATCGGAGACACCGCATTGCTGCGATTACCGGCACACACCATGCACGTCGTAAACCTGACGTCAATGGTGTTACCCTAATCGTACAGTAACTTACAAAAGTTAAATACATACTTTGGGTACAATTTAAATCTATGCGTTGCAAATTTTCATCAAGATTTATATCGATTATATGTCAATTTTAATATTGTTGCACGAGATGTAAAATGTTACCTCTAGCGGCAGCACGAAAAAAATATTTGAATATCGAACGCGTAACGGAGTAACTACTCGTAACCGTTAAAAATTCAAATTCAAATTCAAATTTCGCGCGGTTAAAAATATTATCGAACGATCTAATCATGACAACAATTTATTAAACGTATAAAAACTCGTACGTAGGATAATTTATTATCTACGAAAATTGTTCGTAATTACCTTCATTTTGTGTTAACGCGTATTACTAACACGCCACGTTGATGGACGATGAAAAAAAAAAAAAAAAGAAACACCATTGAAATTATAACATCGTAAATGCAGACTAGGGGGATTTAAAAAAAAAAAAAAAGAATTTTTGGAGGAGAAGGTTTTAAGTCGGCCGCGTTGATAGAAAATGAGAAACGTTTTGGGGGTATGGGACACGACGGGGATTACGATCCTGCGCGCGTGTGCGCGTCCCCCTTCGGAAGCTGGTTGACGAGGGACGACGAAGGGAACGTCGACAACGACAACGACGACTACGGGATGACCGGTTTCCTACGTCAGAGCAGAACGGAGCGGCGCACCATGCGACGTCATTCACCGATAAGAGAAAAGAACAGGGAGAAAAAGGAAGGCAAAGCACTCGAATAAGACCGAGAAAGATAGCTAGATATATACCACGTGAAATTTTCTTCAACACAGATAATCAACACCATCATCATCATCATCATCATCATCATCATTATTATCATCATCATCATCACCATTTCTTCACCACCATCCAACCAATCCAATGCGGTTTCGGCAAAAATTCACTATTATATTATATTTCCGTTGAAGAGTCACTCACACACACACATACACACACACACAACGATAAGCCCCCGCAGTATATTATATAAACGCGAAAATGTTCATTCAATATATAATCGTTTGAAATTATTAAATTAAATTAAATTAAGATAAATTGAAAAGAAAAAAAAAAGAAAAAAAAAAAGTAAAGTAACAGAAAATGTCCTTGAAAGTGTAAACGCTGTATGCGACACTCGAGATATATATATATATATATGTATATCGAATGAAAAACAAGATGGCGCGAAAATTTAAATAACGATAGATTTAAAGTAGCCAATAAATTTGCTTGAAAAAACACAAACACACGCGCGGGCGGGGCACGCGGGGGGAAGCCCCCCGTTAAATATAATTATTGCACTGAGTTTAAGGAAAAATCTCGTCAGAACTCGATAATCACAGTGATAATCCTGGCATCATTTAATTTTATACAAATAATAATTTATCTCAAACGATCATAAATCGTACACAATATTGACACGCGTGTACGCGTATTCATGTTCTCTCTCTATCTTTTTCTGCTGTTTCATAACTGTCGTTATTATAGTTTGTTGGGTATCACGAAATTGTCAGTAGCAAGCAAACCTGGAGGAGGTTCGTTGGAAAGATCGGAAGGAAAGGTGGATCGGCATGTAGTAGTAATAGTTGTGTGAGTACCTCCTCCTCTTCCTCCTCACTCTTTGGTTAGACAAACGACGAGATATTAACAACGTAAGACAAGAACGACACACTAGGAAACACTGTTCGGCTTCGTGCCCGGCGGCTGCAACGAAAGCCTTATTCGTTCGTTCGTTCGTTTGCTTGCTTGCTTGCTTACTTGCTTACTTGCTCGTTCACTCGTTCGTTGGTTCGTTCGTTTGTTCGTTCGTTCGTTCGTACGTTCGGTCGCTCGCGATGTGTACCAACCGTGAGTCACGAGCCGGTGAAGTCGATTCCAGCGCGCCTATCGTAGGCCGGGCTCAAAGTGCAAGTGCCGAAGAAACAGGGCTGTACGACTTCAAACCATTCGCCCCTCTCCCCACCACCATTCTTTATTCAACGCCATGTTGGATTCTTTTTCTTTTTTCATGAAAACCCTCCCTTCCTTTTCAACGAACACGGGTTCGAATTTTTGAATTATGGGACAGGATGTTTGACAATTATGTTATGTTCGACGTTTAAGAAATTTATTTATCGTCTTTCGAGTTTCGTAATTTTTTTTTCTAAAATAAAAAAAATATATGAAAATGATATTTATTTTGCTATAGATATGATACACCTAAATTTGACGAATACAAATGGGTACATGGGTTTCTCCTCTCTTCCTCTTTTGTTTTTTTTTTAATTTGACGATGAGAGTCTTTACTTTTTCCATAGGGAAGGATGAAAAACTTAGATCTCTAGCATTGGATTTGAACAATACAAATTAATTGAAGTATTTGATTAAAAAGAAAAAAACAAGGTGATTGGAGTGTTTTATTTTCCTTGAGACGAGAGGAGAGGAGAGGAAAAACCTTGGATACGGCACTGAATTGGAACAATACAGATACATCGGTACGATAAAAGAATGGATGATAGAGTGGATGGATGCATGGTCGCGTGTATTTCCTATTCCACTTTTTGTTTTCTCGCGTTCCCTATTTAAATAGTCTCTCCTCGTGCGGGTGGAAGAGAACGAGAAAAAGAAAAGGAAAAAAGAAAGAAGATACGGAAAGCAAAGCACATGACGATTCCTCTTATTTTCTCCCAAGCGTGTCTCTCTCTCTCTCTCTCTTTCAACACGATGGGGAAAAATATTTTTGTCTTGTCTTTTATAATATTATAGCAGCAACAGCAAAAAAAAAAAGTTTTTGCGTTATGCAACCAGCTCGACTCGCATCACAGATCAGTTGTTGCTTTTCGACGAGCGTTTTGAAGTTGGTTGATGGTGAAGAACGTTTGTTAGCAACAGCAACATCAGCTTACCAAGTCAACGTTCTTCTCTCTTTCTCTTTTATTTTCCGTTCGAGAAATCCTTCGTTGGTAGAGAGTAGTAATATAAACGCTTGTTGTATTATCTTCCCGTTCGATTCCGATCTTTCCCGAGTTATTACGAATGCGTACGATCTTAAACTCGATATCTCGATGATGTTGGTACTACGGTTAACTTCAGACAATACTTTCACGCTAAGGTAGTGATCAACGTATCGCGGCGCAAACGTGTTGTTTTTTTTTTATGTTTATTCTTCTTTATAAATATCAGATTGTTAATCAATTTTTCTTTTTCTTTCCTTTCTATTTTTTTTTTCTTTACCTTATTATCCATTGATATTAATTAAACTCTCTTTAAAAAGAAAAAAGAAGAAAAAAAAAGATAAATAAAATAATTTAATAAATAAACGAGAGAAAAAAGAAATCGGAATATAATCAGGATATGATAGCACGTAAGGATTATTTCGAATCGTTTACCGACATGCGAACTTTTAATATAATATACGCCAAGTTATAAATATGAAAGTTAATATATTATTTCTACAGAAATATGCAACGAAAAGGAGGCCGATATGAAAGATGAGCGTAGTATTTAACCACGCGCTGCTTTTTTCAAAAAGTTTCTCTCTAAAATACATACATCTTTTCTTAAACGGTAGTAATAGTAGTAGTAGTAGTAGTAATAGTTGAAGGTGAAGCATAGTCTTTTGTGTAGCACGCAAGACACGCGTGATCTTTTAAATAACAGGATCCCTCCAACCCTATCCAACCAACACACACACAGGTTGCTTTCATTATGCGAATAAAAACGAAAGTTCAAAAAGTTTTCAAAGAAACGGGGAAGAATAAACGAGAAATGATATTTATAACCGATCATGTTCAACGTTAAATGCGTGAACATAAAATAAAATAAAATCAAATCAAATATTAACAGTTAGGTTAGATTACAATTTGATAGTTAATAGAAATCAGAATAAAATAAAAGAAGAAAAAGAGAGAGAATTGTGAAGGTTGAGATAATATATCTCACCTTTCGATTCTTCCTCTTCAAGGACCTCCTTTTCCTCCTTTTTTTCCTTCCCCCTTCTCCTCCTCCCATCCCCCTCTTACCTTCCCTCTACCCTAACTCGTGAAAAGAGTAATCGAACGGATTCAGAAAGTCGGCCGCTCACGGAACGAAAAACGACGTGCTTTCGCGCTTCTCGCATTGCCATGATCGCGACCTTCGTTCGAGGAATCGATCGAGTACGTTTAAAAAGAAGAAAAAAGAAGAAAAAAGAAAATGCTTGCACGGGTTTAACAACAAGCAGCGTGTAATTAACTTTTCTTTTCTACCGTTTTCTATTTATTTCTATTTTTCTGTCTCCCATTAATCAACCTTACTTCTCATAAGATTCATCAATTTTATTTTTCCATTGGGGTGGACTGAAGGTTCCTTAACTTTTAAAAAAATCATCTCGAATAGGATGAATTTAATTTAAAAATTCTAATAAAAGTAGCGCCCGTAAAAAAATAGTTGCTCTATTTTTGTTAAATATTTTGTCATATTTTAATTGTTATCGTTATTTTATAAGCATAAAAAGAGTAATTGTATTATTGAAAATTATCAGCAAACTTTTAGATTTCATTTAAGAATTTCAGGATCTCGTCTGGAAATTTCTTTCTTTAGTCCGACCTTTGTACACCGACCTTTCAAATGCATTATCTTTTATTTATTTCTCGAGAAATCTTTTTTACAAATTAATTTGAACTTTTCTTAGTTCCAATTATCCCATCTAAAAAAAAAAAAAGAAAAGAAAAGTTAATCGAGTAAAAATCATCGAATCTTCGCTTAGAAGAGAGAAGGCTTTAAATTTTGTACCGTTTGCTTAGTAGATAAAACAGAATCCGTTAGAGATTGATTAAACCGTCTTTACCCAAGGAGAACGATTTAAAAAAAAGTTAACGGTTAAACGAGAACGATAGATCGAAAGAGATAAGACGATCGAATTAATGGTAATCACTGGTGTTTCTTTTTTTAAATTTCTTTTCCATCCTTTTCGATACACACATACATTTACGTACGTATATACCCTAACTTGTACGATTTAATGTTCTACGATTATCGGTTCTAAAATAGTAAAAAAAGAAAAAAAATAGAAAGATAGAAGGTAGACGATCAGTGTAACTCCTTTCCTATCTTAATTAATTGCAATTCACTGTTTAATCCGTTACTGCCGTTCGTGAGATTCGATTCTTTTACTTACTTTATTCTACTTTCCATTTAGATCGTTTAGATCGATCGATCTAAATTGATCATGTTAAAAGAAAAAGAAAAATAGAGAGAAATAGAGAGGATTAAGAGCTTTACTACTTGTCTCGTAGTTTCGTAAGACGATTAGTATGCAATTATTCGATTGGTGCAAAACAAATTCAGCACGTTTTTGAACCTTCACAAATGTGAATTCGTTTATGGAACTTTCGAAACGATCTCGGCCGATTCTAACCTGTTTCTAAGACGTTGAATCGGCTTTGTTGAGTGTTTGCTGATTAAAATACAAAAAAAAATATATAAATTAATGATAAAATAATAAGAAATAAAATATAATTTAAAGAATGAAGAAGAAGAAGAAAATATAATTTGAATGAAATGATTGTCTTTGACAAAAAAAGAAATAGGAGAAAATAAAAATGAATAAAGGAGAGGATTTATTTTTCTCGTCTCGTGAAAACTCCGAGATCTTCTTTCGTTTTAAAATGTCGTTGAAGCGGAAGAGATGAATATGGCGTCTGATAGTGGGAGGTAAAAGAGGAAAAATAAAAAGGGAAGAAAAAAAATAAGAAAAAGAAGAAGAAAAGGAAGCAATTAGATGAAAGAACAGATCGCAGTAAATTGTGCCATGTGACACAAAGGTGAACCTTTTCAAATAGAAAACTAAAATAGAAATGCCAAGAATATAAAAGTTTAGGGCAGATCTTTAAGTGACCATCGGCAAGAGGATTGATCGGAAATGAAACGAGACGGGTTGAAACGAAACGAAACGAAACGAAACGGAATGAAACGGAATGAAACGAAATGAAGTGAAGTGTGACGAAAAGAGTTTATGTTACAGAACAAATCGTGTCCTAGCGAGCGTGACACACTACTACGATGAGCGATGATGAATCACCGTTACTGTAGTATAGCAGTGCTTTATGGTCAAGAAGAACAAGAAAAACCGACAGAAAAAGAGGGAAAGTAGTATCTCTCTATTACTATGCTTTTTAAAATATTTTCCCGTTCCACTTTCATATTTTTCCGATAAGCTAATCGTATAGAAAATGACAACATGGAAAACATCAAGTTTTATATTTATACTTTCGTTAAAACGATTAATAAATGTTTCGAACGAGAGAGCATTGATAAAATGTTTCTTAATTGTACACTCGTATCGCGTTTAAACGTAAAAAACAAGATGGCTACGCGCAATCTTTGATTCGCGTAGTCATTACGTATACGCGTCCGGTAATTATAACAGTAAACTAATTGCAAGTTAAAAAAAATTTTTAATTTATAATTTATTCAATAACAGAAATAATTGTAATAAAAAGTACGGGAGTGTAAGTTTGCCTACTGTAACGATTATCGTTGTATATACGGAAAGAATAAAAAAATAATTATTGACTACAGAGATATAAGAACATTGAACATTATCATTATACTTTAGTATAAAAAAAAAAAATAATAAATATTTTAAATGAGAAAAGTATTAAAAAGTATTTCCTAATTGTTTTCTCGTAGTTTTCTCATAGCCGACAAGATGGCTACCAACGAGAATAATAATAAAGCACGAAAAAATTGTATGATTAACAAATTATAACTATCAAATATTTATAAAAAGACTATAACAATTTTGATCGATTTTAAATTGAATTTTGTCTTCTTTTTTTCCCACCTTTCGCGTATTTCTTCGATATCCGTTCTTTTATAGTTTCCCTTCTCTCTTTCAATCTTTCATCCTTCTCTTTTCCTTCCTGTTTCTCAGGTGAACGTCGAAGGATTTTCACGGCAAGACGATTATCTAGTTCAGCTCGGTTTCGAGGAAATAATACGAACGGGGATCTTTTTAACTCTGTACTATATAAACAACAACCCAACGCCAATGATCGTTCGGACACGTTGTGGTTAGTTCGCTTTCGATATGTTGACGTTGCGTACAGGTGGCAGCACCGTCCGGGAGCGTATTAATCTGTAGCGATAAAAATATAAGTCACGCGGGTAAATTTAAAATTGTCTAACCTAACAATACGTTTTCGTAATTAAGAAATGATTGATTTATCTATCCTTCGAATGAAATATCTTCTTTTTCATCTTTTTACATATAAAAGAATGATTCGATAATCATAAATTATCGTTGTAATCGACATATTATATACATATATATGTACAAAATGTTGAAAACAGAAATGTAGGTGATAGAAAAGGTTTGAATCAATTGAAAGAAGATTAAGAAGCCATCTTGAATTTGAGAACTAGATGTTACACGAGCATCATGTTACACATTGAGAGAGGCCCTTTCGTTATACGATATGCGATATATATAAATATAATATAGAAGGGATAAATATCGCGTTCTCTCTTAGAGATGCTAGTTTATTAATAGCCAAGCTTAACGATGTCTCCACCTTTTCCTAGGCGTGTCTTTTTAAAGGATACACCACTAGCAAGAAAGAATGAGTCAAGATAGGTCGTATTACTAATATATGCTAACAATTCAAATGTTTATTAAACACGTGTTTCACGTGTATAAGAGTAGATCAAAATATTTTGTATAATTCATTATTTTTTCGTCTAATTTTGCTAATTTAATTTTCTATTTATTTATTTTATATTATTTAACTTCTATACGAGTCGTTTCTCCATGTAGAAGCCCCGTATAAATGACTGTACTATAAATACTATGCAAAACGAATTGTAACAAACTCGTTCATAATTATTTCAATTTATCAGTAACTCGTTCACGAATAAAATACATTTTTCTAGTTTTCTCCATTTATAATTGGAGAAAAACAAATAATTATTTCGCTTGAAAGAATTTTTTTATACAAGCAAAGGTCTTATTTTATGGATTTCTATTCACTCTGACATTAAGAAAAATGTAAAAACTCAAGAAAGTTATGTAATCAGCATCCGGTAAAGGAAAATAAAAGAAAAGTAAAGAAAGAAAGAAAGAAAGAAAGCATGGAAGATAAAACAAATATATAGATAAAGTTAGATTTTGGCAAATCGTAAATAGGATCACGGATCCCAAAATGTTCGGATAAAAGGTATTAGGCTTTTTTCTTTTACGAAGTTGCAATTTCTTCGACACAAAAGACTCGCGACCTCTGACATTAAAAGACCTTTTTTCCTTCTACATATCTCTCTCTCTTTCTTTCTTTTTCGTCGTTGTCGCGATCGATTCTTTCCTATTACATGTTTTCTTCTCTCAAAAAGGTTGGAATGATTTTTCTTTTTAGACACGACAAGTTAAAGATTAGAAAATAAATGATTCTTACTTTTGTATTTTTGTTTGTTTCTCTGATCTTTAGTAAATGATTTTTACAATCGATCAATTTGTCTTCAGATCTTTCGAATTTATTTTCTTTTATTTTTTTAAAGACTTGTAAAATAATTTCCTAAAATTGTGGTTTTATAATCGGGGAAACAAAATAATCAGTCCGGAAAGTTTCGAAAAAAAGAAAAATAAATTTTTAAAACCACTAAAGAACTTTAGGACCACCTTGTAAATCGAGACAACGTTATCTTGACCTTAATCGTATTCTGAATAGGACTAAGAAAAGATATGATAGGAATTATCCTGCATACGAACGTGAATAGTTGATTCATTATGTAAATAATTTTTAACAATTTTTCTATCAAATATTTTTAAACCTATGCGAATATATCGAAATAAATATGAAATGTTTAAATAAATTTTGCAGTGAAATCAATTTGGTTTAGCAGACGATACGTAAAAATACATCATCGCATCGTATCGAATCTAAATATTTCGTAATATCGTTTGAAAAACAAAAATATATTAAGTCACATAATAAAAAAAAAAAAAAAAAAAAAAAGATAAAATAAATAGGTTGAGAAACACGTTGTGATAAATTTCAAACGTTTAATATACAACAATTTGATTATTATTCGTAGTAGATAAATAATATTTCTTCGTTCGTTCGTTGACAACTGATAATTACGCGAAAAAAATACGAGTTATTTCAAGAATACATTCTTGAAAAGTAAGATAACAATTAATGATAATAAAAATAACAGGGATGAAGGGGAGGAGTAAAGAGAGGATTGCGTACTCGAAAGAAAATTTCCATTCTCTTCCGGCTGCTGGATTCCTGATACGAGAAAACGAAAAAGGTGTACGAGTTTCTTATTTTCTTTCTGATTCTGTTTCTTCATTTTCTTTTTCTTTTCCTTTTTCTTCTTCTTCTTCTTCTTCTTCTATACATATAAACACAGAAATACCAAGAAAGTATTATACCAAGCCTTTATAGTTTTACGACTCTCGTACAATCTCGTCGTGTTTAACGTTAATAAACACTTTTGGTTAATTTCAAGCGAAATCACTGACAAAAATAACATTTGCCGATTTCATTTTCCAAATACACGAAAGCTCATTTCTCCACGTGATGATATAATCGCACATTTTTCATGCAATCGGGATCGTAAAACATTTCGAGGATTAATGACTGCCCTTTTCCGCCCACCCCTTCCTCCCGACAAAATGGCCGATCGATCATAAATATTTTCCAATTCATTCGTACTTAAGTTTTTAAGTTAACTAGCCCGTTTATCATGGACTCGTTTATTCAACATTGAAACTAACGTATCAATTAATTAATATTTTAATCTAATGAATGTTATATTTTCTCCCCCTCCCCCTCGATGTATGACGTACATATACAATCTTTTATAATCTTTATTTTATTATCGGGAAAACAAAAATATAAGAATAAATAATATATATATAAATTGAATATGTGTGTATTTTATTTTTGAAAATTACGAATACATTTGTTAACACGTTGCGTTGGACAACGTTTACCTGTAATCGATGATTTTACACGCGGTCAAAAAACGATAAAACTTGCGCGTTGTATTTGTATTTAGAAATCAAATATTCGTTTGAACAATGTTATTTTTTTCTTTCTCTACGAAGGAAATGAAAAATTTGTTTCGTGTTTTATAAGATTACAATTAAAAATAAAGAATATAAAATTCATACGAGTGACGTACTTGTAAATAATCTTAGAGTAAACGCGCGTTCGTTTCGTACGATTTGTGTTTGATTGTTTGATGTCGTCAGTCACGTGCTTCTTATTTTAACATACGTAAACACGTTTTATTTAATAACATTACACTTGCAGTATAATAAAACAATTTAACGATGCATTGACAAATTTAGTTTTTAGATTAATATTTCACTTTCGTCCCCCCTCGTCCCCCCCATAGGCGCCTACCTAGCGTATTTAGAAGTATCATACGTTAACGTTGTTTGTCGAAAAGCTTTATCATTGGCGACGAAAGAATTATAACTGACAGACAGGTATAAAATATATCCGAATGATCTATAATAATTATCTCACGTTTAAAAGGAAAATTTTTCCGTTCTTTCTGACATCAATGAAATATATACACATATCAAAAAAGTTTGAACACAAATATTCTTCTTAGCCGATAATTCTAAAAATAATCTCTCAGCAAATGGAAGAGAGAAAAAATAAAGTATAAGTATAATTGAGAGACACACGTAGTTTTACAATTTAAAATATAAATTGGATCGATAAATCTTTTAATATAAACTTTTAACAACTTTCAATTTTGTAACTTTTAATCTCGTAAATTCATTTATTTATAACCAAGGGAGTTATTATCTTTTCTTTTTTTCATGACTGATATTTATTGGATTAGAATTGGAAAAAAGGAAATCGGAATGCAATTGAATCGTCTAGAGTTGAGATAAAATTTAAAAAACGGAGAAAAAAGTATACGATGTTTAACTTTTTGTATGGAAACAAATAAATTTAAATAATTTCGGTTCGGTTTAATAGAGAAGTAATTTCTTTATTTTTTTATTTATAATAAATCGATAATAGAATAAAAAATAGTAGAAAAAAAAAAAACCGATGAGCATAAATAATCTAAAGTTCTGACAATTTGAAAAAGATTCTTCTCTCTCTCTCTTTCTGTTTGGGTTGTACTATCACTATCAACCACTATTACTATAGTACCATTTACTTGGGTACTCTCGACTAGCACAATAATTAATTGCGCGTTTGAGTATATTTACGAGAAACCGGTTTCCTTCAGAGACTACGACTATCCAACAAAGTTGATTCTCTATTTCTCGAGCACCCTAATAAAGTAAATGAGAAAATGAAAGAAGATTGGAGAAATCCTTTTCCACTTTTAAAAATACTTTTATAGTTTAAGGAAGGATCGTCAAATCCTTATTTATTTCTTAACTAAAAGAAATTATAATTTTTTCGAAAGAAGAAGAAATAGAAGAATAAGTAGAAAAAGAAGAAGAAGATATTTTATTACCGGAAAGGTTAATTATCTTCTTTCCATATGAATGAATAAATGAATTATTTTACGATTGCATATTTAAAATTTTGTATAAGAAAATTACGGAAAATAAAAAAAACACTACTGTTTGAAGATTATAATTATTTTTATGCATCTCTGTAATTATTTCTACGTTCTTTTCGTTACCGAGCAACAAAAAGAAAAAAAATAACGTGGAAACTATCAAGATTTAGGTGAGGACACTTGAAATATCGACTGGTAAATGAATTTTACGAGAATGAAACTAAGCGAGAAAGAGTTTCCATTTTGAAATAATGGATAACGGAAACTATTCACCGTGGAATATAAAGAACCCGTAGGAGAACGAATTTATCGTGCTTAGAAATCTATCGCGTTTATTATAACGAACGAAAATTAATTCCAAGTTTGTGGAAAGAAAAAGTATAAGAAAGAAAGGTTAGGTGGTAGGACAAAGAGAAAATAAATGAGAAAGATTTCAAATCCCAGTTAACTAATCGTGTGTCGATAATTTTAATTATTATCAAGCACAACGTTCGAAATTTCTTCCCGGAAAGATTATTTTAACCAAATTAATTGCTTTTCTTTTAAAACTAATATTTTTTCTTTCTTTCTTTCTTAAACTTCCAATTAAAATCCTTACAAGTTAAGCCCTCGTATAATCTAAAATACACAAATTATCGCATAGTTTTAAACGACGTAATAATAATGATTAATTTATAACATCGTCTAGACATTTTTGTTCCTCTTATGTGTGGAAAAAAAAAAAAAAAAAAAGAAAAACAAATGTTTGCAGTAGTCAAGTTTGCATTATCATTTATCGATACGGGTAGATGAATAATAATCAAGAAAACGAAAGGTGATTGGTAAATATTGAATTTGATTTTGTAGCATAACGATAATAATAATAATAATAATAATAATAATAATAATAATAATAATAATAATAATTAGAAATTAACATAAAATGACAGCAGAAAAGGAACACAGAACGTAAGGATCTATGCATCTAGATACAGTCGTTCGTTTTACTTACCGGTTGAAGCCGGTTTTGCCTAGAAAGTAGCAGTCGTTTGCAAACTTTTACACGTACGCACGTTGCCTTTGTGAACGAACGTAACAACACACGCATACTTATGCACGTAACGTATCATTCATTATTAACATCTACGTATATATATATATATATAATATAAGTGGAAACCATTATTCGTAGAAAGAAAATCGATAACGAATAATAATATTTTCTCCCTTGTTTAACTAACATGTTCATTCCGTAACGCTACTCCCCCCCGAGCCCCCTCTTTCTCACCAACAACCCCCCCATGTTGTTCGCGAATTCGTATCGATGCAATGGCGTAATCTTTTGGGAATTTCGAACCGTGACTATTTTTTTTTTTACTTCATTTTTTTACTTTGTCAATTTCAATACGTTATTATAAAATATTATAGGGGGGGGAATGGGGAAGGGTTCGTAAACAAAATTAGGAAGAATTGGGACTCGAATTTGTTTCTTTCCGATTACTGAACAACTGTTCTAATCTTTCAATTATACAAAAATTCATAGTTCGATGGTTTTTAATTTTTTTACATTTATTTGTTAATTATAATTTATATTTAAAATATTTATTGTTATTTATAAATAAATATAAAATAAAATATTTATTGTTAATTATATTTAAATATTTATATAATTTATTTAAAATATTTATTTGAAATTTATTAATCAATTTTTCGATAGAAAATATTTGATACTCAATGAGACGTGTTTTTTTTTTTTTTTTTTTTTAATCAATAGAGAACGATGTAAAATAAAACTAGAAAAATATCGTTGTTTTCGTATTAAAAGTAATTCTCGTTCAAATGTTGTTTTTTTTTGTTATTTTTCCTTTGAAGGAAACATTTTTATTGCTTTTCGAGTTACGCCATTGGTTAAACATTTCCGGCAAACCTTATCGAAAAGCCACGATCACGAGAAAGTATTTGAAATTAAATATACATACACATACACATATATATATAGATACATATTATATATAAATCATAACGAAGTATTACAACATTTGTGCGAAATAAGGTGTGTCGTTATCTCGATGATCATTTTCAAAACTGTTACAACGAGGGATAGTAATATAAAACTTCGATTTAAATCTCGGAGCCGTGTTTTATTAAATGAACAACTTCGAACATAATAATTCTTTTTTTTTTTCTTTTTTTTTCCTACACACCGCTATGTACTACTCTGCTGACGCACACACACACACACACACATACGCAAATACACATAGCAATCGGGTGTAAGAAAGAGAGGAAGAACGGGGAAAATAAAATGGAGAAAGAAAATAGTTTCACGAATGCATTAATATGCGCAACGTATTGCAGTACATCCTGATATATGTTGTAGCATCGAAAAGAGACAAAGATAAAATATATATACAACATTGTATGAGATTATATCTTGAAAAAACACGAAACCAAATTCTATTTACAAAAAAAAAAAAAAATAAAAAAATAAAAAAAAATAAAATAATTCTATTTTCTCTACGTTTTCTAAAAAAAAAAAATAAAATAAAATAAAATAAATAAAAAAGAAAGTTCATTCAAAACAACGTTGAAACGAAATAAATGTTTCTTATTTTGTGCAGAAAAAAGAAAATAAATTGTGCGATATTATTTGTAGGCACGTAGGCACGTGTTAAAAAAAAAAGGATGAGGAGGAGGAGAAGGGGAGAAGGGAGTTAGAAATATTCAATGAAATTGACCTCGTTGAAAATTCTCAACCAATGTGTGTTCGCGTTAAACGCTAATTGCTTACAATTTGTCAAGAGAATGATCGGAGGACCCCCCTTTGATGGTTATCAATCAGGGAAGTGAATCGTTCGTAATATATTTGATAGTTGTTCAACTAACGTCGAGGAAAAATATTTGCGTAATGCAATCCAACCTTTTGCTGGATGTCTCCTACTTTTCTTTTTCTTCTGTTTGTTTTTTTAAATAAATTGTAATCTCGTACGTTTATTATTAACGCGTTTGATTGTCTGACACGCAAGCAAGTTTCACGAGTTTTGTCGTATAAATTAATATTCCAAAGATTGAATATATAAAATTGTAATTAGTTACGTAAATAATGATTAACTTACATCACCACCACCCCCTTTTCCTTCATTTTTTTCCATGGCATCGTTGAAATAACGTAATGAAGTTTTGTTTATTTCTTATTTCTTTTTTATTCGATTCAATCTCGGTATCCGTTAATAAATCGAACACGTTTCGAATTGTTTATTTCCTTTTTATTTTACAAATCTCGAGATAAATTTTATAAAGTTTTTATAATATAAAATCTTTAAATATAATAAAATTTTAAAATATAATAAAATTAAAAATTATATATATATATAATATAATAAAAAATTGTATAATATAAAGTTTTTATAATATAATATAAAAATTTATTTTATAAATATAAAATATACAAATTCTTATATATTTAAAAACTTTAATGTCTTTAAAATGAAAAAAAAATAAGAACAATAGGCGAGTGGGGTAAAGAATAAAAAAAAGAAAAAGAAAAAGAAAGAAGAAAAAAGGGAACAGATTCGCCAAGAAAATGGCGTGAAAACGTTGAGATGATATTCGTGAAAAAAAATATAATAAAAAGAAAGAAAGAAAAATACTCGAGGATAACGAGGAGACCGGAAATCGACCCCGTGGTGTTCGAGTCGGTGCAAAAAAGCGACAAAATCCTAACGAGCACGCGATCTTGCGAAAAATGAAAGAAAAAAAGAAAGAAATAAAGAAAGAAAGAAAGAAAGAGAGAAAAAAAAGGGGAATGGGGGAGGGATATCAAGTGGAATACTAAATGAATGAGAATGAATTCAAACGGATTGTGTGAGAGAGAGAGAGATAGTCAAAGGATTCGAAAAATTAAATCAAATTCTTCCGACTGTCCATCGTTATTTTCTTGTTTTTTATTTTCTTTTTTTTTTAAAACTCAACACAATTTGCGCTTTTACGTTACTCTCGTTTTGGGTTCACGTATTGTTGATTTTTATTCCCCCCCTAACCAATTTGTTTTTATTCTCTTGTTGAGACTTTTATCTTTTTTTCTTCTTTAAACGAACAAGCAAGATAATTTTTTTCTTTTTTCTTTTTTTTTTATATAAAAGCGCACCTTCCTCGTAGATCAAAAAGATTATGTTTTTGTTCTTTTATGCTCTAATATACGTATTAAAACATAAATCGGAGAGTTTGCTTGAATGAGAGGGGCGTCATGAATGATTAAAAATAACAATTCTCGATTAAATTGACGATAAGTGGGGAAAAGAAAACACGCGTTGTCTCTGTGTGTGTGTGTGTGTGTGTGTGTTGTGTATGCAGTTTGATCAATTTCTTGGTAAATCATTTTTCACTTTCCACGGTTAATTGCGAATATACTTTTGATAGATTATAGACGATATAACAAACAAACAAAATAATTAAATAAATAGTTTATAGGAAAAATAAAAGTCGGGCAGAGAGGTATATGGGGGAGTGGGGTGGGAGGGGGGTTAAAGAAAAAATGATCTTTATTCTTTTCTGTTAAAATAGAATTTCTTTTCTTGGTTCTCTTTTGAAACACACTTTCACGAGAAAAATTGTTCTCAAAGACCACGCCTATCTTTGTTTTTCATTTATCGGGAGACGTGCACACACACACACACATACGTGTGTATATCCAACTAACTATGTGAAATTTCCTTTGTAAATGCACACACCTACACACATACCACACATATACATATATATACATATACATGTACACACACAGAGCAAAAATATACCTTCCCTCGTTATCTCGACCCAAATAACTTTAAACTTTTCTTCTCAACCCTTTTAGGGGAATGTGTTAGAAAATAACGGGCCGACGTATACCCATATACACACATACACACACATATATACATACATACATATGACATACATAAAGAAAAAAAAAGAGAGAGAAAACATTTCGTTTGAATGTTTCTGAACGATTCTTTGACGAGTTAATTTACACGCTTTTAATTAGTAGCTGACATTTATGTTTGTTTTCCTCGAAAGTTTGCGTCCAGGGGTTGGTTGAAAAGTTTCTTCGGTGTTCAACGATCAAAGGGTTAACGTAACTACTCCCATTATTACTTTCGTTAAGTATTATTTGTTTACCGCAATTTAATTTTCTCTTTTATCGTTACGTAATATAAAAATGTGATATTATATATATATATTTGAATAAAATATAATCACGAGAAATAAATTAATAAAAGATTAATATGCATTACGTATAATAAAAATGTTACCTAAAATCAATTTAACGTGTATCTCTCTCTCTCTCTCTCTTTCTTTCTATGTGTAAGAATAGTTACATATACACGCCTATTACTTTCTCGAACTTATTTTCAAACTTATTTTCGATCGGGTCACCGACCATAATAACTTTCACGTATATATCATTATGTCATAAAGGTGCATTAGAAAACTTTCGAATAAATTATTATAAATGAATTTTTAAATACGAGTTATACGCGACTTTTTTTTTATTAATTCCCATTATGTTTTTAAAACTTTCTATGATCATAAGGTATATACAAAAAACAAATAAAAAATATAAATGATATAGAAAGAAAGAAAAAAAAAATGTAATAACGAAATAATATTGCTTAATTTTGGGTTTGGATTGATTATAGATAAAAAAAAAAAAAAGAATTTAAAGGAGAGTGATCGAACGTAGATAAGTAATTAATACCTGTATATATGTGTATACTTTCGAATTGGAGATAGGGCAAATAATAATCCTGTTCACGTGAAAATACCTTCGCGTATCTGGTTGACCTCGTTATTTCCACTCAAATCCGTTGCGAATGAAATCATATGCACCGAGGTCGATTGTGCTCGATTGTGCACACACACAAACATACACAGAGACAGATAGACAGACCACCACGACCACCATCATCGTATCGTCACTGAACATAATCGTGTACTTTATTCTTTTACGATTCATGACACGTTGGCGTATCATTAAACGAGCTCACGATTCATAGAACTCCAGGTGTTAATTTTAAGCGTGTTGTACATTTTGCAAACCTTCGATTTTTCTCGCGAGGATTGTTCGATTAAAATAATCATTTTGCTTCCTTTTTTCTTTTTTTTTTTAAAACTAAATTGGGAAGACAATATTAAGATTTTTAACAAACGATTATTAGATTTTCATCAGAGATTAATATTTATGTTTAAATATATATCGTTGAGTTTATTCTAAAATGTACGTGACATTGCATGCAAATATAATTGCATTATGCAACAATACGAATATATTTTCGAGATTTGTAATAAAAAAAAAAACAAAATTATCCTTTCCAAATATTGTTTCTACCAATCAAGATTATTATTATTGTTGTTGTAACAATTTCAATTTAAACAAAATATTGCATTTCTTTTGAAACTCTAACCTACAAAATTCAAACGCAAAGAAGAAGAAGAAGAAGAAGAAGAAGAGGAAGAAAATAAATAAACAATGTAATTATTCTATAGAATATTGTTTTATTTTTTCTTCTTCTTCTACTTGTTCTATGAATTATAGAGTAATCGATAAATAATTCTTCGAAGTAAGAATTGTGAGTTGTTAGTAATAGGTGCACCTGTTTGGTTCAATGCTATAAAAGTAAAGTTTAAAGTCGTCATTGGTTGCGTGCAATTTAATCGTTGGTTCTAGGATAGATAAATGCAATAACCAGGGCAGTATCCAGTGCGTACGAATTCTTAGGCAATGAAAAGAAAGCCGAGAGAGAAAATCAATGATGTCAGTTTGATATTCACTTCGTTCTTTCGTTCGTTCATTAGATTTGATTTTTTTTTTTTCATATTTAAATTTAAGACGATAAAACAGATTCGATAATGGTGTTTCAATATTGCATAATATTCGAGCACGCATCAAGGTAATACCATAGATTGAGAACGATAAGAAAAAAAACTTCTTTCATTAAAACCCGATAGAAGACGAAGAAGAAGAAAAAAAAAAGAAAAGAAAAGAAACGAAGCGTTTCTAACGGCACACGTCCGGTTTCACACTTGCTTTTAACAATCTCAAAGGCGTGGCAGCTTCAATTTATTTCTTAAGTATTTTTTTTTCTTTAATTTCTGTAGTAGAAAAATATTTCTTATTTAACAAGGATAATCTGATGAATTATATTTTTTGAAAGAAACCAATGAGCAGAAGTATCAATATTGAATTTTTTTTTCTTATCAAAGGTTGTGCACGGTAAATTTTGTTAACATTTGTGTATTATTTTTTTTTTTAAATAATCAATAGAGATACTAAAATAAAATTTTAGGCATAGAAACTTAGAATAATACCTATGAATCATTATTTTGTTATTGTTATTATTATTATTGTTGTTGTTATTGTTATCGTTGTTACCGATTAACAGAAATATTTTTTAAATTGAAATATTTTCCTACTAGTATATAAAATTCTATACATAAACACGATTATCAGAGAGAGATGAGGTTAGTTATTTTTATTTTTATCTATCACCTTTTTCTTTTTAAAGTTCAACGAATATCGACACATATACGAACACACGCACGCACGCACAAACACGTACACACACACAGATACGTAGAAACACGCCACTTGTTCTGGAAAAATTATAAATGACAAAAGAGATAATCTTTTACGATGTGTAGTATCTCGATTAGGAAGAAGAAAATGAATAATTCCACCTATCACGAGACGGAGGAGATTGTGTTGAACTCCTACGTTAAGAAAATCTAAGTAAACTTAAAAGATCTTAAGTAGCACTCATCGACGTGATTACTCAACAAATAAGACACGAGTAAAATTATTGGTACGAACAAAAGGAACGTTTCGCGAGTATTACCGAAGATACTGTAAGATAGAACAACAATCTCTATTGTTCTCTTCTCGTTAAGATTTTTTTTTTCTTTTCCTTACTTTTCCTCCCCCCTTTCTCCCTCACGTTACGAAAACTTACTACACTTACAAGAATTATGGCAATGATATCAATTAATACTTGAAGCATATGTGATCGTCAGAAAAAATACTCCAAGAAGGGTTCACCGAATGAATTATTATAGTTGAAGGTTTAAATGTAATAACATGTTTATATAAATCATGTGTTCAAACTTTACTATGTTCCAAGTATTTTTTTTTTTTAAACGAATTATCTTAACTCGTTCGACCAATGATGCCTTTTCTTTTTCTTTTTTTACGAGATCAATTATGCAGTTATTATCTTAGAAGCGTGCATTGTACGAGGAATATAAAAGAAAGATAGATATGTAATATACAACAAAAGGAATACTGACTTCCTTCTATTCGTAGAAAAATATTTATGGAGAATATCGATATATATAGATACACATACACACATCTGTTTTTCTAGGATTCTAACCTAATATACGTAATATGACGTAATTCATTGCATAGATATCTAATTTATCATTAATATAATAACTTTCATATATTTTTACTTTCGTAATTTGGTTTTTGTTCTTGTTTTGTTTTTTTTTTCAACAAATTTCTTCTATTATCGTTCGATAAAAATAATAGGATTTGTTTAACTCAATGAAGAATTGAAATAAACAGATGAATTTTAAATTATTGTCAAGTTGATTACTGTAAGTGACAAAATTGGAAGAATTCATTTCCTATGATTTATTTTGTATATTCAAATTATTGATACTTTGTAAAATAAATCGTGAAATAAATTTGTATAATTTCATGATTTATATAATAATAGATATATTTTGTAATATAAAAATGGTGATTTTTATCGTAGTGTTTGTGAACATTTGACTGTTATTTTTAAAATGTAACTTTTGCCAATTAAGTATTTCAATTAATTTAAGTTTTTTGTTCCCTGAAAGATTTCTTTTGACATTTCATTTTCTAAACGTATGGGAAAGATTTAAAAAAGCTGTCGATGGCTGAGAAAATAAATTGCATCGGCTTTCTAAGAAAAGTTCGTTCGAGGCCAGTCATTATTTATTACATCGTTGCTATATACCAAATGAACACATACATAAATATACTTGCATTACGTTATCATTCCTCGAATATAATAGGAAATTTTGTGCAAAAGTCTCAAATGACGCGCGAGGTTAATTTTTAAATTCGATAATAAAAATAATTACACGAATATTGAAAACGATATATTCGAAACAATATTCTTTTGTCGAAAAATAAAAATAAAAAAAATAAAATAAAACAGTTGAGGGGAGGGGGGAACAATCGATTGGTATCGAAATAATTTGTGCGAATCATTTGTCAAACGATTGTCAACTTGACTGATAAACTTTGTAAATAATTCATAAATGCCTATCGAACGTAAGATATATATACATATACATATAAATGTATATGAGCGATCTAATCCCTAGCACATATTTTTTTAACAAGGTCAAGGTCTGGATCAATTTAATGCTACCACGTCAAGAAGTGACCTTTATTAATTTGTCCACTGGAAAAATCATCTGGTCATTTTTTTTTACGTCATCATTTCTATACCGAGAAGAAATAATATTAATAATAATAATAATAGTAATAATAATAATTTTCGTATAATTATCACTAATCCTTTTTATTCTAAAAACAACGAATCTTATGCGATTCTAAACACTTTTCTTCGACAACAATTCAATCGAGAACTGTATTGTCAAAATAAAATATTAACGATGACACGTAGAATCAATTGATCACTTTGATTAAACGATATTATTTCTCTTTCATTATATAAAATATAAAATATATATAAAAAACAGGAATTACAAAAATAAATCAACGGGATAAGAAAAATTAGTGAATAAAATAAAAAAAGAAAAAAACTGATAATTAAATTCGACGAGTTATTAAATACCACAGGAGTGTAGAGATGTGTATAGGGTATCTGTCTTACCTTGTCCCTGATACGTCGTTTGATGTAACTCCTGGTAGTGCAGCTGTTCATCAAATCCGTTCTCTGATGTTGCTGTTGTTTTTCAACAGCAGCAGCAGCAGCAACCGAGGGTGGTTTCTCTGACCACCTAACGCCATGCTCGTTGTTAGTCTTGTTCTTCGCGTTGCTTTTCTCGTTATTGTTAAGTTGTTGCTGTTGCTGTTGTTGATTATGCTGTTGTTGCTGCTGGCGATGATTACCGTGATTTATGGTGGTCGTCATAGTCGTAGCAGTTGGTGTTGTGGGTGCGTCCCTGTGGCTCTTTGTACGACGCAGCAATCGTCTCACGGTATTTTTCACGGTGGCGGCAATGTGTGTGCCACCGCCACCACCACCACCACCACCACCACCACCACCCCGTTCGCCGCCGCCACCACCACCACCGGAATTGGACTCGTGGTGGTGGTGGTGGTGGTGGTTCATCGATTTGTAGTCGACCTTCTTCACCCTCGTGCCTGGAACAGGCGCCACCTTGTGGCCGCCCGTCTCCATCACGTACATTGCAGCCACTGTGTCAACGTGAGGTGCAATTCTGACCAATTTTTACCTGTCCCCACCTTTTCACCCTTTTTCTCTTTTGATTTATTCCAAATTTCTTCTTTATAACAGACGATAATATTATATATCCTTTAACCTTCCTCGCGTTTTTCACTTTCCTTCTTCTTCTTCTTCTTCTTCTTTTTGTTCTTCTAATTCTTCCTCGTTGTTCACAATTTTCTTCCACGATCGTATTTCGTATAGTTCCAAAATAATTCTTCGTTTTAATGTGCAGAAGAAATCGAAGAAAATTATTCCATATACCGCGTGTACGCGCCTCGTATTTGTGAATGTGCGTGTGTCTGTGAATAATCTTCTTTCAGTGAACAATCTCTAACCGAGTGAAGTTTCGTTTCAACCGCTTATCCAAGGGCGTGTATCCTTTTTAATCACTCGGATACAACGTGATAGCGAGAGTTTCTTTTTATTTAATTGTCTTTTTACGTAAGATCGGATAATCCTTGAATTATAATTGGTGAATGATATGATTTATTGATGAATAAATATCAAACCCCGACACACAACGACTCGTCTTTGATATATTTTCTTCTGTTATTGAATAAAAATTGACGTTAGACGTTTGATCGTCTTTATTATTTTCCTTGATAACAGAGAGAAAGAAAAAAAAAAAAAGACAAGAAGAAAATAACACCTTAGATTTTGCTAAGGTAAAAGGGTGGCAGTAGACGACGACGAGAACGACGACGACGACGACGACGAAGATGATAATTCCCTTCTTCGGGTGCTTTCGCGAACACTCGTGAGAGATCCTCGTTCGCGCACATTCGCAATAAAACGAACAAAAATGAACAAGTTTATACGAAAAACGGAAACAAACGATTATATAACACACCCCCCGTGTCGTGTCTCCTGTTTCTATTTTAATTTATTATTTCCAATACTATCCTCCTCGTGGAATGTATCTTCGTATTTTGAGAGGGGTGTGTGAGGATGATGATGATGATGGTGTTGTTGGTAGTGGTAGTGGTAGTGGTGGTGCTGGAAGATAGGGGGTTGTTGCACTTTTCTGTGAATATATTCGCGCGAGATGAGAAAAAAATAAATCTAACGAATTGTATTTTTCAACCGTTTGCAACGAAACGAAGATGATAGTTAAATTAATAGAAATGATCAAATCTTTCTCTCTCTCTCTCTCTTGGAATCTATTTATTTAAAAGTGACACTTAATCTACGATAATAGTAGAAAAGATCGATAGCTGTAGGAAACTGTGAGAGAAATTTCACGGAAAATGGCAGACGTGCGATGCGGTCGACCTCTTTGACGAACGAACGGAAACCTGAATTTAATGTTCTCTCTGTGTTTTACCCCCCTTGCCCCTGTTTTTGTCTACACTATTCTATCTCTCTCTCTCTCTCTCTTTCTAATATATTTGTTTTCCTTGCTTTTGTGTATTCTAGTCGATTCCGCGAGCAACTAACGACGAGTAGACGGGGTTTCCTTCCTTCGACAATCACCCTTCTCTCTCTCTCTCACTCTCTCGTACGAGAAAGAGAAAGGAGAATGAGAGGAGAGGAGAGAGGGAGCCTTGAATCCACTCAGGGAAGCACGTTAATCGCTCTCCTCTCGCGTTTAACAAGGAGAAAAAAGGGTCTTCTCTCTCTCTCTCTCTCTCTCTCTCTCTCATCTTCTCCTTTAATCCTCTCTTTCCTTCTCTCTCTCTCTTTTTAGCCCTTTTTATCGACGATACCAACGTTGTGGAATAAAATAGAAAAATAAATGAAATACAAAAGTATCGATCTTATCTCGTTGACCTGATTTTATCCTATATCGAAATATTATGTTTATTATAATTAAGCACTACTTCTCCCCACTTCTCTCTCTCTATCTCTCTCTCTCTTTTTTCTAACCCTTTCATTTCTTTTTATAATAATTCAATAATCAAATTTAAAATAATTCTTTTTATAATAATTATGTTTATTATAATTAAGCACTACTTCTCCCCACTTCTCTCTCTCTCTCTCTATCTCTCTTTTTTCTAACCCTTTCATTTCTTTTTATAATAATTCATTTAATTCAATCAATTTTTTTATTCTAAAAAAATATTATATTTATTATAATTAATAATAATTAATCGATTTACTTCTCTCTTTTTCTAAGCCTCTGTTTTATTTGTTTCTTTTTTTTTTATATGTATAATTCATTAAATTCAATCTATTTATATTCTAAGGAAATATTATATTTATTATGATTAATAATAATTAATCGATTTATTTCACACTATTTCTCTTGAATCATTTTTTAATTTTAGAAAATAAATCAATTTAATTTTCCCCATTGAGAATTACCTTCTAAACTACCTTTTGTTTTAATTATTGTCCAGTAGTATTTGAAAAAGTATAACGAGTTTCAATTCGTTCTCTTTAATTTTGTAACAGACATGCGCACTTTTCAAAGCGCATCGTAGAATTACGACACGCATCGACGTAGTAACGCAGGTCAGCGCACTCAATAAAAACCTTTCTCTCTCTCTTTCTCTCTTTTTCTAATAGAAAGAAAATTCTAAATAATTCATTATATTCGATACTTGTGATAACAATATTAATTATTATATTAAATATATTAAATTATTCAATATGAAAAATATCTGATTTACGAACTTGAAGTAATCGTAATAATCAAACGTTTCATATTTAATGTGACCTAATATATTATAATACTTGTTCAAATGTATATAAATATTATATATATATAAAAATTTATTATATTTATATAATTATATATATAACAATTAATATATATATAATATAACAATTTATTATAATTATATAAAATAATTTATATTTGTTAATATATATATAATAATTTATTATATTAAATATATTAAATTATTCAATATGAAAAATATCTGATTTACGAACTTGAAGTAATCGTAATAATCAAACGTTTCATATTTAATTACCTAATATATTATAATTATATAATTATATATATAACAATATTAATATATATAATATAACAATTTATTATAATTATATATAATAATTTATTATATTAAATATATTAAATTATTCAATATGAAAAATATCTGATTTATGAACTTGAAGTAATCGTAATAATCAAACGTTTCATATTTAATGTGACCTAATATATTATAATAATTTTTGAAGTGTATAAATATTTTATATATATATATATATATTTATATATATATATGTAGGACAATAAAATAAGAAGAAAAAGAGAATGTGTAGGATCGAGGTCTCTCTTTCTCTTTTATCCGCGATTAGCGTAAAACGAGTGCTCGCCCATCTGAGACTATCATCCATATGACGTCATACTTCACTACCACACCATCCATGCGAATCGATGCAGTTTACGGTGTTCTGATAATACTCAGTCAGCTTGCTTGCTTACTTTGCTTGCTTGCTTGTTGCACTGCCTACGATCTGAATTTATCTATGAGATGACATATACTTCTTTTTCACTGTCAAACACACACGCAAATTCTCACTAACTCAAAATCACACACCTGCACGTATATTCTCCTTCATGCACACATACACACACACATACACACATCATACGCATGTAACATAATATATACGCAATAAGTTTTATGTTCTGCGTTATATAGATTGGTCTAGCGTGGACGTAAAAGTTGCATGATCGATAAATTTTATCGATAAAAAGAACAAGAAAAATATGTTACGTGATTTAACGTAAATCCTATGCGGAAATAGTTGCAATTCTGGTTTACTTATTACGCCAGTATAATTCTTATGCATACCTAACTGCTATCTCTCTGTGTCATGCGATTTTAGATTTTTATTTTTTAAAAAAAAATTAAAAAAAAACATATATGAGTTAAAGAAAGAAAGAAAGAAAGCAAGGCAAAGTTTTGCCACGATAAAATTCAAACTTTCTAGACGAGGAAGCGGAAACTTTCGACGACGTGTAAAACGGGGCTTGCATTTATCATAAAATGCATTAAGCGCATAAGCAAAGACCCACCCTTACTCTACTCTCCGTGATACCATATTTTAAAACACTTTACTTCTTTAGAAAACAATAAAACCAAATTTGTATTTCCTCAAATTTGATATCAAACAAATATCAACTTTTTAATAATTAAATTATATATTGAAATTAATTATTATATCAAAAATGCGATCAACTAATAACAGGAGACAAGAAAAAACAATAATATGTTAACAACAATCGTGAGATATGAATTAATTGAAACAGTACTTGTTTTATTTATTTTTTGTCTTTTTTTTTTTTTTGACGCTTAATAAAATTTCAAGGTTATTATTACGAATGTGCACTCGCGTCCTGCAAGTAAACAAATGCATAAAATATGTGCGAATGATTAAGACGACAATGACAATGACAACAACGGCACAAGTGTATTATGACGTCATAATTCGTCAACATTCGTCAGCCAGTCAGAAACCTACGATAAACATCGTTAAATTGTATATAATTTACCTTTTTTATTTTTTACAATGGAATTTTCTTAATAACAAAATAATGAATGAGTTGTATTGAATCGGAATGGAATGAAACTAAATGGAATGGAATGATACACGTGTGACGTCATTATGCAAGACATAACGCGTTAGGAAATAATCATGATCGATGATCTACGAACTTCAACCTTTTACTTGCTTTTGCTTTCTATCGATTCAATCAAGTTAATAAGATTTATAAATCTATGTTCTCACATGTTCTATTAAATGAACAATGAATTAATAAAGGAAAGAAAATTTTATTAGAAAGAAAATAAAAAATAACAAAAAAAAAACATATAATGATGATGAGGACGGTGATTACGATAAGTTTGTTAAATTGTTGATAAGAATGGTGTGAAGTAACTGTTACGATCATTTCTCTTATCGGATTATATTAAAGATCGATAAATTTATGGGAATCGATTATTGAACCGTTAGATATTACAATATTTATATCTATCTCAAATAATCGTTACTACTATATTTAATTATTATTCTTATTATTATTATTTGTGAATAAACTATTAATTTAGGTCTGGACATTTATTCTTTACTATTTTTTTTTTTCATTCAGATATGAAAAATTCTCTTATTTACTCCGATATCGAATATTAAAAAAAATGTTGTTTAGCCAGTAAAATATTAGTGTGAAATCAAAATTTATAATTATTTATATAATTTCTTTTTTTTGTAATATAAAATACTAGTATTATTGACTCGGAACATAGATTAGTGAAAAAGAAAAAAAAAAGAAAATAATCTCGGACAATATTTATTGGCCAATGAAAGAAATATTATTTCGAAAGAAAAAGCGGAGATTTGAACGAGTGGATAGACGACAACGTTAGTTTCCCAAAGGCCATTTTAAAGGAAGAAAGGAAGAAAGAAAGAAACAAAAAAAGAAGAGAAAAATAAAGGTGTGCGTGCGTGAGTGGTGCCGAGTTGGTCTCCTTGAGAACTAAGCTCGGTGGTGCATATCTCCTTCGTCGTTTCTCGTCCGATGCACTCTACCCACGCGAGAATCAATCCGTGGGAAGAAGAAGAAGAAGAAGAAGTCAAAAAAGAAAAAAGAAACTAAAAAAAAAGAAAGAAAGGAAGGAAAGCCTTTTCGTACGATCCAATGCAGAAATTTATCATATTTTTATAAAACATTTTTCTTTTATATTTTTAACATCGGAATATATACGACCCTGGAAGTATAATAATAATAATAACTTGTATTTTATTTCTCTAATTAAAGAGGAAGAATAATGTTATGTATTGCATTCCCATTAGAGAGAGAGAGAGAGAGAAGAGGGGAGGGGGAGGAAAAGAGGAAGAGGATATCATGTACTGCAGTTAAATAAAATGCATTTAATCGGAAAACGACCTTTTTCCTTGGGGAAAAAAAAGGAACACAAAATTTCCGGTTGCCAAGTTGAAAAGAACACTAGTTGTTTTTTCTTCCTTTTTTTTTTTTAATGACAACGTAGGACAAAGTAAATTTGTGAAAAACATAAACCGAGCTTCTTTCTTTCTTTCTTTCTTTCTTTATTTTTAATGTCAATTATAAAATTCGTCGATTAATTCAAATTTACGTTACTAATTGTGACAACGATGATTTTAATATAATTATTCGTTTAATATAATTATAATATAATTTTAAATATAATATAATCTTAATATAATTTTAATATAATTATATTGTTACTTTGCGTGATAATTTCTTTCTTTTTTTTACATTAAAGATCGGAAGGGAAAATATAAAATGTCAGCAACTTGACACAGAAATGAACTAATGAGAAGCTTCCGCTAAAAATATCCTCCCCTCCCCTTCCCCATTTTGTTTAATACCTAGTTAAAGATCACGTATAAAAAAAACCATCGGATTTACGAGAACATCACCACCATAGATATCTCTCCGTCAAATTTTTTGATCTACCGATCCTCTCTCTCTCTCTCTCGTCATAGACTTCATTGAATATCCGATGACTTATAAAAAAAAAAAGAAAAAAAAAAAGAGACAAGAAAAAAAACTCTGACGAGTATGAATTTCTTTATTTGTTTTATTATGACGAGTAGAACATAGACAAATAAAAACGCGTTCGTACGAAGAAATCTATCGTTCTGTGCCAGAAAATTCATTTCTGTCCTTGCCACGTAATACGATTAAAATGTTTCTTCTTCTCCGTTTGCATCTAACGGTTTTGGTTAATATGAACAAAAAAAAAATATATATATAAAAGAAGAAGAAAAAGAAGAAGAAGAAAAGAGGGTGTCCTTGCAACGAAATGCAGAGAAGAAATCTGAGAAAAGAACGAATTGGCAAGCGAGGAAAATAATAAAGAGAGAGTAGTATGCGACAAGGAAAACGACGACCAATGACAAACGACGTTTAAACATAAGCCGTTCGTCGCGTGTTCCACGACCAACATATAAACCGCGAAATATTAAACCATCATCAGCACAGCACCCATCCACCATTCATCGTATGCGTGCGATCGGCTTCCACGAGGACGACGGCTTCCAAGAAAGAAAGAGATAGATAGAGAATAGAGATAGATGGATAGAAAGAGAGATAGAGAGAGAATGTATGTATGTGTGTGTGAGAGAGAGAGAGAGATATCGAATCTGGAGCACGTCCGCTCCCAACAAGAACGGTAATTACCAATTATTTGCAATTCGGCTTGGTAAAACGAAGGGAGACGATATCAGACATATATATTGTATATATCTCACTCTCTCTCTCTCTCTCTCTCTCTCTCTCTGTCTGTCTCTCTCTCTGTCTGTCTGTACAGAGGAGGACGCGAATTGGACGGATAAATATTTTTGCATCGGTGCTGCTGGTTCGCTGTCATATCCGAACTAGTTAAGTAGTCAAATAATGAGCGGGTACAATTCTTCCTTTGTGTGTGAGTTGATTATTGGAATGATCTATGATTGATAGAAGTATTTAATACTATTTAGATTTCTGACAATTTTGATTTGACGTTCGTAATTAACTGTGTTTTATAATATATTGGAAAGAAATATGAATATGTTTTATTTGTGATTATTTCTTGGTATGTATTATTACAATGATCTATGAATTATGTATGAATATTAATTCTATTTAAATCTCTAACAATTTAACGTTTGTAATTAACTGTGTTTTATAATATATTATAAAGAAATATGAATATGTTTTATTTGTGATTATTTCTGGAATGTATTATTACAATGATCTATGAATGATATAAATATTAATTCTATTTAGATTTCTAACAATTTAACGTTTGTAATTAAATTTGTTTTAATATATTATTAAGAAATATGAATATGTTTTATTTGTGATTATTTCTTGGTATGATCTATGAATGATGTAAATATTAATTCTATTTAGATCTCTAACAATTTAACGTTTTTAATTAACTGTGTTTTAATATATTTAAAGAAATATGATGTTTTATTTGTGATTATTTCTTGGAATGTATTATTACAATGATCTACGAATTATAAATATTAATTCTATTTAGATCTCTAACAATTTAATGTTTGTAATTAAATTTGTTTTAATATATTATAAAGAAATATGAATATGTTTTATTTGTGATTATTTCTTGGTATGTATTATTACAATGATCTATGAATTATGTAAATATTAATTCTATTTAGATCTCTAACAATTTAATGTTTGTAATTAAATTTGTTTTAATATATTTTAAAGAAATATGAATATGTTTTATTTGTGATTATTTCTGGAATGTATTATTACAATGATCTATGAATGATATAAATATTAATTCTATTTAGATTTCTAACAATTTAATGTTTGTAATTAAATTTGTTTTAATATATTATAAAGAAATATGAATATGTTTTATTTGTGATTATTTCTTGGAATGTATTATTACAATTTAACGTTTGTAATTAAATTTGTTTTAATATATTATAAAGAAATATGAATATGTTTTATTTGTGATTATTTCTTGGTATGATCTATGAATGATGTAAATATTAATACTATTTAAATCTCTAAAAATTTAACGTTTTTAATTAAATTTGTTTTAATATATATTAAAGAAATATGAATATGTTTTATTTGTGATTATTTCTTGGAATGATCTATGAATTATATAAATATTAATTCTATTTATATCTCTAACAATTTAATTGTGTTTTAATATGAGTATATTGTATTATACTTAGAATTATTTTATTTCCAAGAATAATTCATACCTATATCATTGCAATGATGTGTGATTGATATAAGTTATTAATCCTATTCAGATCTCTAACTGTGTTTAATACATCATAAACAAATATGAATACGTTTAACTCGAAATTATTTCTTGGAATGTATTATTGAAATGATAGGTGATGATCTAATCAAATATTAATCCTATTCAATTCCTAAACAATCTAATATCAACAACTAACTCTTTCTTTCTCACAACACTATAATAAAAAAAAATTCTGAACAAAGAATCTAGAATAAATCTTTGTCAAGAAAAGTAAACGGACACTTTATTGAAAACAGGACACTTCCACTCACCGATTTACACTTCGTTAAATATGCACAATAATCGGTATATCTATAAAAAAAAAAAAGAAGAAAAAAAAAAGAAGAGAAAACTTATAATCAACACACGCTTGAGAAGATATCAGACGCTTAACACCTGTGATCCTCTCTCTTTCTCTCTCTTTTTCTCTCTCGTTGTTATTGTTGTCGTTGTCCTTTCCAAAGAAAGAAAGAAAGAAATCTAAACGATCACGTTCTAGTTCAAAATTACACTCACGACTAGTAAACGTCATAAAGATTAGTAAAAGAGTCTCTGTCACTCCCTAATGTTGTTAAGTTAAACGAATTAGCGGTGGGTTGGTTGGTTGGTTGGTTCTCCGATACTCGGTTGGAAACACGTAACCTTAGACTCAGGTTCTAGAAGCTCGAGTATAAACGAGGATTGTTAGACGACGACTGTCACGCGCTATTCGAACGCTCTCGTAACTTTACACTCTCCTCTCTCATCGTATTTCTCTCTCTCACTTACTCACTCACTCTCTCACTCACTCTCTGTTTCTTTTTATAAGTGTATGTACGTGCGTACAAATGAGTGAGTGAGGGAGTGGGTGGGTGGGTGTATGTGCGTACACACATATTTTCTACGAGTGGGAGGATACGCGTCTTTGTTGGTGATATTTAATGACTAGTGTTGTTTTCTCTCTCTCTCTCTCTCTCTTTGCTATTCGTTAGAACAACGTTAGGAATAATACATCAATTGTTTGTACCATTAGAATTCAAATTACTCTGTATTTTATATTTTTTCCTTATTTGTATTTGTATTTTTCCTTTTGTTCATACTTAACACTAGATTTATTCTTTTACGTACTGAGCCAATTTGACTCTTTAAAAATTTGATTACTATATATATATATATATTATTTATAAATATTGTTTTGTAAAAGTATATGGTGGTTTTTAGTTACGTGATATAAGTTAATATTAATTTCTCCCCCTCGACTCTCGATTCCTTCGTTCATTCAATGTTTGTAAGTCGTTAAAAAAGTAATAAACCAAACATTCATAAATCTGCTGTTGAAATAGCTTTATAATCTTTTTATTATACTTTTTCCTTTTTGTTAAAAATTAGTAAACATCGTTATAAGGTAAAGAGAGTTTGATTTTCGTATGAAAGAAATGAATAAAGTAGAAACCGATCGGTTTTATAATTTTTCTTTTTTATCTTTTCTTATTTTCTCAAGTGTATTCTTATTTTCTTTTAATAACAACAAATCTCCATACCCGTCGTTCGAATAAATCCGTGTTTCCGTAAGATGTCATAAATTTTCTGAAGAGTTTTACACGCTTCTTGATAACAGTCACCGCGACAAACGTCTCTTAATAATCTTTAATAGTATTCCAAGTGTTGTCTTCGTCGTTTAACCTGTTGCACGAACACGACTGAGATTTCAAAAGTTTTTAAATTAAAAAAGAAAAAAAAGAAAAAAGAATCATCGAGTAATATAAAATCAAGGACAAATGATTAGTTGAATCCCTAAAATAATATAAATCATTGATACGTTTTTCTTTGAATGCAAATAATATCTCCATTCAATATCTCCAAATAAAAATAAAAATAAAAATAAAAATAAAAATAAATTTCAATATACACAATGTGAATAATAATATCTACTATCAAATAACAAATCAAATATTTATAATACTAATCATTTCTATTTGAAATATTTCCTACGGTTCATTTTTATTCGATGTAAAATAAATAATAAAATTGTCATCGTGTATAATCACCTGTACACATATATATCAACAAATATTAATTCATGTCACGAATGTTTACGACACTTCTCTCTCTCTCTTTCGTTGGTTGTTTTAATCTTTAAAATTGATCGAAGTGCAAATCAAAAACAAGAGAGAGACTCTATGAATTTATCAGTCAGTCGGATTCGATTTTCACGACTACCTTTTTCTTCTTCTTCTTCTTCTTCTTCTTCTGCCGTTAAAATACGCGAGTGCGTGCTTGAGTACGTGCGTGTAAGTTAAACAGCTAACTAAACCGGACGCCAAACTTGATGAATATTCTAAAGTCGAATCAAGGATGATAATCGCAAGCAATAACGGCGCCATTATAGTCGAATATACTTTACAAACTTGTTCGAGCATCGATTTCAAAGTCCTCGTATTCCTCCCACCCCCCAACCCCATCCATCCTTCATCATCACCCCCACCCCTACGTTCCGACACAACGTATCGTAAGCAAAACTATTCTATAACTATTTTTATAAATTAATCTATTATTTCGTACTCGGTTTATTATTTGATTACTCGAAAAAAATAAAAACAAAAAAAGAAAAAAAGAAAAAAAGAAAAAAACTTACACACACGATGACAAATTTTTTATCAGTTATGTTTGCGTTTTATTGACCCCGTCTGGATTGAAACATTTCTTTCCCCGCCCCCCATTCCCATCTCCCCCTAAACTTCACTCGCCCATTCACCCACTCACTCGTTTTTTGTAAATTCGTTTATTGAACACTAGTGTTTTATTTTTGTTTTTTATTTTTTAATTTTTCATTCGATATTTTATCGTACTTTCTTTTAAATGGACGTGCAAAATATATTTGTAAAGATTTGTTGTTTGTTATAAACTCTTGTAGATTTTTTACAACGTTGGTATAGTATAAAAATCATTATCACTGTAATTAACGTTTCCCAAGAGTAGTTAGAGAGAACATTGGCAGGTAATAATTTTAACTCTTTCTTCATTTATAAATATTTCGAGAGTCAAGAAGGTTTTATATCTGAGGAAAAAGCAGCGGGGCGGTCGGGCGGGGGGAAAATATTCGAGAAACGAAATTTCGAAATATAGAAAATAATATAAATGGAATAATAAATGAGTGAGAGAGACAGAGAGAGAGAAAGACAAAAAAATTATTCTAATCAAGTATGTAGTCATGGTGTTTCCTCTCTATCGACGAAAATTTCAACGAAGAAATATGACATCAACATCCCGTACTAATTGAAGATAAAAAAAAAAAAAGGAGAAAAAGATATGCGAAAACGATAATGCGGAATAAAGAGAATAATATATTCTATAATATATAACAAAATATTCGAGCGTTAAAGCGAAGAATTCAGCGTGCATACCCACCACAATTTAACGATCGGATCTATAGATCTCTATAGATCCATCGGAATTTATATTGAACACTAAACGTCACTCACGAAATAGATAGAAAATGAAAAAAAAAGAAAAAAGAATTCACAAACATTATAACGAACAAAAAATAATCGAAGATATTTGTCGCAACACCGTACACCAAATTTACCGATCGATGAAAATCGATCTATAAATCATCGTACAGAGAAAGAGAGAGAAAAAAGATAATAAATAAGAAATGACACCACTCGCGAAATTAAAAAAAAAAGAAAAAAATCAGAAATAAATCACAAATAATTGTACATCATTTATTCGTACGATATTTAACCGATGATCACAATATATATATATGAGAATCGATGAAAAATATGTCACGAGAAAGAAAAAAAAAATAAAAACTAGAAAGATAGCGAAAGAGAGAAAGATAGACCAATGACGAGAAAGAAAAAAAGAACAAAAATGTGTAGAAATATTTGACGAAACGTACGTGGTTATGACGATAAACGAACGTCCTATCTTCTATTATGACGTTCAAACGATTAATAATATATCAAAAAAAATTCTACACAAACGCGCGCGCGCACACATACAACACAGGATACTCACAACACAACAAATAATATCGTTTGAATTTTTCTAGTACGCGCGAATAAGAGAGAGAAAAATATAATCGAGTGCACGAAGAGGAAGAAGAAAGAAGAGAATGTCAGTCTCCTCTCCTCTCTCTCTCTCTTTCTTTCTCTCTCTTTTAACTGTTTCTTCTTTCTCGTTTGCCACTGGCTGGTGTGTTCAATGTTGCTCGATCGCGGGCCTCGTGCTAACTGAAACTCGTCGTCCGCTTGCTAAGCTTGCTTGCTTGCTTGTTCGTTTGCTTGCTTGCTTGCTTGCTTGCTTGCCTGCTGAGCAACCGTGGCTGACTCTCTCGAGAGCTCGAAGTTCGAAGGGAACCAACACGCGAACGAAACCACCGCCACGGTGTGTTTATTAAAATAACCAACCAATCAGATATATTTATTCCTTACTTGTCAAATCGTAAACATTGCCAAAAATATGAATCTTTCATATTATATATATATAATTGAAATTATTTATATTATTTTTTTTATATATTTTTTATATTATTATTTTATATATTTTTATATTATTATTTTATATTATATATTATTTTATATAATATATATATATATATTTTTTATGCATATGGGTATACGTACACGTATGTATATGTGTGTATATGTGTATGTTTTTATCATCTGGTCCTCCTTCTCCTCCCCTCTCCTCCTACCCCCTTTTCTTTCTTTCTCTTTCACTTTATATTTTTTGCATAGATACACTTGTGCTGCCATTTCTCCCCACCCCTCTACCATTTTCCCTATATACGTGCATGTGCGTAAACATATGGATATGTTTTTTATGAAAATGGTATACAAGAAGTCAATTTTTTTTACAGCAAATATATATATATATATGGAAATTTGTATGTATAGTCAAATTATATTAGGAAAGAACCAAAACGTTTTTTTTACGTATCAATATTTCCAAAATAAATTTTACAAAAACCAATCTCTATTAATGCAGTTTCAAAGTAAAGTTTCAACAGAATAAACTTACGAACTTTTGGTTTACTCTAATATATTAATAAATTAATAGAAATATTGTCTGACTCTCTATTAATATTATATTTTATGTATGGAAATTTGTATGTATAGTCAAATTATATTAGGAAAGAATCAAACGTTTTTTTACGTATCAATATTTCCAAAATAAATTTTAACAAAAACCAATCTCTATTAATGCAGTTTCAAAGTAAAGTTTCAACAGAATAAACTGACGAACTTTGGGTTTACTCTAATATAGTAATAAATTAATAGAAATATTGTCTGACTCGCGAAACTATTAATATTTATATTTTTGAATTGAATTGCAATTATGTTAATCTTTAATTTTTCTTCGACAAAAATATACATGAAAAGTGAGATAGTTTTTCAAAAAAAGAAAAAAAACGGTCCCATATGGCGAATTTGTTTAACGAATAGATACGTATGCGCATCTGTGAGCGCGTATTTTTCTATTTCTCTGCACGCTTCTTCGATTTTTACTTCTTTCTGCGCATAATGAAATGGTACCATAAAAGGGGATCAACATTCTAAAGATTTTTAGTCAGCATATATATATATCTCGAATAAGTTTTCTTCCACAGATGGATCAACAAATCCAAGATACACGAGCATCGTTACTAATGGAAATCTGTGCTTTTTACATTTTTTAAATGCATGCAATTTCCTCAGTAGTGTAATGTTTTAAAGAAATCTAATAATGGATATTTTATATACATATACTTTGAAATTCTAATTCAATTAACTAACTCTCGTGTTAATTTAATTCAATTCCATATTGGAAAAATACAACGCAGCAACATCAAAAATGATCATAGTTCGTTTGTCTACGTAATTGCAAACATTTACTGAAAAATTTATGTAATTATATGTTTAATAATATAATAAATTATTTATTTATTTTTTTTTTTTTCAAATAGATCATCGAATATTTTATTAAAACGAAAAAAAGAAACAAAAATGATCAAACTTATGTATAATTAGTTTACAACTAATCATTGAAAAATTCTTAAAAATAATGAAAGAAGGAAGGACTGCAGTTGACAGTTCGGTTATAAAAGAAAACCTTCTTGCACTTTTCTAACTTTGGTCTCCAGGTGGTTGTTTTACGAAATGTTAGTTGTACAAGCTGGTCACGTTTACTGTTCTATCTATCTGTCTCTCTCTTTCTCTCTCTTTTAGACACACCAGCAGCTTGCCTGGTTTGCTACTACTGCAGTTGCAGTTGCAGTTGCAGTTGTTTTGGATGCCATCAGCTGAATAGAAATTAAACGGCATAAACCGCGCCTAGATGTATTCGTTGTGCAACTAACGCGTTTAAGAGACGTCTCTTGTGGTTCGTAAGAGTCACGAAGAGGATTGAGGGGTGAAGGGGGGTGAAAGAGAGCGAGGAGGAAAGTGGTAACATCAAGTATGAGGATAGATCCATTAGATTAATTGACTTCGGGACCCAACTCACATGATACTAGGTGAACGAAGGGGAAAAGAGGACCTTGACTCGAAACCTTATTCTTTATCTTTTTATTTTATTTTTTTTGTATTTTTTATTTTAGTAATCATTTTTCCTCTGACGTGGTGTTCCCTTTAATTTCACTTAGTTTATTCAATCCTAAGAATTGACGTATTTCATGTATTTTAATTTCGATCGTTTTAAAATACATTTTATCGCACGATAATGTGGGATTTTTGATTATAATGTTTTAATTTTAAATAAATGATAGTTTTTTGCTTGTTGTTGTTGTTGTATGTTATAAAGTTTTTCATTATTTTAGAATAGAATAATAGTTTGTATTCTCGTATAACGGGAAAAGATTGTGATCGATCTTGCGGTTTTGTTGTTGAGACGTTTTTCGGAAGTGGAAAGTACGTATAAAATATATGTTGCATTTTATGTGTGTGTGTGTGTGTTTGCATCTACGTTGAGAGAAGATAGAACTTTCTCGTAAAGAGAACGGATGCGTTTTCAATGATGAAAGTAACGGTGCATACGAAAAGAGAAATTTTATTACGTTCTTATAACTAGACAGCACACGAATATCAAATAAACACGTATGCAAATAAATGGATTTAATGTTATTATACCTAAAATGTGTGTCAACGTATTAAACATCGAAATTTAATGGAGGAAATGTTCTATAGAGATTTGTTTGAATTATCATCGAAAGTCGTTCAAATTTATTCGACTTTATATCCAATTAATTATTCATCAGATCAATTTTTTTTTCTTTTAATACAAATGTACAATGAAATTGTATAATTTTGGAAAATACCAATGACAGATAACACGTTTCAAAATAACATTTAATTTAATTTAACGAATTTTTTAATCGCTTTAGAAAATAAAACAAAACATTACGAAACGTTGTACGGTGTACGGTGTATTAGGATAAAAACTAACGATACGAAGCGATTGATATATAAATGGGACCCCCATAGAACGAATACGAAAAGAATTTACGGGGAAAAATATTTGCTATAATTGAGATAGATCTATAATCGAAGAGAATAACGAATATTATTGTAGATACAATTCGAACATGTGTATATATACGTGTTGACCTTGACACCGATAACTAAAAAAAAAAAAAAAAAATTAAATATACTCGATAACCTATCGAGCAAGTTTTGTCTTTTTTTGTTCTTTTCTTTCTTTCATCAGTCGAAGAACTTTAAATATCATCATATAATTTTAACGAAACACATAATCGTCATATTAATGTCTCCCTAAAAGCAAAAGAATCGTATGAGAATAAATTATGTGTATTTATATACGCGAATCGTATATTTAAAAAAAAAAAAAAAAAAAAAAACCGAGCATAAGGAAAACGTTTGCTGCCGTATGGGACCGTCTGTATTATTTGTATGTTTGTGTGTGCGAGTGATAAAAAAAAAGGGGGAAAAAGAGAAAAAAAAAAAAAAGGAAATAAAATGACCAAGTCACTGGCACTGAAAAAACCTAACTGAAAGTTGATCTTATCTTCCGACGAAGCTCTTTTGGATTATTTTTAAAACATTGCTCGGGTTAATCGAAGAACCGGAGTTTCGAAGATAGAATTCAACGAGAAATACCACACCCTCGTTACAACTTATACAAGGTAAAACTTCCAAATGTTATTAAACTTTTTTACACGCAAAAAAAAAGAAAATAAATTAAACTCTTTTGCGTATTAAAAATTTCCCTATTTATATTATATTAATTTTATAATTTATATTAATATTATATATTAAAATAATTATATTTCTTCAGAAATAATTAAATCATTTTCAATATTCACTTTCAAATGATCACTATTATTTGTTCTTTAAAGTGAATAAAATTAAATGACCAAAATATTTAAATTGTTATATTTTGAAACAGTGTCCCTAATTTTTAACCACCTTGTATATCTTTTTATAAAATCATCATAGATTGTAATCTTACGTTATTTGCATTAGATCAATCATCAATCGAATCTTTTATCTCTACGTAATTGGTCGAATCAAATTGAAATAAAAATTAATATAAAAAGATTATTATTCTCTGTTATTATTTGAATGGAAAAATTATAGAAAATAATCAGTCAATAGTGAATAGAAAAGTTCTCGTAAGAAGCTAATTGTAAGATTGACTCACGTGAATTATTATCCATCTAGCGCATCGACTAATTTCATTATGATTCCGGAAGTTTGAGATGAGTAAGACGATCGAAGAAATATTTATGAGTCATTCGCGTAAAAAAAAAAAAAAACCAAAAGGAATCAATAATTAAGTATCGAACGTTCATTAACAAAATGTATAATTGTTATACGTGTTTTATGACAGTGGATTTACTATCATCAATGAATTGGAAAAACAAATTGTATATATGATTTATTTTATATAAAATATTACTTATATTATATTTATTATTATATTATAATATTAAACAAAAAAATATTGATTTGGATTTTTATATAAATATTTTATATATATATATTATTATTATGTAATATTTTTTGTTTTTTTTTATAATTTGTTAACTGCATATCTTCCTATTCTGTATTAAAATATAAAAATTAAATAAATGAATTATAATCTTATTTTTAAAAATTGAATAAATTATTTTTAATATTATTTATATTATAAAATATAAATCACTATGTAACGGATTAGTAGTACTGAACAAAAAAATATTGATTTGGATTTTTCTAAATATTTTATATATTATTATTATTATATAGTTTCTTTTGGGGATAATTTGTTAACTGCATCTTCCTATTCTGTATTAAAATATAAAAATTAAATAAATGAATTATAATCTTATTTATAGATTGAATAAATTATAGTAGACGAGTAATAACAAACTTTATGGAAAATATTTTTCTTCGATATTCGATTATGGGAATTTAAACGTCGTATTATGGGAATTGCGTGCATTGAACAAAAAAAGGGATGTAAAAACCATCGAATTAGTATAGTTGAAAAGGAATACTTACATTGATCTTCGACAATAGGAACGAATTAAAAATATTACTATACGAAAATTTGCTTATCATTAAATCGTTTTTGAAAATGTTATTCTAATATTCATTTAAATTGTGCAATTTTTATTCTTCTATTGTTAGTAGTATACTCCCCAACTACTACTATTATAACTTACTATAAATTTACGAGCTTGCGTATACGTGTGAGTTTTGTCATACAACAAAATTACATAGTTTCGTGTCAGTGTGCGTTCACTCGCACACAAATATACACACAAACATAGGATAAATGGATTATACTCTCGGAACACATTAGTTTCTAAGAATAGAATTCACGAGTATTAGAATGCGTATCGTAGATATAAAGAAAGAACTAAAGTAGAGTTTAAATGAAGAAAGAAAAGTACATATGAAATTTATAAACTAGTTTTACTACAAAATATAATATATATACAGTAAATCGTATTTAGAAACTTTTAACTATTTTTGTTTGAACTTTTTTTTTAAACGAACGTTTATCTTTTTTTTTTTTTACATGCTACGAGAATAATTGTAATATTTCATTGTAAGATACGGGGATAAGAACGAACGAAAAAAACCAGAAAAAAAAAAAGAAAAAGAAAAAGAAAAATATGGCACAATTGTCTCTGATTGTTTCGAATTAATAATTTAAAAAAAAAAAAAAAAAAATGATATTTTTAGTTATTATAAAGAGAGAAATATTTCAATTCAGTTGACCTTTGACAAGCAGATCGTTTCAACCGCAGATAACCCAAGATTTAAAATATTCCATAAAATTACGTTTTCTCTTATCTTTCATTTAATCATGCTCGATGTATTTGCGTATGCATACAAAACATACACGTAAACAGTTAGCATTTGATTACTTTATGTTTTCTTTTCTTTAATAAACTCGCGAATAAAACTTATATATGTAATTAAGATTCATTAATCAAGTTAATAACGACAACATTTTTCGTATTATTTTTGTAAATATTTGCAGAATTAAAAGAAAAATATTAATGCGTCAAAATATACACAAAAATTCTGGGGGGGAGATGGGGTAGGCGGGGGGGGAAGGGGGTTTCTCGTATTACGTAATGCGTCAATATTTCGATTAATTAATTAAATAAATATAGTCCGACAACGCAGGAACAATATAATTAGTAAGTACACGGAGAGGTTCTATGAGATACGTGTAAAAATGTTTACAATAATTTTGTATGTAAAATGACGTAAGAAAATAAAAAAAAAAGAAGAAGGGGGAACAAATTTTGGGTAGATTGAAAAAAACAATTTGTGCCATTTAATTATGACGTTGGACTTTGGTCAAAAAAATGAAAAATAAAAAGAAGAAAAAAAAACAAATAGGACGAATTTTATGATTTATCCGACATTAAAATACGTTACGTATTCAAAATAAATCATAAAACAAATGTTTTTGCAATTTCATTGACCCTGTTAGCTGGTTCATAATTAATTATTGGCACAATTTTTTGAGTATAATTTCTTTTTTTTTTTTTTTTTATATATAGATATAGAAAAATTCGAGCTTGGAAAAAAGAACGAACAAACGAACGAATAAACGAACGAACGAACGGAAAATAAAGTCCGATCTAAGGATTTTTGGTTTAATAATAATAATTATTAAAAGAAGTAGTAGTAGTAAGAAAAAATGATTAAAAAAAAAAAAAGGAAGGCGATAAACGTGCTTTCGCTTGAATTAATTGTACTTACGCGGAATCGCGTGAAAGACGAACCCTTTCCCTGTAAAATTTAGAAACACATAACATTATATATCTCGTGGACTAATTCTAATAAAGTTAAAAGTGTCGGATGGTGTGGGTATTTCATTTTTTTTTCTTTTCTTGTAATTATTATTATTATTATTATTATTATGATTGTAAAAGGAAAAAAAGAAAAAAAAGAAAAAAAAAAAAGAAAAAAAAAATACAAAATTTAATTTGTCGTATTAAAAGGAGTTAACCCACCCGCCCTTCGATTTATCGATTCTTCGTTGGCCACATTAATCAACATATAAGCCTAGTGAAAGGTGTCCTTGGCATTGCACGATTACTATATATTACTACTACTACTACTACTACTACTACTACTACACAACTACTACTACAACTGTACTACGTTAAAGATGGTGGAATCTTCGAGGAAGCCTTGAAATTTCTAATAAATCCCTTTTCTGTCTTCTAAGTTCTTCATTTCAGTCGTGTATTAAAAAAACATACGTTTTCAACTGACAAGTGTATATATGTGTGTGTGTGTGTGTGTGCGGGTATACGACGTGCACGTGCACACGTAACGCGTACACATTTATCTCTCGCTTTTTAATTAATTAAAATATTTTTGGTTTTCTATATTATTTTTCTAAACAGTCAAAAAAAGAAAAATAGAAATAGAAATAGATATACCGGTTGATAGATATTTCAAATAGGAAAATGATTAAATGATTAAAAAGAAAAATGATTAAATGAAAATCATATTTAAGATTCCTTAAGATAATCATTAATTTCCTACCTAAAAAGTAAAGCTTTTAATATCCGAGAATTATAATTTACGAGTTCTCAAGCTTGTTAATTTCAGTCGAATCGAGTACGGTTAATAACCAAGATAAAGAAAGAAAAATGAAAAGAGAAAGAGAGAAAGAGAATGAGAAAGATAATTTGATACGTGATCGTGAGAAACATTTTCTAAAATTTCATTAACCGATGTTAAATATTTCTTCTTCTTCTTCTTCTTCTTGTTCAATTCTATAAAAAGCAAAATGTTTTGCATCATTACGTATATTTCTTTCTCTCTCTCTCTCCCTCTCCACCCTCTCTCTTTCGTTTCAAATAAGTGAGTATGTGTGCGTATGTTGCAATTGGTAGAGAAAAAAAAAAATAAATAAATAAAAAAGAACAAATAAAATTCAACTAACGTATGTTACTTTCAACATATCTTATCGGTTATATGTTTTAATCGTAAATAAAATAATGAAAATACATGAAAGACGATTGAAATTCATAATTTTCTTTCGGAAAAAAACGAAAAAAAAGAATAGAAAGTAAGAGTGAGAGAGAGACAAGAGAGAGATGAAACGAGGGCATTGAGATTTTTTCTTATATTTTTCTTTTTTATATTTTTCTTTTATTTCTTTTTTTTTCTCTTTTTTTTTTTGACGTACGTACGCAAGAGCAAGTGTCCGTCTCCAATTTTAGTTGAGCTGCGTCCTAGTTGAGATATGTTTAGAAACATAATCGATGTCGTCTTTTCTCCCCCCTCCCCTCCCCCTACCACCGCCACTTCCTTCCCATACACACACACACAAAAGTTTCTTTTTTTTTATATCTTTAATATTTATACAAATAATCTTTGATTTTACCAATTTAATGAAATTTGTAATACATCTCGAGGATCCACAAATTGATCATTTTTGTACTTTAACAAGTAAATAAGCCTAATTTTAGCTAAATGCGTCATCGTTTGCATTAATTCCGAATATTCGGCCAAGAATGGCTAAGAAATAAATGAAAAATATATATATCAATTAATTGAAATGAGAGATACATTTAATTATATCGTAAATTGTATTAAAAAAAAAAAACATAATTATAATTAATTATCAAATACATATATCTAGATAACTTGTCTAAAAGAAATATCTTGATATTTCCTACACCCCTCTCCCCTCCCTCTTACATTCTCTATCGTCAAACTTCTTTTCAAATGTCAAATATTCGAAATTGAAATCATAATAGTAATTTTTGATATGCAGAAAGGAAAGAAAGGGGAAAGGAGAAAGAAAAAATGTGGTGTTTCATTTCGTAAGAAGGAGTCTCCTGGTGACGTCACTTCCCTCCCCCTCCCCTGCCCCTCCTCTCCTCGAAATGATCTCACACTCGCTCACAATCTTGTTCGCAAGCACGAGCAGTTATGTAATCGCGGAAAAAAGAAGAGAGAGAAGAGAAGAGAAGATAAAAGATAGAAAGAGATGAAAAGAGGAGGAGGTGAGAAGAAGGAGGAGGAGGAGGAGGAGGAGGAGGAATCGTGCTCTTGTAAGAAAAGCCTTTTCTACAAACTCGAGTAGAAGCCTTCTTTTCTTAACGAGCTACTGCTATTATTATTATTATATTTATTATTATTATTATTACAACTACTATTACTATTCTACACTACGACTACTACTACTACTACTACTACTACTACTACTACTATTACTATTACTCTACAACTACAACTACTATTATGGCTGACTAAGATATGCGATGAATCTTCACTTCCGTGAATAGTTATTTTCTAGACAGCACGGCTAGTTTTAAAGTAACTAACGTCACAAAGTATTTACGTATTCTATACGGGTCAAGATCAAGCATTCGAAATGTTAACTATAGATAAAAGAAAAAAGATATGTCTAATAGATTTTATTTTTTTTTTTTCATGGATACAAATTAACACGAGTCAATTTATTCGTTCATCTCATCTATTATTTGGTCAAATTGAATAACGAGCTAGGATTTCTTTTTCCTTCTTTTTTTTTTTCGTTCAAATAAACTTAATTATACAAATTAAGTATTACAACCCACCCAGTAAATATGTTTAAGGAATAAAGAAGGACGTTGCAAGAGTTTCGTTAAGATTTCGCAGCGTATAAAAAGTTGTGTTCGTTCACACGTTTGTTGGTTGGTTGGTTGGACGAGTAAAGACAGTCCTTGAACACGCTTGGAAACGCATTGAACGGGGTATTACAAGTGGATCACGATGGCAGAATATGCCACGTCGTGCTATGGGTAGTACACACCAGCTGTTAACCGCTACTGGTGCTGTTACTGTTCCTAATATTGGTATTGGTGTTTTGGTATTGGTATTGGTATTGATAGTATTGGTGTTGCTGCTGCTGCTGGTGTTGCTGGTGTTGCTGATACTCTCGAAGCAGACTGAATCCTCTTTCATCTGATTTAAGTCAACGTGTCTGGATGATCGATTCGCGATTGGCCCCAACCAACCAACCAACGATCCAACCAACCAAAGAGATCAGGGAAGGAGGAACCTATCTTCCTTTTAAAGATTTTTCTTTCCAAAACTCGAACAAGCTCGCAATCGCTTATCACTTCGATCTTAAAACTCGAGCACAGCTTGCACGTAACTGTCACGTTCCACGTCGTGTCATCGATATTTTAGTCATTTCGATAAGAATCCCCCTATATATCCTCACGATAGCTTCTTCATTTCATTTTTTTTCTTTCTTTCATTTTATTTGATCATATTCTTTTATTTTATTATTTTATTTTTTTTTATACTATCGATATACATTTTTTTAACTCTCCCTACTCTCTTATTTCCAACGAGTTATCGGATTTACTCGGGATTTTTATTACATTTATTATTATATGGATTACAACATGATAAATGGTATTTCATTGAGTCAATTTATTTAAATTCAAATATTTGTAAATATATATATATATATAAATATAATTCGTCGATATTTTAATAAAAATGAAATAATACGTACGTTTGTTTTTCTTTTCAACGTGAATATTATTTTTATTCATGCACGATTGTATCAGATTGAATTTAAATAAAAAAAAAAAAAAATTGGATTGCTCGAATAAATAAAATTGTTGAAAAAGTATTTTAAACTTTTATATGTACTAGGTTTTGAAAATTGATCTCTCGTCAGTGGATTTACGGTTCGATTATTAATTTTCATCAGTTTATACTAGTTTCAATAGACAATATATTTATTTAAACGGTATAGGTAAATATCCTGAATGGACATGGGTTGTCAAAAGTAAAGAGTTGATTTTCTTTTTTTCTATTTTATATATTCACGTCCCTCGATATTTCTCGATTAATCGAAAATTGTTAGCTTGTGATCGGTTCGAGTGTGTTTGGAGAACAAACAGACAAAGTCTGTAAAACGCCTGTATATCCTTAATGGGATGGTCTATAAAATCGAATGCGTTACAAACGTTCTCTATAAATTCGTTGGGTGTCGGTGGTATGTATATGAGAGTATGTCTAAATGTAAGTGTTATGATCATATTAATAGCAAACGCGTGTTACATACTTTTACTGCGAGTCTTTAAATAACTATTCGAATAAGAATTATAAACTGTTTATACAGGATATTAATTATTCCAGAAATTATTAATACTTTTATAAAAGAAACATTTTTTTTTTTTATAACGCTTTTTTATAACCACGAAACTTTAAAATAATTACACTATTGGCATTAGAAAAATATTTCTCTATCAAACATATTTTTTTTTTTTAATACCAATACGAAATTATTTAAATTCCTACACGTGATGTTATAGTAAAATGATATCTTATTTTTTTTTTGATTGATTTATTTGAACTATCATGGGAGAAAGAAAAAAAGAACAAATCGCGTATACGATTTAAATGATAAATGATATTTTTATAAGATATTTGTTTCTGACAAGATAATAATAAGATAAAATAACATCTCTTCTACTCTCGAGAAAATATCTTCAAAGAATCATACTAAAAATAGAATATTCGATGGACGTATGTATTAAAAAAAACCATGTGTGTGTTTGTGGTTCCATCGAAATGGACGAAAACGTAAAAGTAAAACTGTCGATAACACGTCATAAGGCTTTCGTTTCATATGCATTTGCAAAATCTTACTGGACAGCTGCTCGGTGAGTGTTCGAGGACGATCGGAACGAAAGCTGGACGCCATAAATGGCAGCAAGTATTGCCGAACCCCTTGCCGAACAACTATTGTCGATGTTTCTCCTACGAACGTGTTGCCTTTAAAGGTCAACACTTTTTAAGCACCAAAGCTGGTTCCACCTACGAGAAAAGGCGCACACCGGCCAACTACTTTTCTCTTATTTTTTTTTTTTTAGAAAGAGAGAGAGAGAGAGAGAGAGATCAATATATTACTCTCGTCTGTTTTTATATAAACAATACTTTAAAATAATTCTTAAAGATTTTTTTTCCGTTAATAATGATTTTAACGTTCTACTTAATTTTTAGTTTACTTTTTCCTACACAATTATCATATATTATTATTGATTATTTTCATCTTACGTTAGAACGATTATCTGTCTGGTTTATGATAGATAGGATCACGCGAACTTATGATCAAAATCTTGTTTCATTTCTAACTAGAATTTTTGTGCGTATAGGTAATATTTCGTGATATTTCTTCTATGGATTTTATTTCGATTTGATTCTAAGGCTGCGTGTTATCTTTTGATTTTACTTCAACAAAATTGTATCATTATTGAAACTACTGTACTTTCTATAATGATTTATTAGGATTATAAATATCTACTAGAAAAAACAACCCTTATTATTATTATTTGAATTTATTATTCATGATACTTCGATATTCTATTCAATTACAATTAACTTAATTGCAACCAAATTTTTAAATTATTTTCTATATTCTCAGATGAAACTATATATTCCCTAGTTTTTATTTTCGAATCTCTAGGAACTTTACAACTAACTTACTTTCTTATACGAATCAAATGATCGAATTTATCATGTTTGTAAAAGTATTGATATAGATATAGACGTTTCATTTTATTCATTCATTCTATTTATTTTTCCTCTACTTCTTCTTCTTCTTCTTCTTCTCCTCCTTTCTATCTATCTCTCTCTTTCTTTCTTTATTTCTATTTCAATCATTCCTCTTTCTATGCTAGAGCTTATAAATGACTTTTATAGTTTTACGAGCATACTACTTTTGCTTGAATGAGTTCGTCGAAAAGGAAGAGAGACGTTAACTTTTGTACACATCTATAATGCATGCACACCTAAGTATACATACTATCGGCCTCGTAAATCTTTCAGTTTGCAAACGAGAAAGAAGAAAAAGTAGAACTCCTTATCGGTAATTTTATGAAATAAAGATACTAAGAGAGAACTATTATATTATATCAAAGTTATAACGTTATGTAATAAAATATATGTATTATGTATTCTTATGATGAGGAAGAGGAAGAGGAAGAGGAAGAGGAGGTGGTGGTGATGATGATGGAGGTGGATGTGGGGGGGTGGCAGGTGGAGCAAAATGTCGGTCCTAGTTACAAAATCTATTATATAATCGTTAAATCGATAAGAAGCGAGGAAGAATTTTTTTAACAGTATATTACAATTTAATATCATTAGGAAATATCTTATATCATTTAATAAATCAAACCTCTCTCTTCTCACATATTTTAATTATCTATAAAAAAAAAAATTGAATGATTGCAAATGTAAGAAAATAATTTCAAAAATAAAACGTATGCTCGTATTGGAAACTGATTTTTTACATTTTCTCTTACCTATTTCTTTATATAAATTTTATACATATATATATATGTCTTACCCCCCCCCTTCACCCCACACACATACATTATATATACACACACGTATTACATATATTTATTTAATGCTTATATGTTTCTTTCTTCTTTTTCGAGTTAAATGTCGGACTTGACTAGGTTCGCCATCTGGCGTTGAAATCTGCAAACTTCTTGATCGACTTTCTACTCCATCGGTAATTCCTCGTTCAAGAAATCAAATTCGCATGGCGTTTAGTTAAATATTGACCGAAAACTATTTTCTCTCTTTTTTTTTTTCCTTTTTCTCTCTCTCCCTCTCTCACTAGTTGAAACCAATTGAGAGACGAGTGGAAAAATAAATCGAGAAAAAACATTTCTCTTCAAAGCGTTTTATCCTTCGATCGAATTTTACAATATTTAATCAACGAATGATGAAAATTTTTTATTTCTTTTTTTTTTTTTACGATCGTTGACCTCATCCCTTCCCTATATCATTTTTAATAATACATTAAAATGCCTCTACTTTATTTTAAATTAAATTAAAACAAAGAAATATATATATATACATATATACACATTAAAAGGTCTGACACAATATATCACCTTGTATGATTAAATAAGGCCCAGACTTTATAGCGTCTTCTTCCTTCGATGATACCTTTTACGTCATTCGATTTAAAGCGCAGAACGCTTGGGATGCGATAGCGAATTACTTTTCCTTTAGGGTAACGAATGAGTCAGCTGTATGTGTGCATGTATATCTCGTGTTTTGCAAACTTTATTTAATGTGTTAACTATTGAACAAAAATATATTTCTAATTTAAGAATTCTTCAATAAGGAAGTTATTACTGTTTGTTAAGTCAATTTAATCTCGTATTCCTGACGAGAAAAATATATATAATAGAAAAAATATAAAATAATGACAAAAAAATATATATAAAAATGTGTTTGACAAAATATTTCGTGGGCGGATCATTTGGAAAGAGTCGTAATTTGCGAAAAATATTCGCGTACATCTGTTCTTTTCGCTTGGTCGATAATATATATTTATGTATATGTATAGGTAAAGTGGTTTCGTTAGAAGGAAGGAAGGAAGGAAAGAAGGAACGAGAAAGGAGGGGACAAACGAAGACGAAAAGCTTCGACGATTTTCGTTGGCGGATCGTCTATGATAATCGTGCCAACGTTTGCAGCACATTGGCGAAATGCCGTGAACTAATTTCGAGGTTTAACGAACAATTACAAAATATACTTTATAAAATACACGCTTTTATAATAAGACGAATTCGTTCCCTTATATATTTCCCCTCACCACACCCCCTCCTACCCTCGCATTCCAGCAGAACAAAATTCCTACACGTAACTTCAAAACACCTCTTTCCCATTTTTTTTCATTCCTCGTAATAATAACAAATATAACATATTATTATAATATATAATATAATAATAATAAATATAACATATTATTATTTATTATTATTATTATTATTATAAACAAGTGTGCGTGAAATAATAAAATTTAGATAGTATAGAAATAATATATGCAATAATGAATAACTTTTTTTTCTTTCTTCTGAAACACACACATATAAAAAAAATATATAATTTTTAAATATAACCGAGATCAATTATATTATATAATTGTTGGAGAGAATTGTATGGGGGCACCCGAGTAGTAGTTTACAAATGTCGAAGCTTAAAAAACTCTCGTTGCGTTCGTGTTGTCACCACGATTCGAGTCCACGCGATATCAGCGTGGATAGTTGTCGGTACTTCGTAATTATTAGTTGAGCTCAATTCCAAGGCAGCTATATTTCATACGTATGGGGGTCAGCAATCAACCTAACCGACCACAGACGCTATATCAAACTGATATCTTCCTCTTCGTTTACCAAATCTTCTTATCGTAAATCCCCATCGATAAATATTGTGATCCAATTTTTCGTCGAAAATATCCTACGAATTTCATGATCTAACACACCCCTCTCCCTCCCACTTCCCCCCATTCATCGACCTTGTCATATTTATTTTCAGACTGTACTAAATACATCTGGAATATTGAAATTATATTTTTGTGAACAATATTATTACCCTAGTTTAATTTTTGCGTGTGTGTGTGTTTTTTTTTCTCTTCTTTTTTCAACTTTTCATGATCAGAATTGATTTTATCAACATTTTTATCGAAACATACTTGTTCTTTGGCTTTGATGAAAATTATTGAACATTTATGAAATTTTATAGACAAGTGTCCAATAAAATAATATACAAGATAGATATAATTTAAATTTTGTATCAATTAAAATCATCAAATTTCTTGGATGAGCTTGAAAAGAATTGAAAATTTCTCAATTAAAAAAGAAAAAGAAGAAGAAAAAATAAAATAAAAAAATAATAAGAAACCGCAAATATAAATTACTGGATTTAGTTTCGTAATGACAACACTAAACAACAACAAGCGAGTAGTATTAGTAGTTTCGCTTACTCGAATTACTCAGCTAAGAATGAAATCATAGGAGGTAATAGTAATCTTTTCCAAAAATAGGAGATTACGTTTGTTATCGTTTGATCTAACACAACACGTTTGAATCGTTTGATGATTTCTTTCTGTATTGTTTTTCAGCGAGGGGGTGGGTGGGTGTTAAGGGGGATTACAAATAATATGCGTGTTACAAAAGATCTCAAAAAAAAAAGAAAAAAAAACATTAAAAAAGTTAAGGTGAAATCTTTACGAGGGGTAGGGGGGAAATAATACTTTTGAACACGAGGTTTCGTGATTTACAACCAACCAACCGATCGACCGACTGTGACTGGTTGTTACAACACTAAAGCCTATCCTTAAAAAAAAAAGAAAAATAAAAATACTCAATTCGACATGAAAGTTTTATTTTTTATTTTCTCTCTTCTACCTCTCCCCATCGATCAATAATTTTATCGCTTTGAACGATAAAGGAAATCAAATAAAATACAATCAAATAAAAGAAAAGAAAAGAAGAGAAAAGGTTCGAGCGTATGAATCATTTCTATATTTTTTTTTTGTTTTAATTAGTAAATTTATTACGACGAACGTTTGATTAATCGATTCGATCATCACTCCCTCTACCCTCGCTATCCCCCTCCTCATTTTACCCTAATTGATTCTCTACTTATTATTAACTCATAAAAGTTATCAAGTTTTTTCGTGCTTTCGAATGATGGAATAAAAAAGTAAAAAGGAGAGAAAGAAAGAAAAATATTAAAATCATATTCATCAAATCATATAATGTTATGAAAAAAAAAAAACGATCAATAAATCACAATTACTCAGAATACTACTCTACTTATAAATAATAATAATAATAATAATAAAAAAGTAGTAAAGTAAGTAGTAAAAAAAAAATGATTTAGGGATGATCCTAAGATACAATAAAAAGTATAAAACACAGAAATCTATTGATTCTTTCTACAAAAAAAAAAAAAAAATAACAAAAGGGATATTTAACATAATGAGAGAAATAAAAATGATAGCAGTCTTCGATTAGAAACGATAAAAGTATGAAACACGAAAATCTATTGATCCTGGAAGGGTAGGGGCGGGCGGGGGTGGAATTGGGTAGTAGTAGTTTTATAGTATCTTTAAGTTTAAAGTCAAAGTACGAAAGCGTAGAGTTTATATACGATGCCCGATGAACTATCAGACAAGGTGCTATTTAGGTGTGCTACCAACCTCGTTTCGTTTCCAACTGCTTCCTTTCAGAGACTCGGCGTCTATAAATTAGTTATCGATTAAACGAACATATATATATAATATATATATATATACACACATACACTAACATAGACTAGGCTAGCTGGTTTTCCGTTCTGTTCCCTTCAGTTCAGTTCTATTCCGTTCAGTTGAGTTCAGTTCTGTCGGTGAAACACACGTTTCAATTCGAGCATGAACGTTGGAAACGAAACACACCGAGAGGATAGGAAAGAGATCGTTCGATAAAAGAAAGAAAGAAAAAAAAAAAGAACAAAAAAAAAAGAGAGAAAAAAGGGAGAAATCGAGCATGTACAACCGACCAACCAACCAACAACCACACACACACATACATACATACACACACATACATACACATATGTAGACTCACAAAGCCGGAGAAAGAATTTTCTATTAATTTGTTAAAAATCAACATCGATCAATTGGTAAATCAATAGAAATGTTCTATCTATCTATCTCTCCGTTCGAGCATGTTAACAATGAATAAAATAGAAAGAGATGGAAAAACAGAACTTTGACGCCGTCTAGAGAAAATTCGAAAGCTACTGCATAGACTTTACTTACTGTTGCTATTGCTGCTAATCGAGAAAACCTGTCTACTTGAATAGTAGTGGTAGTAATAGTAGTAGTAGTAGTATTTCTCTCACTCATCTAGTACGACTCCTTTCAGATAGTAGAAAACCTAATGAAATTCTTGCCGAGTATCGAGAAGAAGACTAAATTACGTTCTCACGAACTTTTCAACGTTTTCTTCTTTCTTTTTTTTTTTTTTTTTTTTTCAAATCAACAAATTTGAATACCCGCGTGTCTTATATCAAGTTCAATTTTCTTTTTTTTTTTTCTATGCAATCATCTCTAAAACTCGGTTAGAAAAAAGGAAATTTGATTTCGTAGTTACGCATAATTTAAAAAAAGTGTTCACATCCCCCTCCCGCCCCGACCTTCGTTCGATTAAATTTCAGATAAAAATGTATGTAGGAGTTCGTTTCTTTTTTTTTATTATTTTTTAAAATATATAACGTTTCACACAGTTCCCATAAAATTAACTTATTTTTTCCAAGCACGGAGTATATCACCACCTTTTATTCTTGTAACTTTGTCTACCGTGTAAAATTAGAGAATTGGATGAAATTTGTTATTATATATATAAAAAAAAGTCACTAGAAATTTGCGAGAAAAATTTCCCTAGATCGATATTATTTCCTTTTAATATTTTAACAGCCGATTCTACGAAAATTAAAAAAAAATATATATATACGAGTATATATATAAAAAAAAAATTCAATTCGGGATTCCTTCCTAGTGCACTCAACGAAAGACTTTGATCATTTAATTAAGGACTTTATCACGTTAACAACAACCATCCCAGTTCGATAGGTTTGCATTTTAGTTATATAACGAGTGGGTCGATGTAAAATCAATTCCTCTATGTTTTGCCGCTGTTAAAGGCACCCATATATATATATTTATGTATACATGTGTATATGTGTACATACATATGTATGTACGTATGTATATGTGTGTCTGTGTTCTATGTTATGTGGACGACTGTCTTTAATCCATTAAATCCCTGTAAAGCTTTTTGTTGTTAGTATTATAACATTGCTGACCCTGTATACCAATGAACCAGAGATAGACGGCACCATAAGCATTATCCGTGATATATATATACCATAATAAATAAATAAATAATTATTTATAGATATAAATATGTAAAAGAAGAAAAAAAAAATAATTAATAATATAATGAAAGTGATCCATAATCGCAATGGATAGCCACAACATTTCACCATAGAAAAAAAAAAAAGTAAACGTAGAACAATGTCTAGGCTAGTATACCCCCGAACGTGTGATATGCATGACATAGTATTAACAATAAGACACATTTAATTTAATCGACGACTAGAATTTTCAAAGGATTCTATACCAGCGACGATCTTTTGTATAATAAAAAAAAAAACATTCATTTGAAAATAATGTCAATCAATTGGCGGGAAAATGAAAGTAACGAATCTTTATAGATTTTCTGTAACAATATTTCTATATATATAGAAAAATATAAATAAAAAAAAATATATATAAAATATATATATAAAATATAATATTATAATATTATATAATATATATATATAAAAAAATATATATAGTAAAAAAAAAATTACTATGTATATAAATTATAGTAAATTATAATAAAATGTAGACGTATGGGTGCATAAATAGGTAAAAATAATTGTAAAGTCAAGTAGCAGGACTAACGTCGTATATTTTTCCCCCTTTACTCGTTATTATTCTTGTTACTATTGTGTGTGTGTGTGTGTGTAACGCGTAAATATGTGTGTTTCGTGCTGTTTTAAATGTGTTACCGCAGAGAACAGCTTGCACTTCTGACATTTGTAATCCTCCTCCTTTCGAGTGGTAGAAGGTTCAAAGGTCGTGCAATAGATTGTTACTTTGGTGGTATTGCTTTTATGGTTTTGGTTTAGAAACGATACGGAAGAAGAAGAAGAAGAAAAAGAAGAAAAAAGAAAAATATTAAATATTCTTTTCATTCGTTGATCTCATTGGTTAAGTGGGATCGTCGCTGCATTCGATTCTTGAAAATTCTGTCGTCGTTTGAAGAGAGAAAAAAGAAAAGTTCTTTTTTTTCTCTTTTTTATTTATTTATTATATATCTATGTTTCTATCTAATAACATCGCAATTGTGTGTATATTATTATTATTATTCTTTCCCTTTTTTTTTTTTAATTCGATTAACACTAAACCTGATTTATAACATGAAAAGATCAAATGACCGATTTTTTAGTTTTTTTTTTGAATAAAGATTCGTGGAGGACAATTGCAAATAATTTCTTTATTATTATAATTCAAATAATAACGATTAGTAAACAATTAAAATAGATTATAAATAAAAGCAAATGTGCAATGGCTTTATATTTTTCAATAGAACGGACAATCATTTATCAAACGTTTAAATATATTTGAAGCATAAGGATATATGGTAGATAATTCAAAATAAATAAATAAATAAATAATAGTAATAATAAAAAATGAAACGAATATAAAGAAAGAATTAAATGTCGCTAAAAATAAATTCTTCTTTTTTTTTTTCTATTGAAAATATTGAATTGGTCATTCGATCGTGCGTGTCAAGGCTTAATGTTGTTGTTGTAAAATAAAATAAAATAAAATAAAATAAAATAAAATAAAATAAGATAAAATAAATATTTTTATATTGTTGTAAAATAAATTTAATTCGACTTACTTTGGAGTTAGTGACGTGGTCGGCCGGCACGGACTCTGGAACGGTTTGCAGGGTGCTCCGCATGCTAGCGGACATTGTAGGCCAGCCACTTTCACTGCCTCAAACCCTCCAACCCTTTGACGATGCACCCTCTCTCTCTACGCCTGAAATCAAAAAATAGAAGGGGAAAAGTGGAAAAATAAAACAACCAATATACACACACACACAAAAGTGTATACATTTTATATAAATATAATATTTCTATACATTTCGTATGAAATATTTCGTTCGAATTCATTTTCATTCAACCCTTTGCACTCGAGGCCCTTTTTCGCTTACGCGAACCAACAACTCGAGACGATTTCGTAAGAGACAAATTAAGTAGACATTTTACAGGTACTTTAAAAACATTTATAAACAAACAAACGTACAGAAATAATAAAATATCATCAGTTTATTCATTCATATGTCGAAAAAAACAAACTTTCATAAATACTACACTCTGTAATTAGTTTTGGTGTGATATTTAGTGAAACAATAGCCAAGATGCATTCTTGGTTTATCAGGAAACGTATCGCAGTAATACGAAATTTCCCGTTTACCTCCAATCGTGTTACGGTCAGAGCAAACCTTGCAGTCCCTTTTTGTGCCGTTTTGCTAAGTCGCTTGATTTAAGATTTCAAATTACACTTGAAATCAGCCGGGCGTCGTATCGGCGCCGCTCGAGTGCAAAGGGTTAAATTAACCTAACCTCCCTCCCCTCCTCTCTCCCTAAACCCCCTTCCAAATATTTTTTTACCATAATAACACGAGTTAAAAATATAATGGAAAGAATTTAGTTGAAGAATTGATTAATGGGGGAGTACGAAAGAAGGTTGTGCGATATTATTTTAATTGAAATAACGAGCACCGTGATGATAGGACGGGGGTGGGGGGACGGGGAGGGGGAGAGGAAAGAGATGGATTGAATGCAACAATTAGCGATGGAAAGTATTCGAGAAAGAGAGAAAAGGTCAACTTTTTTCGTTGTCTTCTTTTGCTATGAAATAACGAGCACCAGATAATCGTGGTAAAAAGTATATTTGATAGAAAAATTAACGATTGAAAGTATAAAATGAAAGAGAGGGAAGGGTGAGAAAAAGAAAAAAGAACAAAAAAATGAAAAAATAATAGAAAGATATGATGAAGAAGAAAAAGAAATAGAAAGGGGGAAAAAAAAATAAAACAGAGAAAGTTGTTCGGATCGTAGTTAGTTAAACTAATCATCGAGACGAAAAAGTAGGATTCGTTGTTTCCATGGTTTATGGTTCTTTTCTCTCTCTCTTTTTTCTATTTCTTTTGCATGGATGTGCATCGGAGACAAGGCCGTGGCTTATCAGATATCGACCGTGATAACGTTGAACGACCATTTAACACAGGAAAGTACACACATATGTAAATACATGTGTATCTATAAACATGACTGATACACACACACACACACACATATAAGCTTAAACTGTTAAGCTCTCTCTCTCTTTCTCTCTTTCTCTTTTAACAGGAGAGACAAGATACATTTTAATTGGTATGAGCACCGTAGCGTATTTTCAATTACACGGTCCCCAACCAACCAATCGATGTGTGTTTTATGTATGCAAGTATATGTATATTCACACCGACGATGATGATGATGATGATGATGATGATGATAATGATGACCCCCTTGACCCGATCACGATACATTTCTTTCTATGTTAAAACCCATTTAAACCAATCAGATGAAAGTATTCACGTTTTAATATAATATTTTTAATATTATTTTTATTTTTTTTTATTCGAGAAAAACGAAGCATATAATAAATAAAATAATATATATATATATATTATTTTATATATTATATTTATATTATTTATATTATTTATATAATTATATATTATTTTACATATTATTTTATATTTTAAATATATATAAATTATATAAATATCTGTTCTCTCTGTGTTACACTCCGCAATGTAATAATATATATTTATATTTGAATATATTATTTTACGATAATGACGAATAAGAAAAAAAAAGAAAGTAGAAAAAAAAGGAAATCGTTATAAATAAATTGTAATTCTTCCCTTGTTGAAGATTTTTGGCTCTTGCTATAGATCACGATTGTATCTATCTCTGTATCTTACTAACACACACGTAAAACGAAGACCCATCCAGCCAAAGAGAAGCCAAGATAAAGAAAGAAAGAAAGAATGGGAGAGAATGAGAGAGAAGTTCGGCAGGTAGGCGAGAGAGATGAATCATAGTTTGTAACCAACCGTGTGTGTCTCGGAATGTAACTCAAAGGCCAAGATCGAGCTAAAACGTCTAACAACGTTTCTAAACGACAATCAGAATCAAGAAGAAAACAATATTTCTAAGAGTATCAAATCCAAAAGAATATATTTTCAAAACACAATTTTTAACGAATTTAATATCACACAATAAAATATTAATGATCATTTTAATATTAAACCTAACACCAGGCAGACATTTATTTGTCTACCTTCAATAATTTATAAAAAAGAAATTCTATGAAAAATTTATAAAAAAAAAATTCTATGAAATTCTATGAAAAATGAAAAATAAAATTAATTTCTAAATAATTTCTAAATAATTTCTAAATAAAATCAAATATATTGTTCATTATATTCAATTTGTTAAAATCTCTAATATCATTATATATTAAAGATATGTGTTTTATTTTTTATAATCTGTTACAATTAATATAAGTGAATTGTCGATAGATTTAATGTTAAACAAATACCGATTACTGATAAAAAAAAAAAATTAGAACTTTTATTTTAAATACAAACTATGTAAGTTTTATACGAAATAATTGCAAGAGCTTAATGACAAAACGTGTAAAAATACAAAAAGACACTTGGAGTTGATGTACAATACACATGATTTCACCTATTAAAATTCGTGAATTCGTGAAATAAAACTTTCGAAAGGGATCCCATAGAAAAGAATCGAAAATTTGTGAAATGAAAATGTATATATATAATGTTTGAAAGATTCATGAGAAATTTCTATCCCCTCGTTCTCCCTATACGTATTTTTCCAAACGTAATTACTCACGTAGTACGTGCATACATATGTAAGTGCATGCGTGGGATCCAATGAATATTAAAATAACGTACTAAGTCTTCGCTTAGAGAGAAGAAAGCGGCGAAGTTAACCGAGCTACGATTCCTCGTTCAAGCCGATCAACAAAGAAAACGGAAAGATAAAAGTTAAATAAATAAAAAATCAAGAAGAAAAAAGAAAAACCATATGGAAATAAGGAAACGAGTAGTCGACAGGTGCAAAAGAAAGAAAGAGAGAGAGAGAGAGAGGAGAAATATCAAATCTTTATTCCATTTGCAAACGCATGTATTTATCCTGTTCATTCGTATATGTGAAAATAAATAGCAAACGTGTCGTCTGTTTGTGTGTGTAGATGTGCATGGTAAAAACAACTCTCTGCAAAAACATTTGTGTGCATGCACGTAGAAATTTTGTAATCCTTAACGACGTATTTCTCTCTCTCTCTCTCTCTCTCGCTGTCTGTTTTTCTCTGAAGCGTGTTACCTTCAATCGGATTTTTCTTTCATTTTCTATCCTTTTATTTTCCCCGATACTTTCCAAAGCAAAACTTTGAATCTACGTTTGCGTATGCTGAGTCTTCTGAGATAAAATCCAATCGAAATAAGTGGAATTTGAGAGGAGACTTTAGAATAATATCCAACAAAATCCGATTATATTTTGTTATATCATTCTAATCGATTATGATAATTAAATCAAAGAATTACGTTCAATCTCACAATTCGTGTTTATCATTTTCTCTATCTATCTAAATTTCGTTTGTACACTTGTCCGATCGATTTATTGCAGTTTTTTCTTTTTTGTTTGGTTTACAAACGTTAGAAACAAAAAATTAATTTCTTTTTGTTTCTTTCCGAGGAAAAGAAAGGACAGGAGGAGGTGGTTTCTTTTTCTATTATTATCTTTCTATTTCTTTTTTCTAGCACGAGTTTTTGCGTTGTTTCGATAAAGAACAAAATTGAATATTTCGTTTTGCGGAATTAAATAAAAACGGGTTTGGCGTTAAACGCACATTTTTCAAAAGAAAAATTGTAGTAGGGGAGAACATCCAACCCTTTTTTCTTTTTCTTTCTTTCTTTTTTTTTTTGCACAAAGGCACAAAGCATAAAGTGAGAGGATATCGGTATACTACTTCCGCCTTTGGTCGACCGCCTTGCAGCATAAAAGCCGCAGACGACGACGACGACGACGACGATGACGACAATTCTCTCTCTCGTCCGATATAAAATGCTGAACGCATATATGGTCGAGAGAAACCAGACCAAAAGAGAAAGAAAAAGAGACAATTCTGACGTAAAAAAAAATTCTTACGATTTACTAGCCCGCTGCCACCCACCCCCACCCTCCCACCACTGCTTCTCGAATTTAACGATAAAGAAATTTATCAAAAAAAAAAAAAAAAAGAAATCCTACTCAAACATTTCAATCAAATAAATCCTGATTCTTTTTCTTATGTGTGTGTGTAGATGTGTAGACACTTAAAAAATTTAATTTTTATTTTTGTATCGGATTTCTTGCCTGTCATTAGAATTTAATTATTCAAATATTTAATTGACGTAATTAAAGATTGTATATAAATTAATTAAGAAAATACTTTACGAATTTAACGATAAAGAAATTTATCAAAACAAAAAAAAATCCTACTCAAACATTTCACTACTCAATTCCTTCACACCTCAATTTCCTACTCAAAAAAAAGAATATTATATATAAATTAATTAAAAAAATGCTTTACGAATTTAACGATAAAGAAATTTATCAAAAAAAGAAAAAAAAGAAATCCTACTCAAACATTTCAATCAAATAAATCCTGATTCTTTTCTTATGTGTGTGTGTAGATGTGTAGACACCTCAAAAACTTAATTTACTCCTGTATCGGATTTCTTGCCAGTCATTAGAATTAAATTATTCAAATTTTTAATTGACGTCAATTAAAGATTATATATAAATTAATTAAGAAAATACTTTACGAATTTAACGATAAAGAAATTTATCAAAAAAAGAAAAAAAGAAATCCTACTGAAACATTCAATCAAATAAATCCTGATTCTTTTTCTTATATGTGTGTGTAGATGTGTAGACACCTCAAAAACTTAATTTACTTCTGTATAGAATTTCTTGCCTGTCATTAGAATTAGATTATTCAAATTTTTAATTGACGTCAATTAAAGATTGTATATAAATTAATTAAGAAAATGATTTACGAAAACACAAAATTAGACATAATGTAATTTTACATTGACAAAACCGATTCGAAAAATCGAACTATGATCGATTGATAAAAACTTCATTTAATAATCTGTCATTGGAACTAATTCTTATGTTTTTATGCTAAACTTGTCGAAATAAAAAAGAGAAGAAAAGCATGAGCGTGAGAGAAAGAGAGGAAGCTAACACACGAGAAGAAAACATTTAATTTATTTCTATCGATTCGATGGAAGAAATTGAAACCGAACTTTAGGGAAGTGAAATAAAATACCAATTTCCAGCCAAGGAAGTTCGAGATATGTATATCGATTCGGCAAGGAAAATTATATATTTTTTATCATACTTTCTTTCTTCTTCTTCTTCTTCTTCTTATTCGCAAATGAAGTGTTTCATTTTATAGTTTCATTTAATAATACACAAATGGGTTACGAATAAAAAATTACACGGAATTACGTTTAGTTCGAATTTGTTTTTCCTCCCTTGAGAAATATGGCTAGAAATTAAATTCAAATACAAGAAGAAGAAGTAGAAGAAGAAGAAGAAGAAGAAGAAGAAGAAAGAAAAGAAACACACATATATAAATTAAAAAGAAATAAAAAAACATATATAGGTAAGCAAGGAACAAGGAATATCTGCGAGCAACATCTTTAAAAGCATTATGCAAGAAGCTTTCGAGGCCGGTCAGTACACCAGTCTGCCAGGGTGACGTAAATCGCGATTCGAGGTTATTAATACTGCGCGAGGAGAGAAATTTCGCGGCGATAAAGTAGCCGAGTCGAGTGGAAAAAAAGAAGAAAAAAAAAGGACAGTTAGAAAAGATGGTACAGTTTTTTTTTCCTTTCTTTTTTTTTTTTAAATCACTCAATTACCATAAGCGAATCCATTTACGTACGTAAAGTAACTGTTATAAAAAAAAAAACAATCGTAAATTATATCCTCCTACAACGTTCCCTGCGAATCTAAAAAAAAAAAATAAGTGCTGCTCTTCGTTTAAAATATTTTACTTCAAATCTAAAAAAAAAGAATGTATGTTAAATGCGACAGAATTAAAAAAACAAATTGCACGAAGTATACCTACTAATCATTGGTTGATTAAAAAAAAATCATCCTCTACTAATTTTGTACGAAACGATTGGAAATATTTGTCAATTTTCAATTTCAACATTAAAAACTTGGGAGATAAATTTTTAGAAAAAAAAAGATATTATTAAATAAAAATGAAATTTGTGTTAGTAGTTTTGTGTGTCACAAGGTGTACACGTAATAGGGACATATATTTGTGTATGCTTTTAGTACATTAAAAGATCCAATGAAAATTACTTAAAACTCTTTTCGATGTAACAGAAAGAGAGAAAGAGAAAGAAAAAAGAGAGATGAGGTAAGAAAAGCACAAACTCGGTCGGTAGATCGAGAAAAGTGAATCTAGGGTACTCGGAGTAAACGCAAAATTAGGTCCTAGACCGTCCCTTAGAACTAGGTCAACGGAACACTCGCGCACACACGCACACACATAAACACAGAGAAGAGGAGGGGGAGTGCGTGTCAAAGCATCTACTCTACCGTAACGTATATCGGAATATTGTTTATCGAAATAATGGAATTTCATGGGAACCAAAGGCTTAACATCGGCATAATTAACATGATTATAATGAAATATTCCTGGAATTAATTAACGAATCAGAAATTCTACGAGAGAGAAAAAGAGATAGAGAAGAAAAAATAAATTGACACATTTATTAGAAAGTAACGTGCTCGAATTGGCCGGTAATTAACGCTAATTAATTGTAACTAAATACGCGACGCTTAATTAATCGTCTTATTAACGCAACTGCGTCAAAGATTGTAACCATAGAAAATAATTATTAACGCGATTATAACGTGAAATGTTTTAACAATTTGAAGGCAACGTGATGTTGCTCTAATCGATAGATAGTCGTATCAAAAATCACACGAATGTTTAATCCAACGAAAAAGGGTAACTTCGAAGGGAAACGTGTTTTCAATTGGACACGTTAAATGAGCCAATTTATACCACACAAACAAACTTTCTAATCCTCCGTATGCGTATAATTGGAAACAAAAAATTATTTAATCAAATTACAAGTTTTATTTTGTAAAAACTATTATCATGAAATGGAAGAACAAACGAATCATTTGAAACATAACAAATCAAATAAAAATTAAAATTAAAATCGATCAAAAGAAAAAAAGAAAATAACTTAAATCAAAATAATAAATAAAACTCTGCTGTTTGTATATCTTGTTAATTAAAAAAAAAAAAACAAGAAAAAAAAATAAGAAAGAAAGAAAGAAAAAGAAATCATTGAACTTAAATTAAATTCAATTTTATATCACTGATACGGTACATTAATTTTCTAGGTATAATTTGACCCAATTAACACTCTAATTGCAACTTTGCAATGCCTAATTAATTAATAGTATCTCTCTCTCTTAAACAAAGGTGCATTATTCTTATATACTCGTTAAACGATCATCTTTGTCGCTAGGAACTACGATAAAACTAAGAACACTAAGAGAACAAGCAAGCAGGTGTCGATAAAAGGTGTCTTACTCTTGCTTCGAGCTGGCAAACGATTGTTTGTTTGTTTTATATAGAAGTATACACACACACACACACACACACATATATATATATATACATAGTTTGATTATAGAACAATGCTCGTTTAAGAAAACAGACTTTCTTGCTGATCGAATATGATTACACATCACATACACACATACACAGACAGATACGTATGTACACATATACATGGTGTGTCTCATCCTAATCGATCAAACATCATTTATATCGTTAATGTTTGAAAAACAACAAAATTACACGTTATAATGATTGACACGAATCATACGATTTGATACTTTTCAATAAATAATTATTTTGTTACACATATCTAATCGTATAAATAATAATTATAATTCATTACATGGATTGGGGTTTAAATATATGGAAATTGAACACCTTGTACACATATACATACATAGATATACATATATACATACGTCATGTTTCTGTGTAAAGTCGAGTTGTGAAAGTAGAGAATAACGAGTAACCTGGTCACTCGATGAAAATGTGTACACACGTTCGATACGATTAATTAATTAACCGATAAAACATCGGTAACAACGTTATCGAGTAGGATTACTTTCTTCTTAACTAAATCGGTTTTATATATATATATACATATATATAAAAGAAAATTGCTTGAAAATTGATGCGAATATGTGTACGTGAAAATCGATGAAATATAATACTAGAAGAAAAGAATAATGTTCTTTTTCTTAAATGAATCTCACCTGTCTTTATCGAACGTGCAATGAAGATAATGAAGAAAAACAAAAAAAAACAACCTCTGTAACGCGTGAAGAAAAAATGTTCACTATACTGTTTTATACAGGCACACATATTATATACGTAAATAGAATCGTAAACGTTTTCGATAACGTTTCCATCGCGAGTGGTTACATTTCGATATATGATTCGAATGATGATGTGATACTGATAAAGGATATTATAGTATCAAGGATTCTACTAGACGTTGTTGAGAAAAATACGTAAACACCGGTGTACCAATAAGTCGGATGATCTATGTTTACGATATCAAAGGTATTTTCCCCTTCTCCCTAAACCCTCCCCTCCCCTCCCCTAACACACACACAGTTTATTTCAACTGTTCCAATTCGATCTCATCAACGTTTTCTTTCTATAGAAAAAATTCTATACACACACACACAGCGCACACATAATATATCTAAATTGTGAATAAATTTAATCCTAATGATATATGAAAAATCCAAATTTTGTTGTATACGAACAAAATGATGCTACCTAAGTTTGTTCGATGTTGCAACTCAAATTAGAGACGAGAGTTGTGTTATTTAATATATTCATATTCAAATATATAATTATAAAAATTAAATTAAATAAATATATATATTGAAAAATTAATTTTCGTTAGTTATCTTTTAAATTACATAATATATTATTACATACGTAATGAAACATTGATTAATTTTCGTTATTTATCTTTTATCTTATCATTTACAAATAATATTATTTCCACATACGTAATTGAACACCTAATCAAACATTGCCCTCTCTTTCACTCTCTTTCCCTACCTCTTTCTAAAATTATATATATATATTTGTGTTAATTTTATTAATTAATATAATTATTTTAAACATCGCGCATAAGCATCATAACAAAACTAATAAACAAATCAAACATCTGATCAAACATTTCATTAGATTTATCTGTCTCTCTAGTTTTGTTTACATTTTATTAGAATTATTACATTTATTTTAAATATCCTAACTGTTGTGCTGAACGAAACGAAATCCAGAAACCTTTTTGCGAACCCATCATAAGATTTACATCGATCGAAATTTTCGTATGTAAAACGAAATATAATAATTAAAAAAAAAAAAAAAAAAAAAAGAAAAAAGAGTGTTGAAATGTTATCGTAACACTTTTATCCGAACATACAAAGATCTCCTAACATGAAAATTGAAGTAGAAGAAAAAAAAGAAGATGAAATAAAGAAAAAAAAAAAAAGAAATATCGGTCGATCTCTCGATCCTCTTCTTCTTCTTCTTCCGGTTCGAAACTACGCGGTGAACGAGTTTAACACGACTTGTTTTAACGATTCAACACCAACGAGAAAAAGAGACACGAAGAAATATATACACCTTCTATATACTACTCACGAAGAATCGACGAATGAATGTTACAACAGCAAACCCGAGAGAACGCAGTTGATCGTACGCTTTCGTAACGGTTTCAGCTTTGCGATCGATAGGAGACCGTTAAAAGACATCGATATCATTACCGATAGTCCTTTGAGGAAGAGGAGGAGGGAGGGGATGGGTGGGTAGGGGGGAAATTGATCAGGGAAAACTCATTGCCTTTTCATTTGATTCTACTACAATTCGAACTATATCATCTTTTTTCCTATACTCGATGATGATGATAATAATATATTAATAATATATGTAAATTAATGGGGTTTTTTTTTAATATTATTATAAATTATATCATATTTTTTCTATACTTCTAAATATATTTGTATCAAAATTATTTGTTTTCTTTAATGTACTATACTATATATATATTTTTTTAAATATTATAAATTAAATTTAATATAAATTTTCATACTCGAAATTATATTTTACAATTGAAAACACAATATGCTATTCTATTAATCAATTTGTACATTGAATTTTGTACGATTACTAATAATTTAAGTTCTATAACGTATAATAATAGGTAATTACGTATAAATAATGATATAAATTTTTGTTGTTGAATATAATTTATATGCCGTTGCTGATCGATCGAAAAACGTTTTCTTTGTTCTCGAGCATAGTAATATTAATTCATCGTAAAATGCTTCGATCATCGTTATGAAACTAACAACACAATGTGCAAAGCAGCAACAGCAGCAGCAGCAGCAAGTGGGCGTACCTTTGCGAAAATGATTTCGATTGGAATGATACTACGCGACAAACGCATTCTGATGTTATTAATCGGACGAATGAAAGATTATTGTAATGGGATCACTAAATAAATATATAACACATATATCCGGATACGAAGATAGAAATAGAAATGGTTACTCGATGGGACAGGTGCATCTGGTCTTTGCATTGCACCAAATCAAATAAATGAACGAATTTGAACGAATGAACGGACGATGAGAATCGAATGCAGGATAGACGACACATTAAACATTGATTGTTAACGTGTTTAACCAAAAATTTCTATTAGATGTATCTTATATTGCTTCATTCACTCAGCCAATCACGACACGTGTATATCTCTCCGTTAAACGTGTAAAAATGAAATTGATATAACTGAAGTTTGAATATCAGAACAGGATTGCAAGTTTATTCATTATCACGTTCAAATTTCTATTATTTAACATAGGATTTTGTTCTTACTTGCACTTTAAATATTACAATTATTCTTGCCATTTCTATAATCTGTTATGTACCATTTAAAATTCGTTCTCCTATAAAAAAAAAAAATATCTCTGATCGATTACTGTTTCGAATAATGTTTAACTTTATTTAGTAATCGCGTAATTTGAAAGTTCCATTTTTATTTATCATAATTTGGCTTGTAAAAATGAAGGACTCCCGTGTAACTAATTATCATAACTTACAATTACTTCCAATGCACGCGATATTAATTTTTACCAACCGACAAAAAAATGAAAAAAAAGGAAAACAGATAGAAAATATTCTTAAAATTGTACGATTAACAGGGAAGGTTTGTTTTTAACGAACTTAGCTTCGGAAATCTACTGAAACATAAACTTTCAATAGATTATAAATTATATTTAATCAAAATGAAGGAAAGATAGTTAGAACAAAAAGTTAAGCTTGTTTTATACATAGAAGGTATTTTTATCAAACGTGGGTCGAGAATCTAGCAAAGGCTTAGACGTTTAGAAACTCCAAGGGATATTTACGAACATGTGTATGTGTGAGAACGTGCTAGCACGTAAGCGTATTATACATCCATACACACACATACACATACATACACATGCATAGCAGGAGGAGCGTATTGACCGTCGAAATTGCCTTTGTTCTACTCTCTCTCTCTCTCTCTCTCTTTCTAACTTCTTCCACCTATCCATTCTCTCTCTCTCTGTCTTTCTATCAACTCTTTCACTCTAACTTAAAGAATCGTCTTCTTCCGTTTAAAAAAAAGAAGGAAGAGGAAGAGGAATCACATAGACTTTTTCGGAGCACCTCGTGGAAAACACGTAGATAAGATCGTCTTCCTGGGTTAACGGACGACCAATGGTATGTGTGTATGTATTAAATAATCTTTCACGGTGTCGAATTATAGCAACTATAAAAAAAAAAATCATATACAGGATAAGATCAAAATTGTACCCCCCTTCCCATTCTCAAGCCCAGTTTGCCAAACTTTTGTGCACAAAAATCATCAAATTGAAACGAACAAACAGTTGATAAAACAATCGTTTTATATAATTGATCATTAGTAAATGTAAGTAGTATACTGCGAGTATACAGAATTATTAGAAATAGAAAGAAATTAATATAAAAAAATATAAAAATAAATTGTTCAAAGTTATTCGTTAGAAAAGTGACTTATGTCTCATCCTATTATGTCACATATATTTGATATAAAATAAATTTCTTCTTTGGTTCAGTGTTTCCGAACGAATATTAGTAATATATAATTAAATCATAGTTAGTAGTTAACATATTATAGGTGTAAGTTCTTCGTGAAAACTGACTTTAAAAATTTCATGGTAAATAATATAAATTACGCCAACCCTTGTAGTTCGAAAAGTATTATATCAAAGTTTAAAAAAAAAAAAAATCAAAAAAAAGAGAAAGAGAGAGAGAAGGAAATAGAAAGGGGAGGGGGCAGAAGAGAAGGTGGAAAAAGAAAAGGAAGGATGAAGAATGTCGAGAGAAAGGGAGAAAGAGAAAGAGAGAAAGAAAGAAAGAAAGAAAGAAAGAACAGAAAGAACAGAAAGACAGATGGCGCGTTGTTCGGACCGATCCGTAGAACCATACAAGGACGAAACGATCGAATCTTCGTCGATTCGAAGGATCGAAAGAGAAGTGGACAAGGGGGGAAACAACCCATAAGCAGCATTTTACCTTCCTACGATATGATTCTCCCATAACGATTCTCGTCATTTATTTTTACTCGGAATAAAAATCTTGTTAACGTACATATTGAACGAACCCGATACAATTTACTGAAGCGAGATTGGAAGAAAATTAAAAAAAAAAAAAAAAAATTCTTAAATAAATCAAAAATAAATTTAAGAAAAAAGAAAAAACAAGGAGAGAAAGCAAAAAAAAGCTCCAAACGTCACAAGTTGTTCCGTGAGATTGTCAAGCTTCTCTGACTACACGTCGTTTAAATATATATATATAGATATTTGTATCCCTCTCCTGTCCCCTTCACCACTCCTTTTCCCTGTATTACCGGCTTCGAGAAACTGCTCGAGTTCCACGCACGCGGCACTCTCCACAGAGAGGCAAACGATTTTGTAGGTACTTACTTACTGGGATGGCTAGTAGTGACGTGCACACGTATAGAGAGAGTAGAAAAGAAGAAGACATATTATATATGGATACACATACACATAGGCACACACATATATATCTATACACTCACTCTTAGCGCACACGATCTACCGTGTGTGTGTGTGTTTCTCTCTCTCTCTCATTTTCTCTCTCTCTCTTTCTCTCTCAATTCTTTTTAAGCAGCAACTTTATTATATTGTCTATCGCGATATACTAAATTTCATCAATATGTAATTTAATTGATTATTATCGTTGTTGTTTTTTGCATAATATATTAGTAATTGATTTTAAATGTGTTTACCGCGCAACTAAGACAAATTATTGCCATAGAGAAGTAAATTATCGCCGTTGTCTTGGCACTTTCGTTTTAAACCGTCTCGAAAAAAAAAATAAAAAAAACAATAAATAAGATATTAAAAAGGATTAGCTAGCAACGTGTTCAAAAAAAAAAGGATACGTACACGTCCACCCACGTCGTCGTCGTCGTCGTCGTCGTTGTCGTCATCGTAAGGATGCATACAACATGTGGGAAATGATCACGGTTGCATTTAAAAGGCAAACTCGACGCCTCGTTGGTCGTCGTCGTCGTCGTCTTTGTCGTAGTGGTCGTCAAACGATGACAATCGCGGTACTGGTTGGTATGGTGGTTGGTGGTGGTTGGTGATGGTGGTGGTGGTGGTGGTGGTGGTGTAGTAGTAATGATAGATAGTAGTAATAATAGTAGAAATATTACAGGTGGTGTGCTCGAGAAGATAACGCACTAACACATAAAGAGAGCACTAGCAAAAGGATAGATATAAAATGTGAGAGGAATAAAACGACGGCAAGGTAGGCGGAAAACCGGCGGTTTCCGAGTGTCCCGAGACGGTGGACAACCGGCTGCTGGCTGGTGGTGGTGATCGCGTACCTTGCTGCTGCTGCTGCTGCTGCTGCTGCCGCTGCCGCTGCTGCTGCTGTTGCTGTTGCCGCTGCCCGTACATCGGTAGTCGTGTGCGAATGTATGAGAGTAGTTGCGCGCGCGCGCGCGCGCGCACCCGACCGTGCTCTCGCTCTCTACTCTCTCCCTCTTTCTCTTACTCTTTCTCTCTTCTTCTTTCTTTCTATCCGATTTTTTTTCTTTCAACACTTTACTCCTAGCGCTCGCTGCTGGGTTGGGTTTGCTTGCTTGCTTGCTTACTTGCTTGCTTGACTGTCTCTACCACTTATTTCTTCTTTCTTTCTTTTTTCTTTCTTTCTTTCTTTTCGTTCTTGCTTTTCTTCTTTCTTTCTTTTTCTTTCGTTCCTTCCTTCCTTCCTTCTTCTTGTTCTCTCGAAAGAAGCTCTACCCGTCTCTTTCTGTGTCGCTAGCGCTGCGAAGAGCTCCCTCTCGCTCCGCGTGCGTCCGTCAGTAACCTACAAAGCGGTGGCGGCGGCCGTTCAGGATTACGGGACTCTGTCCGCCTTCGTCCAAGCGAAAAAAAGAGAGAGAAGAAGAGAGAGAAAGAACGATATATATATATATATGTATTAATGTATATTGAGTTAGAAGTTACATCCTTTTCCTTATTCTTCTTTTTTTTATTTTGATTTGTATTCTTTGTCGTACCAGTCACTTTGCTCCAACTCTTCTCTCCTCTTTCCCTTTTCTTTCTCTTCTCTTCTTCTTCTTCTGGCTTCTTCTTCTTCTTCTTCTTCTAGTTGGACGATGAGTCCTCCTTGAAAGACTCAAGACGCGATGGGTTCCTCTCGCCAGGCACACCGGCGACCTCGCCAAGCCGACTATACTTTTCTCTCTCTTTCTTTTTCTCCTCCCGCTGCACACTGGCAAAGACCCACGCACACATGCACGAGATCCAATACGAGTGCTCAATCCACGCTAGCAAAGCCAGTTCTCACTTCTTGCTTCGTTACTGCTTCTGCTACTACGACTCTACGACGACTTCTACTACTACTACTATTACTACTATTGGGTGGTGGTGGTGGTGTGCTGCTGTGGGTTTCTTGACGGCTGTTTTCTAACTTTTCAACTCTTTCCTTAGATTAGACTCTATTTTACCGTCCAACAGCAGCCAATATCACACGAGATTATTTTAATACACGTATTATACACACTCGCGTAACGCGAAATTACTCGTCCTTCTCAACTCTTTCTCTCTTCCTTCCTTTTTTTTTTTTTCTTTCTCCAATTTCCCTCCTTCTCTTATTTTTTGTCTTCTTTTCGTCGTCTCCTTTATACGAAGGGAGGAGACGACGATGTCGCGACACCCGTGTACGAGGAAAAGACACCCGTACTACTCTCGCCGCGACACCGACCGCTCTCACTGCTCGCTCACTACCTTCGAAAGAGCGCACCCTCCGATCAAACTAACCGAGAAAGAAAGACAGACTGAGAGAAAGAGAGAAAGAGAGAGAGAGAAAGACAGAACGTAACAGAGTACCTTCTGCGAGGTTACAAGCAAGAAAGAGAAACAGAAAGAGAGAAACGCGACCAGAAATTGGAAGACACTACTTACTAACTCATCGCGGCTTTATCGTTTACCACGACTAACACTTAAAAATTATAATTTACACTAAACCATTGACGACAACAATGACGACAATGACGAAGACGACAACGACGACAACGACGATGACGACGACGACGACGACGATGATCACTACGTTGACGACGACGACGAGGATGAGGACGAGGATGGGTGTGCGATCATATCCACCACAGCGGTCTCCCCACAATCTTATAATTTACTCTCGAAATTACGCGAATAGTATATTAAAATTCTCCGCCTTTCCCTTATCACTTTTAAAATGTACGATATTTACCCATTTGTGACGGATTTTCCGCACAAGATGATCATCGACATTAACGACCCAGTCCCCCACCTATTACCACATACAGACATTACCACACTTTCGATTTTTCAAAATGGCGGCGCGCCGTCGTTGGATACCAGACGCGGTCAGCGTCCGAAACTCTGGCGCTTTGATCGCTGACTCGAGCTCGCCATTGGTTTTCTTTCGAATGCCGCGAATTTTCGAATTGAAATTTCTTCTTGGATACAATAATCTAATTAGATTAGAAATGTTAATATTTATTTTCTGGAGACTATGTCCTGTTTTTCTGTAAATAAAGAGAAAGAGAAAGATAGAACGTTAATGTCACAAGGAATCTCTATCAGCGGATGGGATCAAGGAAAATCCACTGTATTCGATTTAATATTTTATGAGAATAATATTAAAGATATTTAAATACAATTTTATTTGATTGGATCTAACTAATTGAATGATACCTAAATATAAACTTAACTGCTAGTCGTATTCAGTTCAGATCAAAATAACTTGGTAACAATTTCTCATATATTTCTTTATCACTGTTTAGAAAGAGACAAAAGATTACTCGGTCCACCTGCAATTATAATAAAATTTTTAATATATTTATATACTTGTGTATGCATCGAAGAGCTAGTTCCTTTAGACAATTAATTCTTTTTATTTTTATCGTATCTATCAAGAATGATGTAAGATTTGTTAAATATTTCTTACGCTATCTATATCATTAATAAGATAATTTGTAACTGTAGACAAGGCTACTTGGGCGGCTGCTTCTTGAGGGTAACCGTAAACTCCTGTAGATATGCATGGGAATGCTATGGTTCTTAATCCATATGCTTTCGCCAAATCGAGACAATTCTTATAGCATTGCTCCAATACCTCAGGTATCTTTCCTATTGGACCAACGGTATGAATGACATCTAAAATTTGTCTTCTGTAAATATCTCAATCAAAGGAGAAAAATGTTTAAAAAATCGATGGAATAAACGTATGTTACAAACATTTAGCTGGCAACATGTATCCTCCAGTGATTCTAGCTTCTCCGGCAGGGCATCTCCCTAGCGTGGCACATTCTACTTTCAAATAAGGTCCAGCAGCTTTGTGAATAGCACCGTCGACTGAAGAACATTTAATATTCTCAAATATCACAAATAAAGTATGATCATACTTTTCGCTGAAACCCATTCTTTAATACCTCCTCCGCCAGGTATTAAGACCGAATTAGCTGCGTTGACAACTGCATCTACCTCGAGAGTGGTAATGTCTCCCATCCAAAAGGAAATCTTTTTAGCAACTTCCATGCCAGCCTTTGCATTTTGGTTCGAAACTTTAACGCTTATAAATGATTTATTTTTAGACCAATATTCTGCCCATGTTGGTATTTGATTCACGCTATTTGTAGTTGATTTAAATATTTTCTTTTTTTCTTCTAACGACATGTTCATGTATTTCTCTAATTAAATACATAAGAAAAATATATCATTTATGATACTCTACTAAAACAACAGTACAAAAGTTTGACATATCTTAACTAGTAAACTATATGAGAGAATGAATTTTATCTAAAGACAAATAGTGATAAAAATATTTTCTGACTAAACTAATAGAAAGATATAGATTTCTTACGCTTTGTATCACCAAAAGATGACTTAGTATCATTATTGCTTGTCATGGTTCTAGTTGTAAAGTACGGAACGAATGATTGAATTAAAGTTGAATTCAAAGATCGAACGTAAGCAAATATCTACAAAAATACAAACGTTTAACACTTTAAATTGTTCGAAGTAACGTATAGATCAATGATATTTCGTTCCTTATATATGTATCACTTACTCTTTGCATTTATAGTTGTGTTTATTCGTTGGTACTAAACAAAATTGCTAAATATTTATAACTTTCGTAGATGTTACATCACAAGATTGATTCAAATACAACGACGTTAATTTGATTTATCATATGATTATATGAACTTTATTAAAGACTTAAATATATCAAAATAATATCGTAACGTGACCGGTATAAAATGCGGGGATTTTTATTCTTTTTAATTATCTTTTTTTTTTATAACACACAAAAGAACGCACTGGAAACGCTATCTGTCGGTAGTTTTGTTAACAAATCAAGGAATCGTTTTGACTCGTAACGACATCTAACGTCGAATTTCGTAACTTATAAGATCTTCGTGATAAGTCATCGATTAACACCCTGTTTGCGAATAATTGTCTCAAATTACGTTAGATAACACAATCTAATGGCACACCTTATATTTCACACATTATATATTTTCTTATTTTACTTTATTGCATAATAATATGCTAAGGAATAACAAATTTTAACATGCTTCCTTTTATTATTTTTATATCACCCACGGAGCAATTCGTTTCCCCCTCCAAAAAAGTAAAGAAACCGATTATGCAATACAAGGGTCAAATGAATGATTCTAATTTGTTTTTATTTCTTTTTATTTGATCAGACATTTCGAGAGAAAAAAAAGTCAAAGAGGAAAATTTGCGTTAGCAGTGTAAGAAAAGTTTGTGATTTACTTCTTTACGAACCAAATCAAATTCCCTTCTCCATAATCCCAATGTTATCGTGGGCGACGTTATCAGAACAACTCGATAAGGGTAGTCACGAGAAAATGCGTGGGAGAATTCGAATGTGGGTGTGGACGGTGGTTACAATTCTAACACGGAGAAACATTTTAAGCATGGCGAGAATCTTGAACGTTGATTTGAAGATCGTAAAAGTTATTACCGAAAAGGATTATTCCTTCTTTTGTGTTTTTTTTTGTCGATCGAGACGCAACACTGCACGTAATGTTAGAATTATAAATATTTCGTATATATAAATAGCATTTCGTATTATCAAAAAGTATTGAAAAGAGACAAAATGATAGAAGAAAAATTGAAAATATAATAATAAATATATTTAATAAAAAAAGAAAACAAATATTATATTCTTCTATGTTAGCTGTACAAAATGACTTCTCCTGTCATTTACTTATTCGAATAAAAAGAAACTATCGATAATATCGATATTATATTTTAATAGGTCAATTGTATATCCTACAAATAACTTGAATAATATGTGAAATAATAATGACAGAAAAAAACTACGAAGAGAGAGAGAGAGAGAGAGAGAGAGAGAGAATTACTCATAGAAATTTTGATTTAACCATTTCGATCGTGGTTTGTTGAAAATATCAAAATGTCATAAGAGTCATGCAACGCGTGGGATGTTCCCTGTCTAATGGAATAAGCTGTTACGATAAATTCATCCTATCCCGTATTTTTGTTACGTATTAAAATACAAATCAGGTTATGATTTTCATTGGTAGGCGTGTTTCACGCGTGTATTATTATTATTATTATAATATTATATATATATATATATATTGTACATACATAGGGGTAATTAATTTTATTTACCGATGCAAATGCATATAATAATAATATTGGGTTGGCAACTAAGTGATCCTTCCTCTTTAAAAGTAGGAATGAAAGAGAGAAAAATTCACAAGGGGATACTTCTTTCGGTAAACGAAACGAAAACAAAATCAAAAATGAATGGAAAACATCGAGAAAATAAATATTGTTCTTTAAATTCTTAACTGATATTAAAATATGTGGCCCCCGGGGGGGCCTGTGTTTTCAATAGGTTTCTATTCAAGGTAACCATGCTAACTTAGTTGGCAACCCAATAGTTACGTACGATTTGCATTGTTTCTTAATTTATTATCACTTAAATGACAATGTGATCAATTAAAATGATATATCACTTTGTTAGAAAATTCATGAAATTATTATATTGAAAATCAAACCAGCATTCGATCAATAATATAAATGCCTGATAATTGAAATGATATTCCACCATTTTTCGTTATAAAATATTATTAATTATTAACAAGATAAGAGACCCCAATTCTCCGAGGAATAATTTAATTCGTTATACAAATATCACATCGGTTAAATTGCAAATCTAACGTTGCTCGTTATTTGAATCATATCTTCTATTTCTTTCTCTACTTTTTTCTTTCTCTATTTCTCTTTCTCTAACCTAGATAGATATTTTACTTGTTTTCTTTTTGTTGGTCTTTTTATCGAAAAAGTGACAAAGAGAGAGAGAGAGAGAGAGATAGAGAGAGGAATTGAAGTAGGTAGTAAAAAAAATTCTCAACGATTGGATCATCTGGTAAAGATAATTGTACTAGCAGACAGAAAATATAAAAGTGAAAAGCGATAGATAAGAACGCTTGTATAAGGGTTCTTGAAAAACGTGAAAACATCAACGAAGTTTAATGTACGCCGAGATGTGCTTGGTTAAAATGAATGAAAATCTGAGTACGATTGCGACGACGTCATTGCCATCGTGCATAAAGAGAAGGAAATATTTTCAAGCTTTCGTGTTTGGTGTATACAGGGTGGTATCAAATATACGAAATATCGAAACAAAACAAAAAAAAAACAAATATTCTCCGAACAAAGAAGTATATTTTTTACGGTTAATAAAAAAAAAAGGATAGGTACCGTAAATGAATATAATGCACACATTACAATGCTGTGTGTAGCATTAATTCGTTAAAAATTTACAATCGCGCATGTGTCTATACGATTATATTAAAATATAATTATTTGTATTGGGTCTCATTTTATGTTTCATATCGCAAGATCAAAATTATATTTTTAAAAACATGACGCATAAGTGTGACGCAAAGCAATTAATATAGATATGTTTTATTAAAAATATTTATGTTAATAAAATTATCTTATACATATATATGATAATATAATTATATACCTAATGTGTGTGTAATTATCTTATGATTAAAAAAATTAATTTTTTTATCATATATATTATATAATATAAATATAATGATAAATACAATATATTATATTAAAAAATACATATATTAATAATATATTTAAATACATACGCACGCATATATATTTCATGTATGTAGATTAGGATTCATTTTGTCGTATTTAATTTGATTTAATCGTTAAAATATTATAAGCTTATTAAATTGATATACACCCTGTATAGGTGGACGGACAGTATACGTTTGAGAGAGAGAGAGAGAGAGAGAGAGAGAGAAAGCGCAGCGCATGCTGAAAGCTCCCCTTCTATCGATCGATCCGCACCCGAGGTTACTCGTTCGTTTTCCTTCAAAAGCTTCGCGAACGTCGACACGGTTTAATCGTATCGCGAATCCTACGATTCGCGTAGTTACGAAGGGGGACATAATATTTTTTCATTTTTTCTCTCTCTCTCTCTCTCTCTCTCTTTATCATCTCTTTTATATTACAATTAATTTCATTCATATTTAATTATCTGTATACATTATCGATTTATTTAAACCAACATAAGTATTTTAATCTATCCGTCATTATTATCTCCTTTTCTATTTGTCTCTGTGTGTGATTCTTATTCTGTCTGTCTGTCTGTCTGTCATTTTATTTTCAATCATTTTTATCGTCTTCTCTATTCATCCTTTTATTTTAATCTCGTCGTTTTTATTAACGCGTTCGTAAAAAGTTTTCAATGATTTCTTTTAATTTTTAATTTTTACTTTCATTTCTTTCCATTTATTCTACTACATTATTTCATTTTCTTTTTCCCATCTTCCTTTTTTTCTTTTCTCCT